>NC_133650.1:278803174-279136867 GCF_009905375.1 Apium graveolens | reverse complement strand
GAATGAAATCCCTTATTCGAGTTTCGATGTCGAGGGAGTTTCAAAGGTGAGTGTTTATGAGCTCGAGTAAGAGAATGGGTCCGTAGAATGATGGACGGAATTGCAAAAAAATCTTTAAGCACGTGAAATGCGATGCTATAATACTTGATGTTGATATATATACATATATGTTTTGTTCTCCTATGACAAACCTCTATAGTTCAGAGGTAGACTCCAAGCCAAATATTTTGTGGCAGTATATTTTTTTCATATATACAATTCTCTTCAATTCGTTCTTTTCTTTTCATTTTGTATAAGCTGAGAAGAACAACCCTTCCAGAAGGGGAGGTATTGCCGAATGACTATCTATCTGTGTGATAGAAGCCTAGTAGGATACCACATGTTGTTTAATTGCTTGTCAAGTACTAAAGGCTGGCCACCTTCTGTACTAACTATGCAATAGAACAAGTGTTCATGATCATAGTGATCTCTTAACAAATTCCTTTACTTCTATATGATGGATCAAGCTTTCGATACCAAGTAAGGTGGTATTCCGATTCTAACACATCCATGATACTAAGATTGACGCGATTATTAAGAGGTTATAAAACTCTAGCGAGTAAAGGTATATCTAGAATAGTATTCTGTACGGAAGATAGTCACGCTTACGAACCAGAAAAGAAGGAGTATTGAGAAGCAAAAGCTATAATGCTAGAAGCTATGATGAGAGTCTGTGCAATAGACTTGAAAGAATTTAGAATGATCACTTAACGCAGATTGAGTTTTCTTACGACAATAGATCATATGTCATTATCGAGATGTCGCCTTATGAGATCCTTGAGGGAAGACAATGTCGATCTCCCTTATGTTAGGATGAAGTTGCAGAGCGCAAGATGCTCAGACCAGCAGTGGTCCAAAGGACCAAGGATATAATAGATCTAATCAGAAGACGGCTGGTAATAGCCCAAGATGGACATAAGAAGTATATTGATTTGACACGAAAGGACAAAGAATAAGAAGTAGGGGACCTAGTATTGTTATAGGTATTCCCTTGGAAAGGATGGATGAGGTTCGGAAAGAAAGGAAAGCTAAGCCCACGAATTGTTGGACCCTTGGATATATTAAGACGTATTGGGAAGTTAGCATATGAGCTAGCCCTACCCCGAACATGTAGCAAGTCATAACGTGTTCCACGTATCAATGTTAAGGAAGTGTAATTCGGATGCCAGACAAATAGGGGCGTATGAGCGCATAGACATGGAACCAGACGTAACCTATATGGAGCAACCAGGAAGGGTTATAGATTGAAAAGGAACAAGTGCTTAGGAGAAGGGTTATCAAACTATTCAGAGTTTGATGGAAGAACCACAATGTGGGAAAATTTACTTGAGAGTTAGAAAGTGCAATGCTAAGAAAGTATCCATATTCATTTTCTATCTGATTCTGAGACGGAATCCTTTTAAGGAGAGGAGACTGTAATAACCCCAATTTTTGGAATTTTTGAAACCCTTATGAATAGTGCTTTTGCTGAGTATGCTGAATAAGAAAACTTTTCATACCACACTATGCAGGGGTTCTTTTATTGATCTTCTGGGATATTATTAGTACTCTATGTGGTATATAAGTGTATGTAAAGATCGTCAGAATCCAAATCCGAATACTTTGATTTTTCTCGAAAATCCACCAGATACCGAAGGAATTTAGTATAAGGTAACAGGATAATAAGGATTTAAATTCAAGGATTTTAAGAGAGGATCATAAAAGGAATATAATGTATTGAGAAAGGTTAAGGGAACCCAAGTAATAAGATCCCGGGTATGATCCCTCAAACGATAAACGAGAACGAAAGTTAAGCGAACCGTATAACAGATCAGTGGTCATTAGGCAAGCAATTAAGAGTTAATCAAGGAGGTTACGGATGATGATGTCATCAAACCAACAAGATGACATAGGAAAGGTGACATAAGCATGACATAAGGGAAGGATGTATGGTTGATTAATAACCACACAATTTTTCATGGGTAAAAAGGTAATTAATCAAAAAACAAAAGCTAGCAACCAAGCAAACAAATCAAAAAAACACAAAACACTCCATTTTCTTCATCAAGCTCTCGGTTTTCCTTCATTTTCAAGGATAAGAAAATCCAAATTCAAGCTCCAAGCATTGTTAAATCGTTAGGTAATTATCCAAGGTTCCTTGTACTTAGATATAGTTATCCTATTAATCTAAGCTCCAAATTCCTCCACAATCTCTTCCTAAAATTCATGGAAGAAGATGATGAATAGTGTTTTTCAAGAACTAAAATTTTTGTTCTTGAGTTTTTGTTTAGATTAAGCTTGGATAAGGACTTGTAAGGGTGATTCCAAGCTAATTACTTGATTCTCCACTCTCCAAGGAAGGTATAACCCCTCCAAACCCTAACTTTATTTGAGTAATTAGGTTTAGTTTTGTTGTTATAATTCATGAGAGGCTTGTTTGTTGTGAATGTAGAGATTAGTTGGTTTTGTGAAGTTTTTGTAGTGGTAATTCTTGGATTGTTGATTAATGAACTTAAGTGTAGGTTAAATTCATGTTTAAGAATAGTATAAATTGATAATGTGGAGTTTTTGGGGCTGTTATGATGAAGTATGGATGGAGTTTGGTTGGGATGTTGATTGTGAGATGATTTGGAGTGGTTTAAATTTGGGTAATCGCGTAAACATAGCCGTCGTAATGTCCGATTTACTTTAGGCTGTTTTTGTTCTTAAAATTAGGACCCGTCACCTCACTGATAGGTTTTCACCATTGCCATGATTAGATAGTTCATGTTACGAGCTTCGTTTTGATATGTGGTTCGTTTGAATCCGATATACGGTTTAGGAGAAACGACCGTTTTAAGTAACGGCGTTTCGCGAACGAACCGTTACCACTCGCCTTACTTTGAAACATAGGTTAAAGACCTTAAAGGACTAATTGGAGTAAGAAACATTTATTTGAAGTGTATTATGCAGTTGCTAAGGCACTCGCGAAAGAATCGCCTTAAAACCCTTAATGGTTAATTTATTAAAAATGGTGGAACCGAGGGTACTCAAGCGACTTAAGAGAATCAGTAAGCGCAAAGCGAGCGTTAGAGTCTAAATTGGTTAAAGTATAGATTGATAAGTGACTTTGGTTTAATTCCAACTTATATGTTGTTTATAGGTTACCAGACTCGTCCCAATCCATTTGTAACCCCCAGTCGCTCAGGCAAGTTTTCTATCCGTTATACTGTTGTTGTGATGTATACATATGTACATGCATTATCTTGTGATAGATGCATGATGGTTAATTAGCAAATTCTTGCGATATATTGTAGCATGTGATATGGTATATATGCATGCCTGTTTCGTATTCTTGATACATATATATGTTGATCAGTTGATAATACCTATGCTAGAGATAAGCGGTAATTTGCATATACCCTTAGTATAGGGGACCCAAAGGTGAACTTTTTTCTAAAACCGGGAGTCGATGCTCCCGAGTATAATATATATATATATATATATATATGAATAGTTTTTAAAACTATAAATCAAATAAGGTTTATTCGATAACCTTATTTTATTAATGAATATTAGTTTGAATATTCATTCGAGGGCTTATGACCCCGTTTATTTTATTATTGAATATTATTTTGAATATTCATTCGAGGGCTTATGACTCCGTTTATTTTATTAATAAATATTATTATTTGAATATTCATTCGAGGACTTATGACTCCGATTATTTACTATTTATTATTCTTTATTTTATTAAGGAATAATGTGTCGATAATCAAACTCACTTTTGATTATTTAAATAAAGATAGTACTTTCGTATAAGTATATTTTTGGTTATTTAATATTCATTGCAAGTATAAGTTTTAAAACTTCTACTTCAATTATTTTTATAAAGATTATTCTTTATGAGGATATTATTTAAATAATAATATTCAGATATTTCCTAATATATCGGGACTGATTTATTTTAGTAAATCAGCATCACTCCAAACATTCCTAAAAATGTTTTGCGAGTCTTCAAAATGATTTTAAAAGTTAGAGCGGATCCCAAAACTCATTTTATATTTAAGATCTTCCTTTCAAAGGGAATTTAAATATTCGCTCAAAACCTAAGGGATCCGGCTCTGTGGTGTGTTTTATATTCACAACGAGGTTGCTATTTTGATAAAAGAGTTTTTGATTACTTACCCAATACTCGGGAAGTAAAATTCTTGGAACAAGTTAATCCATTAACAGGCATCACCTGGGAAATATTGGTGAGTTTTCCTTTCCCACTAGATACGACTTATTGGTGGAGCCGTATCAACAAGTTTCTACTTGGGGAAAGGGGGGACGAGCTTTACGTTTCAGAGTCATGGATTTCATCTGAACTAGGAGTGGCGTAAGTGGTCGAGTGGCGCCGGCCCAGCCTTATTATATTGGCCCAAATGGCCTGGAAGTTCCGCAAGACGGTACATTCATTAGGAGTCCAGTGTTCGGTTGACAAGTAAATCTGACAGGTTCTCCTCTACATGTAGAAAATGGTGGGGTTGCACTACTACGACTGATCATCATAAGTGGTCTTCCTGGCGCAGCAAACTCCCGTAATGAGTTCATCATCCAATTGGATATTTCTACAACACTACCCAGAGCACTTCGATAGAAAGGCTACGGTTGGGCGATTGTTGAGTGTTGGCAGGGTCAAGTTTCCAAAATGATGTTTGCATCAAATGAAGTATCTCATAACTTCATTTTATTTTGATGAGATTTTAAAGATTGATTCTATTCAAGTTTTGTCTTGTAGTTTAATCTATGGGATGAACTATTTATACATTGAATGGTGGTAGTTCAAGTAGTATTCGGAAAAGATATAAGTGTATTGGAGTATCTTGTAACTTCATCTTTCAACTTATATCTGGTTAATGATTATCTTATGCATGACAAAGATTTTCACAAAAACGTTGAGACAAGGTTAGATATATAAGATCACCTTGCAACAATATTTTTTATACAGTTATAAACTGGAACTCTGTATATATTATACATGTCAGAGGATTTCAAAGATTGTGAAAAGTATATATATATATATATACTGAATATTTTACGACTTGGTCGCGTTAAGATAACAAACTTGGTTCATTTCTTTTTGGACCAAGACTTTCATGAGTACTATGTGAATGCTCATATATTGTTAATCATTATACATATTATTTTGGTGGGCTTGTTGCTCACCCTTGCTTTCTTCTTTCATCACACAACAACAGATAGAAAAGATGAACAGGACCAAGCTCCCGATTCGCAAGCGGTTAGGAAACGTTCCGCAGTTTCCTGTAGGCATTGATGCCGTTGTAGCCGAGGTAGGATCTACCAATAGGCTAGGCTTCCAAGTTTTGATGTACCAGACTTATGTATATTTATGAATTGTAATAATGGCAAAGAAATGTAAAATTATTCAGAAACCATTTTAAGGTGTAACGGTTTATAATTGTGGAATATAAGGACTTGTGTTATTTTTGGGTATTCATCTCTGAGACTATAACTTGTGGTGTGTGTGTGTATATTGTGGGGTCACAGTACAGAGTAGTTGATTGTTTATTAAGATTGGGTGTTATTAAGGGAAATAGAACTCGTGACAACCCGGATTCCCGACCCCGGATTTGGGGGTGTTACAACTAGGATATCATAAAATCATCACATACTAAGGCATCGAAACAATTTAACTAAAGAAATCCATAAATAAATTCGCTAGAACCCCACGATAACGATTAGCTCATAATCGAACTCATCATCAACGTGGGTTCCAATGAAAATATGATATAGCAAATATAGTCTTTATACGAATAAATAAACCAAAGTAAAAACAAGAGTAAAGGTTCAGAAAAACAAGAAACAAGCATCCAAATTACAACTTAAAACAAAGATTCACAAGAATAAACTAGATCGTCTTCGCCTTTTTTGAATTGTGCCCAAAAGGTCTCTTGCCATCTTATCCTTGCTTGATGTCTCTGAAAAATGACCTAAATTATGTTTATATAGCAGTCCATGCATCCCAGTAGTCTAGCAAATCGAATTGTAGTTGTATCAGGATTTTAATATCCCGACCTAGCGCGACCGCGCGCTTCACCAGCGTGGGCGCGCTGACTTTCTGTTCTTCCGGCGTGACCGCGCGCAACACCAGCGCGGGCACGCCTGCCTTCTGCCAAAAATTCTTTTTTTCTTCTTCTTTATTCCTTGCAACTTCGAGCCAGTCTTTCAAGCTTTTATTCCAGCACATCTTAAACACCATATTAGCATCAAAACAATGCTAATTCACCCGATTCACGAAGTAAAGCCTGAAATGCAAAAACACTTGAAAATACGTTAAAACACAAATAAATTGAGTACAAATACACCAACTCAAAGCTTATTAGAGCATAAATAAGTGTCATAAATGCCACTTAACGGAGTGGAAGTGGATCCGTCAAAGATTGAAGCCATAATTAATTGGGAGAGACCAAAAACACCAACAAAAGTAAGAAGTTTCATGGGATTGGCAGGTTACTACAGAAGATTCGTGCAAGATTTTGTGAAGATAGTGACGCCATTGACAAAGCTCACCAGGAAGAACTAGAAATTTGAATGAGATGAGAAGTGTGAAGACAGTTTCCAGGAATTAAAGAACATATTAGTATCTTCTCCAGTTCTAGTCTTACCAGATGATCAAGGAAACTTTGTGATCTATAGTGACGCGTCGTATAAAGGATTGGGATGTGTTTTGATGCAGCATGACAAGGTGATAGCCTAAATTTCAAGACAACTTAAACCACATGAAGAGAAGTATCCAATTCATGATCTAGAATTAGCAGCTATAGTGGTTGCATTGAATATATGGAGGCATTATCTTTACGGAGAAAAGTGTGAGATCTACACGGACCACGAGAGTTTGAAGTATATTTTCACCCAGAATGAATTGAACATGAGGCAAAGAAGATGGCTCAAACTAATCAAGGACTATGAATGTACCATCAACTATCATCCAGGAAAAGCAAACGTGGTGGCAGATGCTCTGAGCAGGAAAGAAAGGTTAAACATGATCACTTAATCTGAGGAATTGATCAAGGAATTTGAGAAGCTTGAAATAGAGGTCAGTATTTCAAGCATGTCTACAGATATGTTGTATACTATGTATTTTCAACCAGAACTATTAGAGAAGATAAGAAAATGTCAGGAAGAGGTAATGAGCCATGAACAAGAAGAGTTGACAGGAGAAGAGAAAGGGAGTCAAAAGGATGATAAAGGAATCTTAAGATTTTCTTCCAGGATATGGATACCCAATGTAGCCGAGCTGGAGGATGAAATTCTTCGAGACGCTCACAACTCCAGATATTCAATTCATCCAGGAAGTACGAAGATGTACAGAGACTTAAGAGAAAACTTTTGGTGGCCAAGTATGAAGAAAGAAATTGCTAAATGGGTGAGTAAGTGTTACACTTGCCAGCGAGTCAAAGCGGAACATCAAAGGCCCAGTGGATTGCTACAGCCATTGGATATTCTAGAATGGAAGTGGGAACATATTGTGATGGATTTTTTTAGTTGGATTACCTAGGACCAGGGCAAATCATGATGCTATTTGGGTTATTATTGACAGATTGACGAAGTCAGCGCATTTTCTTCCTATCAACGAGAGATTCTCATTGGATAAATTGGTTCGGTTATATCTAAAGGAAATTGTGGTTCAACATGGAGTTCCAGTATTCATAGTTTTAGATAGAGATCCTCGATTTAATTCCAGATTTTGGAGAAGTTTTCAAGATTGTCTTGGAACGAAGCTAAATATGAGTACCATGTATCATCCGCAGACAAATGGTCAAAGTGAAAGGATAATTCATATAATTGAAGACATGCTGAGAGTATGTGCTCTAGATTTTGAAGGAATTTGGGACGAACATTTTCCATTTATTGAATTCTTCTACAACAACAGTTATCATGCCAGTATTGGAATGCCGCCTTACGAAGCTTTGTACGGGAGGAGATGTAGATCTCCAATCTATTGGGAAGAAGTTGGTGAGAGAAATATTTTGGGCTCAGAATTGATCCAGCAGACGAAAGAGAAGGTAGAACTCATTCGAAAATGATTAGTGGCGGCTCAAGATCGTCAACGAAAATATGCTGATCCTGCCAGAAAGGATATAGAATTTGAAGATGGTGAAGTAGTGCTATTGAAGATTTCACCTTGGAAAGGTTTATCAAGATTTGGGAAGAAAGGAAAGTTGAGTCCGTGTTATGTTGGCCCTTTTGAGATTTTGAGGCGTGTGGGAAAGGTTGCTTACGAGCTAGCATTGCCACCTCACATGCAGCATATCCAGAATGTGTTCCACGTGTCAATGTTGAAACGTTATTTTTCTGATTCGAATCACGTGATAGAATATGAGCCAATTGAGATTCAACCAGATTTGACTTTTGTAGAGCGGCTAGTGCAAATTTTAGATAAGAAAGAAAGAGTGCTTAGGAATAAGTCTGTGTCTTTAGTGCGATTCTTGTGGAGGAATTCCAAGGTTGAAGAGTCGACTTGGGAGTTGGAGAGCGAAATGCGAACCAAGTATCCTCACTTGTTTTCCTAGGTTGATTCTGAGGACAGAATCCTGTTAAGAGGGGAAAGATGTAATATCCGGGAAAATTATGTGAATGTTTTATGTTAAATAAATAAATATTATCTGTTTTATAAGTTTAAAGTGATTATTTCCATATTATTAAATGTTATAGTTGTTATTTGTGTTCCCGTGCGGACTAGAAAATTTTTCGATTGATTATTATATGTTTAAACTGCAATTATATGAATCATCTGCAATTTGGACTCGTATTTAATTGCGTCTTTATCGAGGTACTCGTTTCATCTCGTTTTATGCGCATTTGAATGCATTTTATGTGTTTTCGGGGTCTATTAATTTAGGAATCATTCCTGTTTTTCAAAAATAAACGAACCGGGACCCCACCGGGACGTCAAAGCCCAAAAAATTTACGTTTTTATTTTTATAAAATCAATCGTATTTTAAATACCCAGTATTTCTGCATTTTTGAATTATTCGCAATTTTCGGGAAATTTTGATATAAATTTTGTGTTTTATCGTTTTTAAAATTATTCCCTGTAATTATTATTTCTGGGTGTAATTATTATAATTAGGGGATAAAAACACCCTAAATTGATTTTGAGTATTTATTTTCCAAATAATATAAATAGCAGATTTTATTATTTAACTTTATTTTTATCTCATTTATTTTCAGAAAATAGAAAAACTCAATAACAAGAATTGGGGGTGAACATTCTTTCTCAAACTTTGATTGCTGATTTTGGACTGACCAGGGAACCAAATCAAACACTCTACCCACCAAAAATATCCTTGTTACAAGCTCTATCTTTTGATATCAACATCGTGATCTGAGGTGCTGTATTCCTAAAAATTGAATTTTTGGTGTTCTTGTTCTTAAGAATTCGTTTTTTATTCTAGATGGATTGTTTGATGTTTTGGTTGGTTGATTGTTGTTCCTGGAGTCATAAGGATCAATTTGTTATATAGTTTTGTTAATTTTGGTTACGATTTCGTGAAGTTTGAGTTTTTAGTTTTTTTTAGTTTTGTTAATTCAAATTTACGTTCTTGATTTTGATTCTGGGTTGATATGGTTGGGACTAGTAGATTGCATATGTTATGGGCTTTATTTTCGTATGAAGAACGCTAGACTTAGTCTAGGATTGCTTGAGTTTGGATTTTTCGATGACCTCGCCGGATTTTTCCGAGTTCGCCGGCGTTTGGCCGAGACTCGACGGAATGGACGATTGCAACGTCGATTTCAGTAGTTGTTGTTTCAGTCATGTTTGTGATTTAATTTAGAAGGAAACCAGAACAAACAAATAGAGCTTGGCTATGTGTTTTAGCCGGAGAAGGGACCTTTTTTCTAAAAACTGTTTTCAGTATTTTCTTTTTATTTTTAATTTGAAATTTACTTTGTTTTTCTAAACATCATTTATTTTATTTTAAAAATCATTTATTTATTATTTATAATTCTAAAATTTATTTTCTTAATTATTTTAAATTCCAAAATATATTTCTTTTATTATTTTAAAAAAATCCTTATTTGTTTTAATTATTTATAATTTATTTTAATTAACTATTTATAGATTTAATTAATTGGTTAATTCATTTAATCAATTAATTTTATTTATAAATAGTTAAATAAAATACAATTATTTATAATTAATTCAAATAAATCCTAAAAATTGTTTTTAAGCTTTTAAAAATTATATTTTGGTATTCAAAAATCACTTAATATTATTATTAATTGGTTTATTCCCCTTTAATTTGTATTTTATTCATAATAAATAAACCGTCCGTCCGTTTAATACAAAACGAACGTGTACAGACTCAAAAAAACATTACGCTTCCAATAAAAATGCTTTCGAGTCTTAATTTCTTATGTAATGCATTGTCATTTGAATTGTATATCATTCTGAGTCGGTATCTGATCAATAAACATTGTTATTGACCTGATTTCTGTTCTGAACGTACTGAGTCCTATCTGTTGACTATCTGATTTATGTATTACATGAAATATGTGATTATGTGTTATATGTATACCATGATTACGTGCTATGTGATATGCATGCTATCTGTTTATATATTTAAAATGCCATGATTAATTATAAATGATCGGGTAGATGTCTAGACGTATAGTTACGTCGATTGAGTTCGGTTCTGTTAATTAAGATAGTCCTTTTGTTTATAGAATCGAGTAGCAAGGAGTGTAGTCAAGTGTTAGACGAAGTCAGTAGCCAGCAGTTATAAGCCAGAGTTACAGTGAGAAGATATCGAATATACCAGGCAAGTTTTCTCCCGTATTCTAAATTCAAAATAGCTTATTGTTTTACGTATTCAAAATATTGGAACTGTTTATAAATACTCTGGTAGCACAGAGGATACCAATAGTCATTTGTTTATTGGGATTCTTTTAATCTAGCAATCATTCTGCTAGAACAAACCTATTGAATTGATAGATAGTGAATAACTATGTTATCCAGATATACTCTATACAGTGAAACTTTGCGATGAGATTAGCGAATAACTAATTGTTCTAGTTATTTCGCCATCAGTTGTTGAGATAACTCCAGACCATATGAAATGGGGAGTTGAATGGATAAGGATGTCATTGATTCGACTCCTTTAATCAAAATTATTTTGTGAATTAGTTATTGGTTAGCGTAAGAGGCCAATGCACCGGTCCAGCGTGAGCTATTATACGAAAGTGTAATATCTTGCAAGGCGAGTATATGCCTTTTTATGGATATCCAATAGGTACGGTATGGCTGCGGGATACCGATTCCTATATTTACGGTATGGCTATGGGATACTGGTGTTGTTTCATAACTGATCATCAGGAGCAGCATAGTGCTTAATTGTGTTTTGTTAAAATGTCGCTTAAACTTTAAAGTTTATATCGGCTTCTGGTTTTACTCAAATATTATTATTGTTGTTCATTTATAAACTACATATCACTTGCTGAGCATTTCTTTGCTCATACTTGTTTATTATTCTGATTCTTTCAGCTAGGCCAGAGCAAGCTTGAGTTCCAGGTTTGATCAGAAGTCGAGTGCTTGTAAATAGTTTGGTGTGTTTTTCCAGGTAGACAGTTTGGGACGCTTGAATAGTCTAGAGGTTTGTAATAAAATTTGAATAGTTTGTAAAACTAAATAGACTTATGGCTTGTAATAATAGTTGGTTTGTATTAGTGTCTGTTTCATACTATAACATGTGATCGATCCAGTTGCATGTATGGGGTCATATTTATTATTTTATTCCGCTGTGTTTATTTTATTAGTCAGTGACCCCCAAATTTAGACACCGGGTTTGGAGGGCGTCACACCCATATTGATGTTTTCGGTTTTTTAAAAATATTTCGGAATGATCCAACCTTAAGGATGTCAAGATCTGAATATGTTAATGATATGATAAAAATTTTAGAAAAAATTAAATGTATTTGGTTTGCTATTTTAACAGTCAACTAGTAGTTTGACCAGTACTTCTTAATAGTGTTTAGTCCCATATTGATGTTTTTGGTTTTTTTAAAAATATTTATAAATGATCCAACCGTAAAGTTATGAAAATGGTTAAACGAAAATGTTGTAGGCAAAATTTCAAAAAAAAAAATCCTCAGACTTTGATTATTTTAACAAAAGATATATCATATACTACTATGTAGTTTAGGAGTTAAACATATCATATATTGAAAATGGTAGAAAGATCCTACCGTACTGATGTTAAAATGGTAAAAATTATATGCAAAATTTCAATTTTTTTTCATCATTAGACATTGAATACTTTTACAAATAAGATATAATTAAACTTAATATCCTAAATTTCACCACACACTCTTATCAGATATATTTATTATAAAATTAACCAAAATTATGATTTCATTTTTAATATTAAATAACGAGTTGTTAAAATAAATTACAATATTTTGTAAGAAAAGGATTAATAATATATTAGTTTTTCATCCAATGAATTATGAGTAATTTTAATTTTAATAATAAAAAATGGGTAATATCAACCAATATTGGTTAAATTTATAAACTGATAGTCCTAAATACAATCGATGACGGTTGAATTTGGTGCCACATCAACGATTTGTGTGACTTACATCTAACGCACGAAATTCGATTTCTAAACCAATAATCCAATGGTTCAAATCCCTTTTTTTAAACAAAATTATAAATAAAAAATAAAAGATATTATTTAACAACCCCACCCCTCACCCCATTACCCCAACACTCCCTTCACTCTCTCTCTGTGAGTAAACACTTTCAAAACCCTAACTCTCCCAAATAACTTCATCTTCGTCTATATCTCCATCACATCTCCCACCGCAGATGTCGTCGTCTCAACTCCATCCTCACCGTTGCCGCCACTCTCCTCTTCTCCGGCACCAGAAATCTCTCTATCTCAAATTTTGCCGATATCCTCTGGCTCCTCCCAGCATAAATCCTCCCGGCCGGAATAAACACGAATCCGACCGGATCGCCGAAGTAATCGAGCTGTAACGAACTGTCGTAATGCGTGAAGGTGTCGCGGTTAGGGTTAGTAACGGTGACGAACTGGAAGAAGATGATGTTAACGGTGCCGTTAGAGAGAGTGAAGGTGGGGAATTGGACGGTGTTAACGGTGATTTGAGGGTGTTTGGGTTTGAATAGGAGGAAGTAGACGGTGGTGATTACGGCGGCGATACAGAGAAGACACACGGCCGTGACGAGATAGGAGGTTCATCCCTACCTCATCCTCTCTTCTTCTCAGCTTCTCGTCTTCTCTCACCGCACAACCGCCTCTCCCTTGTATACACACACTTTTCATCCACAATTAATTCAACTTCAGTAATTATTTTTCTCTGTTTCGTGGCTGTACGAAGTTGTGTAATGGGTTGATGCATCGAATGTACTTTTTTGTGAGGCTCACCGAAATTCGGAAAATTTCTAGCTTCAGCTATAGTGTTTTTTGAATTTGGTGTTCCTTATTTCGACTGAATGCAGTCGAATTTAGAATTATCTTTTCCACCCTATCCGGTCGAATTTAATTTTTGGCGGACTTTTTAAATTTTTCAAAAATTTAAAATTTCGGGCGGGATTTTCAAATTATTAGTGACAAATCAAATTTGACCGCATTCGGTCGAATTTGTTCGCCCGTACTTAGGCGGTCGTATTTAGTACTAAATTTAACCGACTTACTAAATATTACTCGAGTATTTTCGACCGGTTCAAAAACCAGTTGTATTTAGCTAAATACAACCGAATTCGGTTGTATTTAACTAAATACAACCGAATTCGGTTGTATTTAACTAAATACAGCCGGTTTTTGACCGATTATATTTAGCCGTTTTTTGTGGTGAATCTACTTAAAAGGAGGGTGCAACTTTGGTACATGACTCTTCTCTAACTCAATAAACTTCTATCAACAATTAATATCAAAATGTATAGAACAATACTAATACAATGAGATGATCTGAAAGATGATTGCTTCTCTCAATAATTTGAAACAAAATCCAACAAATTTGTTATCAAAATGCTACGAACATATATCATTATTAGATTAAAACAAAATAAACAAAACTCCAACGAGTTTGTTCTCCTGTATAAAATGCTACAAACAAATATGTGAAAATATGTCATTATTAGATTAAAACAAAATCACGAAACTCTTTCATTTTCAGATATATAAAACAATACTAACACAATAAGATGGTCTGAAAAATGATTGATTTCCCTCAATAATTTGAAACAAAACTCCAACAAATTTGTTATCTTAGATAAAATGCTACAAACAGATATGTAAAAATATGTCATTATTAGATTAAAACAAAATAAACAAAACTCCAACGAGTTTGTTATCTTATATAAAATGCTACAAACAAATATGTGAAAATATGTATTATTAGATTAAAACAAAATCACGAAATTCTTTCATTTTCAGATATATAATTTTTTCATAAGTATCTGATGCATTTTTTTTGTGATTACTTGATAAGTGAAAGAGTAATTAAAGCAAATTCGGAAAAAATCTAAGATATCATTAACAAGGATTTTAAGGCAAAAAAAACTTAAACGCGTTAAAAGTCAGAAGTTTGGCTATCAAATTTATAAGCCATTGACCACAATTTGTCTCCATTGATGAAGCAGAGACTATACCTTTTGACGGGGTTATATACTATATACATGACTGAACTTTATCAACAATCAGCTAAACAAACAAGAATGAGTTTGATCAGCCAAATTAAAATTCGAGGATGATGATCAGCTTTATTTGAAATATTGTCATGATGAAACGACAATTTGATTTTCATCATTACCAGATAAGTGTATTTTACCCTATAAATTGATAAATCATGATATTATAATTTTTATCTCTATATTATAGTATAATTTATGCAGTTCTAGTTAAACTTCATATATGTTTATATGCATGTGATATTTTTATTGTTTTGATAGAATATAGTAATTTAATTTTATTATGAATGACAAGTCGTTGAGGACTGAAAATTTATCCAAAGGTCAGTGAACGTAACGAATTCGATTGACTCCCAAATCTATACTTATATATTATAATAGCCGGAATAGAAATAATTTGGTTCAACGGTTTGGTTCAACGATAATTTCCTAATTTTGATTATTACAAAAATAGATAAATAGTGTTATATATCTAATAAACTACTAAATTATTAAACTACTACTAAATATAGTATATTTATTCTACTAAACTACGAATACAACTTATCCAATTATTAAAAAATATAAATAATAGTGTTACATATCTGCTAAACTACTAAATTATTAAAATACTAGAAATAGTCTATTTATTCTACTAAATTGTGACGACATGTTATTCTATTATTTTTATTTATAATATCCAGAATAGAGATAATTTGGTTCAACGGTTTGGTTCAACGATAATTCCCTAATTTTGATTATTACAAAAATAGATAAATGGTGTTATATATCTAATAAACTACTAAATTATTAAACTACTACTAAATATAGTATACTTATCCTACTAAACTACGAATACAACTTATCGTATTATTAAAAAATATAAATAATAGTGTTACATATCTGTTAAACTACTAAATTGTTAAAATACTAGAAATAGTCTATTTATTCTACTAAATTACGACCACATGTTATTCTATTATTTTTATTATAAATTTATAATCATTATATATAAATATAAATATTTTAAAAATATAATATAATTTGATAAATAAAAATTTAAAATATTAATGGAAACCCGTGCATCGCACGGGATTTATGCTAGTAAGTGATAAATCGTCGGGAACATTAAACTTTTTACAGTTAAACCTTGATAAATTAATACTCGATAAATTAATAACCTCGTTAAATTAATAATTTCTTTTAATTCCGAGCCGAACCCTTTATGCTAAACTAATAATTCGTTACATTTATAAGATAATATTTTTTATTAATATATATAAGTCCCATATAATATATAAATTAATAATTGTATATTATATCAAAATTATAAATTTTTAGGATGCACTTTTATAGTTAGCCTTAATTATAACATGCTTCTTTTTAAAATTGATGTCGCCTTGTACTTTATCTTGAATCTTTTTTAATCCATTATGGAGTTCTGGCCTACTATGTTCATGTTACAAGAGGAAATTACATAATGTAATTGTTGTTTTAAAGACATCTTTTTGTGAGACTAACTCCAACTATATACATAGTTAAATAAGGTCTCTTTTATTGTTACGGTAAATAGGATCAAGGCGGTCTATCATCCTGACTTGAACCATTTTGAGAACTTCAGACATTACGTAATCTAATTAAATAAGTGAATCTTTTCGACTTACTTAAATTCATCAATATTTCTTAATGTTATTTTAAATATTCAATAGATGAAAATAAATTATTATTATGAGAATTGTATACGTAATAAAATTTTAAATAATATATCTCGATAAATTAATAAATTATTAATATATCCATAAATTAATATATTATTAATTTATCGATATATTATTATTTCGATTAATTAATAATTTTTAATAGTACCAAAGATATTAATTTATCGAGATTTTACAGTGGACATCAAAATTTTCTAATGATAAACTTGTGACCTATCAAAAATCAATCAAATGCAAAACAATTGCCCAGAACCTGACTTATAACTCATCCCCATTCACAAGACTAGTGACTCATCAATAATTAATTAGGAGCAATATGATTTCAAGTTTCAAGAACTCACTTGGGAACAATAAGATCTTTCATCCTAAACTAGTGATCTACTACTTCAAAATTAAAGTAATAAATCACTTGGGGCAGATGATATATCAGATTTTATTTTACCAATTTTCCAAAATTCCAAACTATCATAAAAGAGTAGAGAGAGTCAAAATAAATTACTAATTGCACATAATCTATTACAACCGAAAAGCTCAGATACAAATTTCCAGACAGATGTAATATTAAACGCAAACTCCTGAATTAATACTAGTTACCAGCATAACACACATTTATGAACTGAGCCTTATAGCTAGGTTTATTTTCGTAGCCAACTGAAAATGAAGCTTCGAGTCAAATCACTCTCAAAACTGAAACTCAATCAAATAGAGCAACCATGACCTTTCCCAACATCTGTCTTCCAGACTTAGCACACATCATCCTGCACTTAATCATATTTCAAGTTTGATAAGCACATGCAGCTAAATAACTTGTAAGCTTGATTTATAGTAAACATATTTTTCTTCTATTTTCTTTATCTTTCTTAATCTTAGCGCTTTACCCAAAAATTAACAATTGGGTGAGACGGAGAATATATATTTTCCTAGGATTCAATAAAATAGTAAAAATGAAAACTGTGGTACAAGATTCATGTTTGACCAGAAAACTTAAAGCATCACGACAAAATCCAATACAGCGGAAAACAATCTAATAAAGTTGCAAGGACAAGTTCTCATGGGATATACTACAATTTTTGAGGCCCTCTCAAAGATTTTATGCACTAATTAAAGATATTATAAGCAGTGGGGCACTAAAATGAACTGGATATGATACCTGTTTTCCATTAATTAAGTTAATGATAATTGATTATCAAGTGGTTTGTGGTGCATTCTATCTCATCTGAATCAAATTGTGTTCTTTTGGTAGCAGAGAATATGCATATATGTCACACATTATTGAATCATGATGCATTACATATGTAAAGAAAGACTACGTATAGCCTGTAGGACTATGTAATAGAAAATTGTAATATTATTTAATATCCACACAGAAAAAAACCACCATGCAAAAAGGGACAAGTAGCTCGTCCAAAAACGGGGTGCAAGAAAAATCTGCAGAATCCTTAAAAGAGCCAACAAACAATATTAAAAGCTGACACGTAAATGTGGTAGTAATTGAAATCAATTCAAATAGATTCCTTTACTGTTTTTAGGTGTGAGTCTGACACTGAGATTTCTTATATATAGTATATTTGACCGCACGGACTATACTGTTTTAGGGTTACTATATAAGGCACGGACAATATATATGTAGTACGTCCTTGCAATATCAGGTACTACTTCGACTTGTCTAGGGTTTGGCAGTATCCACTAGAGTTAAACCCACTTTAGCCCTTCTCCCATGTGCAACGATTTCTTTAATTTTTATTTTTTATTTTTGCCAGAAACGAATAATTTAATATTGTCTGAGTTAATTTCAACATTCGTACACTATACTTCTACTCTGTTTAACCATTACTATTTGCGTAAACATTTATTTTACGAGAGAAAAAATATAAATGAACTTAAATTTCTCTGATCAAGCCTTTGTCGTCAAGGAAATTACGTACATGAAATCTTTACATCTCTAATGAGGTTAGAGATTGGAATTTGAATCAATTTCAAAATGTATCACAGCTCGACTCCTGGAACTAATTAATAAGATCTAGCATTTTGAGGTTGAGATGTATACTAATTTGAATCGAGTAGAATCATAATCATAATCAAACGACAAAGATTTATAATCCCTTTGTTTTTGTTGTTGTTTACGTTTAATTTTAAGTAGTATTGTGACCGAGCCTCAATTGATCGGAAATGATGTCATTCCCATCAAATTGCTTGATCGCAACGAGTCAAGTCGTAAATGACGAATTCATCGGTGCTAATCGTCATAACCGGCTGCAATTTTTATATAATTGTCAATTTTATAGCCTTGTTGTTTTTCCCTAGCTAGTTACGTACATACATCGATGGTGATGCATATGCTATACGGCATTGTTAATCCATCATGGTTTATGATCACGATCTAAACATAACTTTAAATATGAATAGAAAACAATTACCGTATTTCCAAATGAAGATCAAGAGAAGTCGGCTCCAGAAGTGGAATCATCATCTCCTTTGCTTTTTTTCTTCTTCTTCTTGTAAGGAATACCTCTGGCCTTAGCTTGACACTCTTTCACTTCCCTCAAGTAGACACGAATGGTACTGCTAGCAAACGGATTAGTCTCCGAAGATCCTCCATTTTCTTCATAGGCAGCTCTTAGCCTTCCTATGAGTGAGTCGAGGCTGCCCCAAGCTTGTCTTAGCGGACAAGTACAAGGGGCAGGAGGCTCCGGATCTCCATAAAATATGCAGCCTTGCATATGAACTTTAGTCTTCCCGAACTGATCCAGATATCCTAAAAATTCAAGCACATGGTTGCTGCTACATTGTGACAATGAAACCGGAGGCCTTTGGTTCCTCATGTACTGCCTAAATGTGTTCCAGTCTCGTCGTTTTTGTGACTCGTATCGGCTGGGTGATGGCGGGGGATCGTTAGATCTCGACGATCCCTCCACAACTTCTTTTCCTCTATCCATTTTCTAAATCAGGCCATGCATATGAATTATTGATGTTTAAGTAGATAGTTGACAGAAAGAGGAAGTGGGGGAAGGCTAGAATGGGAGGAAAAGAAATTAAATGTGTTTTCAAGGGGGGTGAAAGATGGGGATCACATCATGACCCTATTGAATCCAAGTGTAATGGGGGCCATTCTAGCTAACTGCCTTTTTTCCTTCCCTCTTTTATTGGTATTTCGGATCATCAATAATTCTTTGTTTAAATAGTGCCTTCACTGTTGAGTAATCTTTACTAAATTAACTAATTCTAATTAATCTTATGTTAACTGAAGCACACAATTATTGCCGATGCATGTATTACATATATGCTTTTATGTATTATATCGTCATCCTTATCCTTCATTTGTTAAAATTGCGGAGGCTAGTCACCATTAATATGATTGATTCAGCAGACTAATGACTAGAAGCATTGTTATTAGACTCATAATTTGGACCAATGAAAACAAGTTCAAGTCGTTTGAAATATTCGACTCAATACCCAATGGCCGGGATACTTACAAATTAGCTAGATTTCTGCGATTTAGCAGGGTGATTTGGTAGGCCTCATCAGCCACTTTGAAATTCAAATGTTTTTTAAATTGAAGCTAGCTAGGGTATTTAATAATGGACATTAGTCATGAAAACACAAACACTACTGTTGAGGTCAAGGCTCCCCTTTAACTAGTCTCGACTAAAGAAACCTCAACTAAATTTCAAATTTACACTACGTTGCAAACTTGCAATTAAGTTGAATACCAACACTCGAACTTTACCCTAAAATCAGTTAAAATTCATTTTTATAAAATATATTGATACGAACTACTCATTATTTAGCAATTCCCAGTATTTTATTACATCTGTATTTAGATACTAGTTATAAATAATTTCACATTTAGTGGCTAAACTCATTAATAGAATGATACGATCCTCATATTATACTCCGAGTCTCCAACTGAACTTGAAAAACGACTTAAATTGGAATGTTTCACGAGTGAAGGGCGTTATACATTTACCTCTACAACTGATTTTACACCATCTCATAACACCCATTTAACCTCTATAGTAAATTATAATAATTACATCAGTGGTAATTTGGTTAATCTCTTTTTTTATCCATCATCGCAGTCATCACAGTCTCAAGTGATCAGAAACTTAGATGTAAATATCAAAAATATAAAAAACCAAATGTTCTAGTTTTGAATTTCAACAACCAATGTATTAAATCATATATTTTACGTTATTATTTCTAAAATTACAAACAGAGATACATAAATCAAAGCTCATGAACCATATTAAATTATATTATTTAATCTCTATTAGAAATTATTAATATATGGCTCCGTTTGTGAGTGCTGTTGAAAACTGTTGTGCTGCGAGAAAAAGTGCTGGTGGAAAAATTGTTGTTATAAAATTAGATGACTGTTTGGTAATTTTTTTTAATTTATTCATATTTTGAGATATAATATATAAAAATAATATTTATGAGAAGGTTTAATGATGAAACTAATAGATAGTTCTTGCAAAAGCCTACTTTTTCCAAAAGTATCGGAGGACATGCTTTTGCTAACAACAGCGTTTAGACCAAAAACACTTTTTCAAACAGCAGCAAACACGTTTATGACCGCTTTTCAACAAAAAACTGTGTGCAACAGCTTCACCAAACGGGGCCTAAGTCACAATAAGATTATAATGATATCACTAAAAAAAATAAGGGTAAATTTGACTAGCTAAATATGACTGCGGCTAAATTTGACCAACGGCGGTCATATTTACGGTCAACTTTTATTTATAACTGGTCAGACTTATATTTGACCGAAAGCAGTCAAATTTGAGGTCAAATATTTATTTACTAATGGTCAATATTTAATTTTGACTAGCGGCAGTCAAATTTATTTTCTGGTCAAATTTGTTCGGTCATTTTTATTTTTTGAGTCCTAAAAAAATGGAAACTTTCCGCCAAGTGGACAAAATTTGTTAGCTGTAAATTTAACCGCAAACAGTCATATTTAGGGGCGGTCAAATTTATATTTTGGCGCTAAATTTCCCGCCTAAAATAAACGAATATTATTAAAATCAAATTTGACTGACAGCAGTCATGTTTATAAATGTGACTACGAGTAGTCAATTTTAGTAATATAATAAAAATTTTAGAAAAAATTTAATATATTTGGTTTGATATTTTAACAGTCAACTAGTTGTTTGACGAGTATTTCTTACTAGTGTTTTGTCCCATATTAATATTTCGATTTTTCTAAAAATATTTATGAATGATCCAACCTTATAGATGTCAATATCGATATATTTTAGTGATATGATAAAAAATTTAGAAAAAAATAAATATATTTGGTTTGCTATTTTAGCAGTCAACCAGTAGTTTAACGAGTATTTCTTACTAGTGTTTAGTCTCATATTAATGTTTCGATTTTTCTAAAAAATATTTATGAATGATCAATCGTAAGGATGTCAAGATCTATATATTTTGTAACATGATAACAATTTTAGAAAAAAATATACATACTTGATTTGTTATTTAAACAGTCAACCAATAGTTTAACAAGTATTTCTTACTAGTGTTTAGTCTCATATTTATGTTTTTTTTAAAACTATTTAGGTATGATCTAATTGTACGTATGTCAATATCTATATATTTTAGTGATATGATAAATTTTTTAGAAAAAGTAAATGTATTTGGTTGGCTATTTTAATAGTCAGCCAGTAGTTTGAGGAGTACTTTTTAATAGTGTTTAGTCTCATATTAATGTATCGATTTTTTGAAAATATTTATAAATGATCTAACCGTACGGATGTCAAGATTTATATATTTTAGTAATATGATAACAATTATAGAAAAAAATATACATAATTGGTTTTCTATTTAAACAGTCAACCAATAGTTTGACCAGTACTTCTTACTAGTGTTTAGTCCCATATTGATGTTTCAATTTTTTTTAATTTTTTTATGAATAATCCAACCGTACGGATGTCAACATCTATATATTTTAGTTATATGACAAAAATTTTAGAAAAGGTTGGCGAAAGTCTTAACTAGTGACCTCGGAAGCAGGGATGGCAATTTAATCTGATCCGATGGATACCCGATCCGAAATACGAGATTTTGGATATACCGAATCCGAAGTTTTGGATTTGGATTTGAATTTGGATTTCAGCGATACCGAACCGATACCCGACCCAAAATCCGAAAACCAATCCAAACCCGATCCAAACCCGATACATAAAATAGTATACAATGTTTCCATAATGTATTATTTATAATATTTTAGATGAAAAGATATATAAATTACATATTTTTATTTTATTACATTAGTAGTAATTGATTAATATCAATATTGTTAAGATTTATTTACTGAATTATAACTCTTTTTTTAATCTCATATTTTATTATTTAAGTTGTACTTTATACATATATATATACAAAAAATTTATTTGCGATGTAATACTTAATATTATGCTATTAACGTATTTTAGATTTTATTGATCAACATGTCAACTTGTGTCGTATAATACTTTTGACTATTTAATAATATATTTATTTTAATATTATGTAATATATAAATGTAGATAATGGCGATTCTATGCATCAATGATATTGAATTTGAATACATTAATCGTAATTTTAGATACCCAAAAAATACCCGATCCGATCCGAAACCCGACGAATTTGGATTTGGATAATCCAAAAATATTTTAATTTGGATTTAACTATACCCGATCCGAACCCGACCCGTTGCCATCCCTACTCGGAAGATATGTGGGTCATACCAACTTGTTGCTTGAACAAATCCTAGAAAAATAAAATAATTAAAAATTAAAATTAAAATGCTTAATCATTTTATAAATTTATAAATTTATTTCAGGCACATATCATATCAAATTGAGAAATCACTAAAAATATTGATGTTAGATTTATTTAAGAATTTTGAATTTTAGAAAAATAAATGTATTTAAAGATGTAGTGTAACAACATATTGTATAAACTAAAAAAATTTTAAGAGACGATAACAGTGATCGAGTGAAGAAAATCAAGCATAATTCAAATTATTCCTTGATATATATAATTTGAAGTTTAAATTTACGGATTGCACATACAATGATTAGTAGTTGTGTGTTATCTAAATTAGAATTTGAACAATCCAACCGTATGAATTTTAACTTTCTTAGACCTTAAAAGTTTATGTAAAAAATAAAATTATTATATGAATTACAAATTCATTATTTATATATATATATATATACGAAATTGTTAAATAACCTCCACTTTTTACTATATAAACTCCACTTTTAAATTTTAGACATTTGATTACACATTTTTCCATGATTTTTAAAAGTAAAATTCTTGGAATTTGTTTCTATTATGGGTAGTTATGTCATTTGTAATACACTTGAAGTTTAAATAATATTTTTTTAAGTTTATTTATCAATTTCACATATATATATATATATATTAAAATTTATCATATTTATCACATCTATAAAATTGACTGCTTTTAGTCACATTTAAAAATATCACCGTTGTTAGTCAAATTTAAGTACATATTTGACCGCAAATCCTAGCTTATCAAATTTACTAAATTGATCGGCATCAGTCATATTTATAAATATAACCGAAATCGGTCATACTTATTAATTTGACTGGAGGGAGTCATATTTATAAATTTGACTGAACGCGGTCAAATTTGATGTCATGTCAGCGATGCATGTGAAACACATCCAACAGTCCAAATTTAACTAAACAAAATTACAATCCAATGGTCCAGATTCTTCACAGCAACTCTCTTTTACATATAAATACATTATATACATACATATACATTCTAATTCCTCCATTATCTCTTTCATCTTTTTCTCTCCACCTCTCTTCATACCCTCTCCCAGACATCCACCTCTCTCTACCTTCTCCCACAAATCACAAACACAAATATACACAAATATATATACATACATATACAAACACTTAGATATTCATACATGCTAAACTAATCACTTACAAGCTTTGTTTCATATAACATTAACATTAACATTAACAATAACAAATTCTAACTTGTGAAAATTTGGAGAAAAAAACGTTTTCAACAATCGAAGTTATTCCGGTGACGAGAGTATATTCATCAACCAAGCAATGTCCGATGACCATTTCCTTGAAATAAATAAAGAAAAAGTAGTGTTTTAGAATTCGGTTTGAAAGTTTTAGTTAAGTTCTATAAGTAAGTTTGTAATGAAAATAATATTAATAATTATGAAATATGATATATATATATTTTGTTGTGTTAATTATCTATATAACATAAATTGTATATTGATTAGTGACAAAAAATCATAATAATAAAAATTATGTGTTGTCGCAGATTTTTGGCAGAAACTTAGCAGAATGTACTGGGAAATTACTGCATTTGACAAATATGGGTTACAGTTAAATTTGACTTCCTTCGGCCAATTTTATATTTTTGACTGCGTTCGGTCAAATTTATAAATTCAATTCGGTCAAATTTGCTTTACGTTAGGCGGCAAATTCATAATTTTTCAAATTTTAAAATTTTTTAGCGGCAAAATTCAAAAAAATTCAAATTTTTAGGCGCCAATTTTAAAAAATTCAAATTTCAAAATTTTCAAAAATTTGGTCAAATTTAATCGGTCAATTTTAGGCAGTCAAATTTGATCGGTCAAATTTATGTTAAATTTGACCGATTTTTCTAAATTTGACCAGTCTAAAAAAGACCGACACAATTCTGTCAAATTTAACTAAATATGACCGTCGGTGGTCAAATTTAGCTAAATATAACGGAAAATTTTTAGCCGTTTTTCTTGTAGTGTATATTAATGTTTTTTAAAATTTAATTACTTACATCAAAATTATATATAATTATAATATAAAAGTAATTTATTATTAAAATACACATATACTAGTAATAGTAATATTTTAAATCAACTTTAGAATTATTCCTCTTTCTATCCCATCCATTTGTTTACATATACGGAGGTTAAGTAAAATCGTAACTTAGGGGAAAAAAGGTACGTAAATTGGTGTGACTGATTAATATTTATTCTATAAAATGAGTGTAGTGGAAGTAAGGGGTCATTTGTTAAATGTGAATAATAATTTTTGAATGATTAAAATTCTGAACGAATTATTGTTCTGAATGCTAAATAAGTAATGACGTTTGTTAAATTAATATAAAAATTTTCGAATGATGAATTTTTTTTAAATTAATATAGAAATTTCTAAATGATAAATTAATAAATTTTAAAATTAAATTTTACTTCATAGTTTTATTATACTATCTAGTGTTGCATACATGTTTTAATCAGATTTTATCTTAAATTATTTTAAGTAATTCTATAATAATATTATAGAATTCACAAATTATTTTAAGCAAATCAAATGATCTTATAATAAAATTTTACTTTGAGAAATGATTAAAGGCCGAGTCCTGAAAGTGTTACGAGAATGATTCAGCTAGAAATTTTACAATGACTCGTCTAAAAGCGTCCAGCAAAATTAATATTTTATCAAACAATCTGATTAAGTAACGAAAAGGGCCCTAAGTAGGATGTGAGTTAATAATAGTTAATTTAATATATTATAGTACTACCTCATCCATAATATTATGTGCTTTGAATGCATAGCAAATATGGTTATTTTTAATTTTTTCTTTTCCTAAATAAAAAAATAAATATGTTATATATTAATTAAAAAAATTGAAAAATATTAATTATAACTATATTTTCAAAACTATTAAAGGTACGTGAAGAAAATTTTGAAAGGCATAGAATTAGAGGGGAGATCTAAAAAAAAGGCTTAAAATTGAATGGAGCCGGTGGGAATATCATTTTTCATAAAAGCCTTACAATACGACTCTACGCCGTTAAATGCGTTACCTGTAATGACCTAAAAAATTACTTGTGAAACTCGTTTTATTAAGTTGTAAAATGTCACATGTATGAGATCATTATCATATGGACTAGTCAGGGTCGTTTGGTCGGAGGTATTCTCGTATCAGGTATGTGTTTCGTCCATTCCAACCTCATATCGTTCAGATTTTTTTTCGTTCAAACCCATTTCTCGTACTCTTTTTGATACCCAAGAAAAGATGTGGGTATGAGAAAGAGGTATGAGAATCAATTTTATTTATAGTATTACAACTTTATTTAAGCAATCAAATGTAAATGTTTAATACAAAAATAATTTAATGAATTGAAATTTATTAAAATGATAATTAAAATAATATTTAAATTAATTAAAATTAATAACTTAAAAAATATTTTAAATCTAAAATATTCATTCCAGCACACAACCAAACACATAATATCAGGCCGTACCACCTTAACTTGATTGCTTATTCCAACCCCATACCACTTTTCGAACCAAACAAGCCCTTAAAGAGTTATATATTTTATGGCGTGCTCAAATACATTAATTTTTAAAAGATTAAACTACAAATTTATGACAACTGTCCGCTGATTGTAATGATTTTCTTAGTGAATTTAACCATCAGAGTGGGTTATTTTTGACTTAGTATAGAAAATAATAAAAGTTCTAAATTAGGTCCCCATAAATCCAAATAAGTTATTTTTTTTTGATTTATTGTAGAAAATGAATCCATATTTTAGAACAGTCTCGGTGTGATATGTTTAACACACAAATTGCTTGTTTGTCAATGAACGGGTGTATTTAATTTCATTTTATTGCATTAGCTTGTTTGTTAATTTTTTTTTATTCCCCTAACATAAAATTTCATAGATTCATTATTGCAAATAATAAAGTAATATACAGGTAGATCTCGATAAATTAATACCGACGATATCAGGAAAAATGATAAATTTTGGTCCTCTAACATAAAATTTCATAGATTCGTTATTGCAAATAACAAAGTAATATACAGGTAAATTTCGATAAATTAATACCGCCGACACATGAAAAAATGATAAATTAATAATTTATTAATTTATCAATATATTAATAATTTATTAATTTATTGATATATGTCATTTTTAATTTCTTTTAACCTATATTTACTTGTATATAGGTCAAGAAGTTTATTAATTATAATGATGCAATAGATGTTGAAAACATTAGTCTGATTATCTTGACGAAGTTGTGACACATAACTGTTGGACAATCGGACAATTAATTAAGACTTTGTTTGGAATTTCTGTTAAAAATTATTGTACTGTTAGAAAAAGTGCTACTGAAAAAATTGATGTTATAAAAATCATATGACTGTTTGGTAATTTTTTTGATACGTATATATTTTGATGCAAAAAATTAAAAATAATGATGTTTTTGGTAAGATTTGATGGTGAAATCAGAATATGTTTCCCGCAACAGCTGAAAATCAACTTTTTCTAAAAAAATGGGGGAATTTGTTTTCTCTAACAACAGTTTCGAGGTCAAAAACATTTTTCCGAAAAACAGCTTTTAAATTTTACAAAACAGTTTTTTAACTGTTTTTCAGCGAAAAGCTGTTATTGCTGTCTCCAACAGCAATATGAAACACACCCTAACACTATAACTATAACTAGAACAATTTTATGTGAAGTGAGGCAAAATGTAAAAATATGTAGTTGGAGCATGTTTCTGGAAAGAATGTCCTTGAAACAAAGACTTAATTGCATGAAAATGACATGAGTTATAATTATTTTGCACAAAAACGACCGACCTATAATAATAGGCACCCGTATGACTTATATATAATTTTTTTGCCACCCGATTGCATTTTGTTAGTTACATTTAACAGACGTTAGGATTTTTTAAAATTAAGATATAATTACATGAAAATGTTCCTAATTATAATTTTTTGCACAAAAATGATCTATCAAAGAATTAAAAATTAAAGAGTATCTACAAATTAAATCAATTACGAAATTAAAAACTAAAAAGCAGTTATAAATCTTTCTATATTTCTGTCCCAGGCCCTGTTGAAAAGAACGGTTTTGCTGATTTCTTGTGTGAAGTCGAGTGCATGACTTTGTGTGTATTTCTTGGCTTTTTCAGTATAACCTGAAGGTCTCTCTTTAGTTTATTCTATCTGTGTTGGCTTTATACTGAAATATTTTGGTGTTTCTTTACATCATGCTTATTATCTTATAGTGCTTATTGAATATGTACTAATTTTGTATAAGTTGTCTCGTCCCTAAGATGTAAAACTTTGATACTCTATAATTATCATTTCTAGATGTTGCCTCGCATAAAATTTTGAATCCTATAATTCGATATGGAGTTTGGATTCATCATGATATGTTGGTACATTAGTATTCTTCATTAATATCCTTAATTATTTTCCATGTTAACAGACTTTACATGAAAATAAGAAATTACATAATTCTAAGTAAGACATGGCCGATATGCATGTTTTTAAAACTTATTTTATGTGGATACTATAATTTTGGAAGGCAGGTGATGAATGTTCCCTCATTCATGAAGAAAGTGTATTATCATAAGCATATTGACTTCTTACTTACGAGTCCTTTTGCTGGTGATTGACCTGGTAGAGTTAAGCGAAGGAACCACAAGACTGCTTCAAAAAAAACTAGCGGCGGAGATGGAGACGAGGAAGATGAAGATTAAGGCGTTAAATTTAATATACTTCTGAATGCTTATGTTTGAAATATGGTTTACTACTTTCCGTTTTGGCTCTGTCCCAATAATATAGATTAATGTATTGTTTTTCGTCTTGGCTATGTCCTGGAAATATAAATTAAGGTGTGATTCTGTAGTTATATAAAAGGAAAGTCGTTTACCTTTATAAAAAAAATAAGTTTTTTTCGGCTAATTTGTAGCTGCTATTTAATTTTTAATTCCGTGATTGATTTATTTTATAAATGCTCTTTGATTTTTAATTTCTTGATGGATCATTTTTGTGCAAAAAATATTATAATTAGGCCATATTCGTGCAATTACATCTTTAATTTATGAAAACCCTAACGTCCGTTAAAGATACCTAACAGAATGCAATCGGGTGATAAGAAAATTATACATGAGTCATACGGGTGCCTATTAATATATGTTAGCCATTTTCATGCAATTAAGTCTAAAACATATTATAACTGCACAATGATACAAGATGAAGTAAGTGACAACTTAATTTTGAAAAGGAAACAAGTTATATTAGGATCTTATTTTAAAATTAAATCTACGAATAAATATATAATTTTGATGTACGATAAAATTATCAATTTATATATTATAATGGACTTTTAGCTTTTAATTAAAAATTATTATCTTATGAATTTAGCGAATTATTAATTTATAATAAATAACCCGAGTCGAGACTACAAAAAATTAATAATTAGTCGAGATTATTAATTTACCGAGTATTAATTTATAGAGATTTAACTGTATCTTAATTATTAATAACATTATTATTAAAGATAAAAAATTCCTCAAACCTATATAAACTGCTGCAATGCTGTCTGCTGTACGCCTGCACGTATATATGAACGAACAATCAGCCATAGCTAGAATATTACAAGCACAGAGAGCTGATAAAGGAGAACTGTGATCAGGCAAGCCTCGAATCTCTCTGGATTATGTCAGATTTCTGAGTGTAAGTTTACATCACTGAATCAATTATGAATATGCCTACGTTCTATACACGTATCTATAGATATGATTACTATTTTACAGAAAATTTTGAGTTCAAATGCATGAGAAATGTAGATTAACGTATCAATAATTTCGAATAATTTGTAGGATATATTAATACTACCTGTTATGTGCGGGGCAGGGACAGAGAGACAAAATGTGAGTTTCCCATGTGACAAACTCACAGTCAAACTACTAGAGAAGGATTCCCTAGTGCATTTAAACATGTTTAGGTTCATGTATATTAGTGAGAGATTCCCTACCAACAAGTTTTGAATGATTGAGTGTGAGAGTTGATTGATAGCTAGCTACTATCTTTATTAGTGATGTTGCCAGGTAAGGTGTTAACAACTCATGGAAGGGAATAGGTTAAAATACATATATCACACAAAGAGTAGAAAGAGTACTAAGAGTGTAAAAAATTTCTTTAAGTTCCCTGGGAGGTAGAAGGTAAGAATGAGGGAATTGAGTAATATGTCTCGATTCATTATTTGCACAATTATCGTCTTGGTATATATATTTTCTGATTCTGAGTTTGTAATGATGGCAAGTACCGCTAGCTATCCCTGCGGCATGTCCCTTTTTTAATCTCCAAAGATTATCTCATGCCGACAGCTCTTCGGGTTCGGGGGCCATTTGGACTGTAAATGGCCTGTTGATTGAACAGTTCAAAGAAATGATAATAAATTTAGTTCCATGTAAAAATGAAAATTGATCGTAATCTCAAATCATTTCAAAACCATTTCTCTTTTATAAAATACCAGCACATTATATAGTTGTCTAATGTGTTGTTTATAGTTGACTAGGCCGGTGAAATAAAGATAAATAAGTATGACGGGATGTATAAGAATAATTAACACAATTTTCTACGATTTATTTTTGACAAATTGAAATTTTGACTTCTCATGTTGTTGAATTGTTGAGAAAACGGACAGAAAATTATGAATAATAATCTAATGATATTAGATTAGGCTGAATACATATTTCAACACTGAATTTGCAATTCAATCCTCTCAGCATAGCTTATTGCATGTCCGATCACCTGGCATATTTATAACTTGATTGTTTGTTAAGCTGATATAAAAAAAATTATGAAAGAAAACCATTTTTTTTCTATCATAAAACACCAACATGTTTATATAGTTAAAAGATTCTGATTTGGCTAAGTTGGATGAAATGTAATATGAAACAAACGCTTATTTAAGAAAGCCTCGAACGTCTCTAGCTATCTATAAGAAAAACATGTGACGAGACTGAGAAAGATCAATCTACATTGCACTACTATCTACTCAGCTCTTAGTGGGGACTAATTTACGTACGGCGATGACTAATCAAACGTGAACACCCACTTCTAACTATATATACACATACATTAAAGATGGCTTAACTTCCCGAGAAATTTGATAAATTTTAAAATATAAATAATTGAATGAAACATCTTAAAAAGGTAGATGTATAAAAATAAATGGGACAAATGGAGGGTTCTATACGTTTACTATTTGCATGTATTTCGACACTTATATAAAGTATAGTTTTATAATATTTTTTTAAAAAAATTTCTTTTTGAAAAAAGTTTAAACATAAAACTTTTATTCAGAATTTTTTTTAAAAAGATATTGTGAAATTATATTTTAAAAAAATATTAAAAAGCGTGACAAAAAATAATGTATAGAATTTAATAGAATATACAAAGTATTTCTTACTAACAAGGAATAATCAAACCTAGCTATCTACTGTCAAATATCTAGAAACCACATTCGGATATATAGTTGTATACTACTCAATATTATATACGTACACATTCTACCTGTATTACGTAAATCTGTGTCGTGTAGACAATGTCATCATCTGTTTTGGCTAGTGGTCTGGTGGGGTGGATTGTATAGCATTGTAGGTTATATGTTTTCCTACTGTTTCTCCAAGTTACAACTTACAAGTGCTGCTCAGGTCGCAGAGTGAGTGAGAGAGTACCATTTAACCACAAGTGGCTACATCATATTTAGTTGAAACACACATTTCATTAGTAGGTTTTGACCTAAACTATTTTAAGATTAGTGCTATGGTTTATCTTAATTTTGGTTTTCTCATTTGACCTCACTTGCACCTTTCTCCCCCTTACTTAAGCTTTTCTCCCCCTTTTTGTTAGCATCAAGTTGTTGAGTGGAGGGGAGTTGAGCAGCCACCAACTGTTGGAGTAGAGCAGTTTGAGTTTCTTGATTGGTAAGTATCTTGGCCATTGACTTCTCTACATCAGATAATCTTGAGTCCATGGCCTCAACTTTTCTATTGAGATCAGTTTCCTTCCTTATCTTATGAGCTATTTCAGTCATGTTAGTTCCACGCATTCTAGCATCCAACCTTGCTATAAAATCCTATTTTACTTCATAAATTTCTTGTTTGATTTCATCTACACTCTGATTGTGATCAAGAGCTTGGATTTTGTGTAGTTGAAGTGCTTCAAGGTGAGCTGTAAGTAGCTTCTTTGTGCTAGCAATATTAGATGATTGAATTGCTGCTTGGGTGTCATGGATCAACTTGAATAGTGTTGATTGGAGATGTGAGTAGGAACAATCTTTTGTTAGCATCCAGGCTGGAGTGTCCGCATCTCCCCCTATGCTCATGCTGTCTTCCTCATCATCCCCACCAGCATCTCCAAATAAATCTTCAGCCAATTTAAAATCACTGCCAGTGTTGGAAGGTATAGCAGTGATTACATCTTTTGCTCTTTGTAGAGATTGTGTAGTGTGCACCAATTGTAGCATCCTTTCAGCGTCCTCATTGCTCTGTATAGCTAGAGTTTGGTAAGCTGTAGTAGAGTGAGTAAATGTCTCAGCATCTAGGGAAATAGAGTCTATAGCAGCTTGATAGTCTTGCTGAAATAGTCTTTTCCTTTCTGCTTCATTGACACTCATTGACTCACTTGCAATGATTTCCATCCTTATCACTCATGTACTTGCTTTTCTCTCATGATCTCTCTATTTTTGCATCAAGGGCTCCCCTTGGCTTCCCACCCTCACACCCTCACCTTCACCATCTAAGGTGGGACTCCTCTCACTCCCTTTTTCCAGTCCTGAAATAATGGACTGCATTGGTTCACTCTTTTCCTCTCCTTTTTCCTGGGAGCAACCCAGACTCTCACACAAATCACTCCCTTCCCTCAGTCCTAGGAGTGATTGCACTACTACTAAGTCTTCTGCACTTGTAAGAATTAAAGAAATTTGAAGTTGTGCAGGGACACCCGACAGATGAAGATTATCCATTGGGTTAGTAGTATGGCTATCTGACGGATGACTGCTGTTAGGCTTATCCGTCGGGATACAATCACTACTCGACGGATGATGAATATTCATCGAGATAGTAGAAATGAAAGAGTTTGGAGTGGAGACTATTGTAGACTCTGTGCAGATTGATGAGAATTTTGGCACAGATGTCTCAACAGTCTCAGAAAGAAATGGTAAATGAGCCAACAAATCATCTAAAAGATGATGCTCACTTACTTGGATTTTTGGCTTCTCCCAGAGAGTTAAAGATGGAGAATTTGGAAGTGATGTATTGATCATGTCAACATCCAATGAGTGTTTGGGAGAATTTGGTATATCAGGTGCTTCAATTATGAGAGATTTTGGCTGTGACTCCACATTTATTGGAGCCACATCAACCTGACTTTGAGAAGGTGCAGTGACTGTGTCTTTAGCACCAGTTTGCACAGTGTGTGAGCCCTGTGCATCCCCAAGGGTTTTTAATCTTTTCTTTCTATCATAAGTTTGTGGTGAGCTAGTGTCCCTACCCCTCTTGGCTTGCGCTCCTGGTTGGGAGCTTGTTTCAATGGTAACATCCTTTTGGGAGGATGAAACCAGTAATGAGCTAATTTCCTTATTAACAACCACAGTTTGTTGGGAAACTGTGGTATGGCTAGGTTTGGGTACACTCTTCTCACCAGCCTTATCCTTAGGGCTTCTTTGATTTTCACCCTGTCCCTCACCTTTCTTACCCTCCTTCACACTCCCCTTTTAGGTTTAATAGATTTTACAACTGATTTCTTTTGAAAGAAATCAGAGGGGGCTTTCTTAGCTTTGGATTTAGAAACTTTTGTTGGTTTTATAGCTTGGGTAGGCATCTGTTTGGTCACTGGCACAGATACCATAGCTACACTAGAAGGCAAACAAATGTGTGAGGTTGGAAGAGTGGAGACAGTAGAATTTACCTGACTTACCTGAGCTCCCTCCATTACTGGAAAATAGTACAAGGGCACCTCCTTGTGATGATTTGGTCTATTTAAATCTGCAATAATCCTTCTTTCTTGAACTCAACAATTCAGCTTGTTGGTTGGGTTTTCAATCTCAATATTCTCAATAAGATGGTTAGCAAGCATCATAAAGAATCTAGCATAATAGACACTTTTACCTCTCTTATTAAGTTCTCCTAACTTAAAGCCTAACTCAAATAAAACCAAGTCACTGAAATTGAAATACTTATCAGTAACTAACATATAAAGCATGTTAAGCATGGATATATTGATAGAATCAAAGTTGCTAATCTTACCAGAAAAGACTTTAGTTACCACATCACATAGATAACTCCATTCTTTCCTAAGACCCAACCTTCTAATTTCACTTAACTTAGAGGTAGTGAGTGCATAGCCCATAGAATTATGCATGTTAACAATGTCAGTGTATGTGTGTGGAGCAGTTACAGTATTATCAGGATCCTAAATCATGCTTTGATAATATCACTGTTTATGCAAAACTGCTCACCTTTTAGAGTGAAAGTGATGGTCTTGTCAGTTGAGTTGTACACTGCAGTTGTCCACATCTCCTCTACAACCTCACAGTAAATGGTGGGTGATTCCAGCATAGCATAGTTGAGTTTGCAGTTCTTCACAAAATCCATCATTTTGTGATAGTCACCAGATTGCTGAATCTCCTTATTTACTAAAGCTGAGAAGTTATTTTTCTCATAGATGTAACCGGTTTGAGACATGACCATTGTTAGAGATTTGGAATTTGCAGAGAGAGAGTTTTCTTTTGATAAGAAAGAAGTTAGAGCAATTGAATCTTGAGAATGATAAAAGAAAAGAATGAAAAATAATTTAGCTTTTATACTATCTCAGAGATAAACTGACCAAAAAAAACAAAAAAAATAATAAAGTGAAATAAAGGACCAATAAAAATTGCCCAAAATAGTCATTTTAAAAAATAAACTGTAAAAATTCCGTCACTTATCCGTCGTGTCATGCTTACAAACTGTAAGTATACTCGATGGATAATGTTCAGAGAATTAACGGCTAAGATTGAGACAATTCAACGGATGAAGATAAAACAGTTATCCGTTGAGTTATAAAATATTCCAGAAAAATAATTGATTTTTATAGACAATGTATTCCGACGGATGAGCAAACTCGATGGATAATGATCATCCGTCGGGATGTAAGTTTTGACTTAGCTAAAATTTCATCCAAAACAGAGAAAATCAATTAAATTTCTGGCTGCATTACAACTTGCAAATTAACTCAGATAGATTTAAGAATAATTAAGCATACCTAACTCACTTACCAACCTTGAAAAGGTGGATTCATCCAGTGGCTTGGTAAATATATCTGCAAGCTTCTTTTCACTTGGAACAAAATACAATTCCACAGTACCATTCATCACATGTTCCCTTATGAAGTGGTACTTGTTGTCTATGTGCTTTGTTCTCGAATGCTGTACTGGATTTTCAGTGATGACAATTGCACTTGTGTTATCACAGAAAATAGGAATCCTATCCACTTGTAGACCATAGTCCGACAATTGGTTTTTCATCCACAAAATCTGTGCACAATAACTACGAGCAACAATATATTCAGCTTCAGCTATAGAAGTAGAAACTGAATTTTGCTTTTTACCGAACCAGAACACAAGCTTGTTTCCTAGAAATTGACAGGTTCCTGTTGTACTTTTTCTGTCTATTTTACAACCTGCATAATCTGCATCTGAATAACCAGTTAGATCATAACCAGAATCTCTAGGGTACCAAATGCCAAGTTTTGGTGTTCCCTTAAGATATCTGAAAATTCTCTTAATAGCTATTAAATGAGATTCTCTAGGATCAGCCTGAAATCTAGCACAAAGACAAGAAAATATTATATCTGGTCTACTAGCTGTTAAGTACAGAAGTGAACCAACCATGCCCGATAATTTGAAATATCCACAGACTTTTCAGTAGTGTTTAATTCAAGCTTAGTTGCAGTGGCCATGGGAGTTTTTGCAGATGTGCAATCCATTAGATCAAACTTCTTTAAAAGATCATGAATCTATTTAGTTTGACTAATTAATATTCCATCACTAACTTGCTTAACTTGCAAACCAAGAAAGTAAGTTAGTTCTCCCATCATGCTCATTTCATACTTACTTTGCATCAATTTGGCAAACTTTTTGCAAAGTTTTTCATCTGTAGAGCCAAATATAATATCATCCACATAAATTTGAACAAGTATACTAGAGCCATTAATATTTTTAAAGAATAAAGTTTTATCAACAGTACCTCTTGTGAAGTGATTTTCCAAAAGAAACTTTGATAAAGTGTCATACCCTCTAGGTGCTTGCTTCAGTCCATAAAGTGCTTTCAAAAGATAATAAACATGATTTGGGAAATTTGGATCTTCAAAACCAGGAGGCTGACTAACATAGACTTCCTCCTCCAAATTTCCATTCAGAAATGCACTTTTGACATCCATTTGATAGACCTTGAAATTGGCATGAGCTACATAGGCTAAGAAAATTTTGATGGCTTCAAGTCTTGCAACAAGAGCAAAAGTTTCATCAAAATCTATTCCTTCTTGTTGAAAATAGCCCTTAGCAACCAATCTAGCTTTGTTCCTGACCACTCTGCCATTTTCATCCATCTTGTTTCTGAATACCCATTTGGTGTCAATTGGATTCTTTCCTTTAGGCTTGGGTACCAGCTTCCATACTTTATTCCTTTCCAATTGGTTTAGCTCCTCCTGCATAGCTAAAATCCAATCAGGATCCAACAAAGCTTCTTCTACCTTCTTTGGTTCTTCCTTAGATAGGAAGCTGCTATATAGACATTCTTCTTGAGTTACTCTCCTTGTTTGAACTCTAGAAGACACATCACCAATGATGAGCTCAAAGGGGTGATCTTTTATCCATTTCCTTTGTTGAGGTAGATTAGCTCTAGATGAAGAGGCCTCATTGTTGTCTTGATGTGTGACTGAGTTTTGATTATTAGAAAGTCCCCCTGAGTTTGTGAATCTTTTATTTGAGAAAGGAGAATTTTATGTAAGCGATCTATTCTAACTTTCAGCTTCTTTTGAAGACCCGATGGATGGTACACTTTGTGTTCCGACGAATGAGGCTGATTGTCTCCCGACGGATAAAGCATATTGTCTCCCGACAGATGAAGCATTTTGCAACTCAACAGATGTTGAATTTTGTGTTTCATTAGTAGTAGATTTTTCTGCATTATCCTTTGCCATTGTTTCCTGATCACTTTCATCATCACTGTCATCACTAACCATCTCCACGTTATCAAATTTGAGACTTTCATGAGAATCTTCATCTTGCAGTCCTTCAATATTTTTATCATCAAACACAACATGTATTGATTCCATAACAATGTTGGTTCTTAGATTGTAGACTCTATATGCTTTTCCCACAACATATCCAACAAAAATTCCTTCATCTGCTTTAGCATCAAACTTCCCATGTTGATCACTTTGATTTCTCAAGATATAACATTTGCAGCCAAAGACATGAAGAAAATTTAGAGTTGGTTTCTTGTTCTTGAACAATTGATATGGTGTCATGCACTTTGCTTAATTCACCAAAGAAATATTCTGAGTGTAGCAGGCAGTGTTTATAGCTTCAGCCCAGAAATATGTTGGTAACTTTGATTCTTCAAGCATTGTCCTTGCAACATCAATAAGATATCTGTTTTTCCTTTCTACCACTCCATTTTGTTGTGGAGTTCTTGCTGCAGAAAACTCATGCATTATTCCATTCTCTTCACAAAATAATCTCATCATAGAATTCTTGAACTCAGTTCCATTGTCACTCCTGATTCTTCTTACTTTGAAATCAGGATGATTGTTGACTTGCCTTATGTGATTGATGATGATTTCACTAGCCTTATCTTTAGACTTTAGGAAATATGTCCAAGAGAACTTTGAGAAATCATCTACAATTACTAGACAAAATCTTTTCCTTGAGATGGACGACACATTGATTGGTCCAAATAAATCCATGTGTAGCAATTGCAAAGGTTCTTCAATTGTTGAATCAAGATTCTTTCTGAATGATCCTTTAATCTGCTTTCCCTTTTGGCAGGCATCACACAGTCCATCCTTAGAAAACTCCACTTGACGAATGCCTCTAACCAGTTCTTTCTTTACAAGCTCATTCATGGTCTTGAAGTTTAGATGGGATAACTTCTTGTGCCACATCCAACTTTCATCTTGACTTTCTTTACTGAGAAGGCAAGTAACAGATTCTGCATTTGATGAGTTGAAGTTAGCTAGATACACATTTCCTCTTCTCACACCAGTGAGAACCACTTTGTTGCTTCTTTTGTTAGACACAACACAGGCTTCTAAATTGAAGGTTACTGAATTGCCCTTATCATAAAGCTGGCTAATACTCAACAAATTATGCTTGAGACCATCCACTAGGGCAACCTCCTCAATGATGACATTGTCTTTTGAAATCAAGCCATATCTCACAGTATAACCCTTGCTGTCATCTCCAAAAGTAATACTTGGGCCAACTCTCTCCTTGAACTCTGTGAGCAGGGTAGAATCTCCAATCATGTGCCTTGAACAACCACTATCCAGGTACCAAAGATTCTTTCTGTTTCCCTGCACACATCAAAACCAAATCAAGTTGATTTTGGTACCCAAGTTTCCTTGGGTCCTGCCTTGTTAGCTTTCTTCTTTTGTTTCTTAGGTTTGATCTCATATGACTTCGGGATATCTGATTCATCCTTAGTCATCTGAGTTGGACCTTTGAAACCAGTCATTTAAACATAATTATCATGCATATTTTGATTAACAGGAAAATACATGCTATTTGCAAATATGTTATTCCAGTAAGGCATGCTAAATGGCATTTGAGGCATACTAAATGTAGCATAATAAGGATTAGGTACAAATGGCATATTAGCAAATTGTGCATTCATATTCTGAGCAGACATACCATTCATAGGCATAGAAGGCATGCCATTCATGTTGGGAAAAGAAGATGGTACAGATATAGGAGTAGGCATGGAAAATTTGCAATTAATAGACAAATGATTAATACTACCACACCTAACACATATTTTTCTTGGAGCATACTTATCAGGTGTGTAGTTGTTATGTTTGTTAATCCCTACTTCCCCATTTCTATTGTTTTCTTTTTAGTTTCTGTTTTAACCTCAATCTTTTCTAATCTGTCATTCAATTGCTTGATGGACAGATGACCAACATTCACTTTCTTCTCCTTCTTCACTTGACTTGATTCTCCTGGAACAAAGTTTTTAGAAACTGATCCATATTTTTCATTTAACTTGGCAAGTTTGGCTTTGCTCACAGGTTTGCTCACAGCCGACAGATGAGAATTTATGTCACTCGACGGATAATCCTTTTGATTATCCGACGGATGACTCTCATCATCCGTTGAGTCTACATCTGTTAGCAGTCCTTCAACCAAATTGGATTACAGCTTCTCCTTACTCTTTTTCCAGGATGCATCACAAAAGGACTCAATACCTTGAACTTTAGTGATTTGAGCATGGACATCTCTGGATGATTTCCATGCTTTAATCACTTCCTGTTCTCGTTCAAGCTGCATCTTCAAAATCTCCTCTTTCTTCAAGGACTCAGTTAATTCATCCTTAGCAATCTTACATTCAATTCTCAATTTTTCAAATTCAATAAACTGAGACTCTAGCACATTATTCCTCTCACTTAAAAACATATTGGTTTCTTTGATTTTAGCATTTTCCTTAGTGAGGGACTTAAGTGTAACATGCAAATGATATAATTCTGTAGACATGTCATTAATTGCATCATTACACTAAGCTTTAGATAAATGTGCTAGGTTAGTGGTGATTACCTGATTACTTGAAGAACTTGTTTCTGTTTCATCAGACTTGGCCATTAGGGCTAGATTGACATAGCTGACATCTTCATCCTCATCCAATCTATCTGCTGCCCAGTCATTTTCTTGTGTAATGAAAGCCATTTTCTTTTGCTTGAGCAACTCAAAATACTTCTGTTTATAATCAACAAGCTCAAACTTCTTTTTACTGGAATCTGACTTTCTACACTCACTGGCAAAATGCCCTACCAAGCCACATTTGAAACACTTGAATTTAGATTTATCCACCATGTTTCTATTTGGCTTGGCTGCTCCAAAGTTCTTTTTGAACTTGATCTTGGAAAATCTTCTGGAAAAGAATGCTAAATGCTCATCAATATCATCCATGTCATCTTGGCTCAAATTATCTTCATTTTCAGCTACCAGCCCTTTATCCTTATTCTCACAGACCCTTGAAGTAGACTCAACAGCTTCTACCTTCACCTCCTTCTCCTTTTCCAACTCAGCAACCAGTGCTATGGACCCTCCTTTCTTCCTTCCTTTCTCCATCCTCTCATCTTGCTCTATTTCAAGCTTATAAGTTTTCAGGATGCCATAAAGTCTCTCCAAAGTAAACTCCTTGTAATCTTGAGAGTTTCTCAATGAGACTGTCATTGGTTTCCATTCCTTTGGAAGAGATCTAAGGAACTTGAGATTGGAGTCTTTTGTCTGATATACTCTTCCATGCAACTTCAGAGCATTTAGTAGTTTTTTAAACCTACTAAAAATGTCAGTGAGAGACTCACTATTTTCACAATCCACATAGGCCTCATCTTGAGAAAGAAGATGTAGGTGCATCATAACCTTCCAGTGGTGATAATTGTCTTTGTCCAGAAATGGAATCTTCACTCCAACATCCTTCTTGTTCATCTTGCTGTTTTGTTGTGATCTTTAAACTCTTTGTACTTCAAGAGCTTGCTCTGATACCAATTGTTATTCCCTAACAATACAACAAGAATTAAAAAGGGGGGGTTGAATGTAATTCTAGCTCCTTTTTGAGATTTATGAAAAATGGTTCTAACTCAATTTATATCTAACTGTTTGATTTGCACAGTGCGGAATAAAGAGTTAAGTAAATCAAAAACAAAGTAATAAAAACTCAGGTCTTTAAAACTTTATGTGGATTTCAATGTATCCACCAGATATATATATATATATATATATATATATATATATCGAGTGAGAACCCTGTGAAGCTTGAATAGCTCACAGCTGCTTACAAATATGAACAACTAAACTTACAGAGAAATGCTACAGGATTCAGCTTACAAATGTTTCTCTGAGAATGTATTTTCTTAGTCTAGTTTGTTGTTGTTCTACTTGCTACACTTGGTTTATATATATCACCAAGTTTACATGGTAATAAGACAAGATAATAAAACAAAACCTATCAAGTCTAACTCCATGCTGCTTCACTGCTCTATTCCAGCATCTTTGAATATCTTCATAATATCATGGAAATGGTAAAGCTTCTTTGTTCTCAAAATCCTGCTAAACAGGCTGCCACATTCCTTTTACAAACACTCGATGCATGTGACTGTGTTTTCACTATAAACAGATATTTGAATTTATCATCCGTCGGGTACATGCTTGTTATCCGTCGGGTAGCCTTGTTGATCGTCCGTCAGGTAGCTTTGTTGATCATCCGTCGGGTAGCCATTTATTACTTGACTCTATTTCATTTGTGCAAAATTACAAGACATCTTATATTTACATTTAATCAACCTATTCTGCACATCTACTAGCAGTCTATATGATTCATAAGCTACTACAGAATCTATACAAAGTTGTTTGCAGAAATATGCTACAGTACTTATTGTTACATAAGCTACTTACCCGGTGGATATCAATTAGTCATCCATCGGGACTATATTGCATCATCCGTCGGGACTATAGTTGATCATCCGTCGGGTGCTACAAAATTCACTAAGTTAAATCTACTAAGGTGTTTTGTTTAGTTTATCATCAATTACACAATATATTCCTAATAGATATCATCAATTATATCTAACAATCTCCCCCAACTTGTGTATTATGAAAATATGTACAAGTTCAAATTGATGATGTCAAAACTATCTAAATACAGAAATCAAGTAAACATATTCCTTCTTACTTCAGTGAATATCAGACTTTACTTTTCATTCTGAACTCTAACACAGTCTGGAAAATCTTCAAGAAACTTCATCAGCAGATTTTCTTCCATTACATTGAAATACCATTGCATCCTCTATTTGTGTTCTTTTAGTTCATCTATTGATTCATCATTCTGATATATGGCAGCCCTGAGATTATTTAACTTTGAATTTCCAAGAGATAGATCATCCAGCTCCAAAAACCCAATTTTCTTTCAATCAGGATTAAAGGTTAAAACTTTAGTCCTTAGACTCATTTCTATCTTGGCTCCTCCAATAGGCATATCAACAACATATTCAGTTTGATCAATATACTTTGGAATGTAGTTATACTTGTAAGGCATTCCTCTCTGCTTTAACTGTATGAGGTTCTTTATGAATGCAGACCATCTGGTAGTTACATAATTAGTTACCTTGAAAATTGTAGCAATAAGTTCCAAATCCTGCCATAGTTTGTCTGTTAACTGTTCTTGAGTCAACCTTAAGTTTCTCCCAGACTCCGGAAAATAAATCATTTTCTCTCCAACAAAATCAATAATAATTTGAGTTGATATGATCTTCTGTAAGTCTTCAAGAATTACATTGTCTCCAATTTCTTTCAAATTAGCATGCTTTCTTAGAATTAAAGCATCTCCTACAGATGGATCAACATTTAACCTTCCCAGACCACTTGTGATTCCAGGTTTTCTAGAGTGAGAACTTCCACTGTAAATCTTTTTAATGTTTCAGAAAAATCTCTTGTAGATGCCGGTTTCTTGCTTCCCCATAGTAGCTTCTTCTTCTCTTCAAGAGTAAGTTCTGGCTTATCAGAGACTATGTCTTCAGAATCAGGATTTGATAATTCAGCTTGAATTGGGTTTGAAAAATCATCAACATGAATAAAATCAGAGGTTGTGATTGGTTGAATGACAACTTCTTCTTTATTGACTTGAGCAGTGTTAGAGGTTGACTTCAGTTTTTCAGCCCAGTTAGCTCCATGAATCTTCCTTCTTTGGTGAGCTTGACTGACTTCTTCTTATTCATCAATTTCATCAGTATCAAAAGATTGAGCAACTGTATAGATTGGATCTATCAGTATTTGTGATTTAGTTGCCTTAGATACTAATTTCTTCTTTACAACAACTTTGGCTTTAAACTTTAAAGATTTTGACTAATCTCCTATATTCTCTTTCCCTTTATGCTTCTTGCAGCAGTTAAGATATCTTGAGACGTAAGAGATCTTTCAGCCTCTTCCTGACTCACCTCCCTTATGACTACCCCTTTGGTTGGTCTGTTAGAAAAATCAACTTCATAAGGATCTTGAGAGATAACAACAGTATTAGTATTTGTTGCCTTTATGGAATTTTTGAAATCTTCCTCCATTTGCCTTAGATGTTCTAGATCAACTCCAGGATTTTCTTTCTCAAATATTCTTCTATTCACCTCAGAGTCACATGCTTGAATATTTGGATCCTTGAAGAATAGAGGTTTCTTTCTTCCTTTTACTTTTAGAGTTTGAAGATACTGACTTGCTTCTGCACCAGCCTCTATCTCCAGAATACCCTGGTCTTCATCATCAGTTGTAACTTTTAAAGTTTGTTGAGTTGTTGTAGTCACAGTCAGTTCTTTAACTCTTTTTTCACTTCTCTTACTTTCTCCACCTTGTCTAGATTGAGACCTAGTGATTGCATTTAATGAACCATTAATTCTAACCAGCTCTTCACCTCTTCTCCTTTCACTATCCTTATGTCCCCTCTTATTACCACCATCAGGATTTTCATCATTAGTATTTGTCAATGTTAGCTGCTTGAATTTAGATTGAACAATTTTCTCCCCTTTTTTGGCATCATCACCAAGCAGTAGAGAAAGAATATGCTCCACTGAATTATGTACCTCTGTAAGTTGTTCAGATATTTGAACTTGTTTAGCTTCCAATCTAGCTTGATCAACATCAACTGTAGTTTGTCTGACAACCATTGGTGCAATTTGCTTCTGAATTTCCTGATGAGTAGTCATCCTTGAAGCAATCAATGATTTTTTAATATGATTGATTTGAGAAGTAGTTGCTTCTTGATCTGTATGTAAGGATCTGACAACTAGAGTAGATGTTTTCAAATGAGTCAGCATATCAGGATTTTGAATTCTCTGTTCAGCTGTTTTCAAATGCTCAACAGCATATGTTCAAGAAATAGGATATGTATCATCTTTTCATTTAGCAATCCAGATTGCATCAAAATAATCATGCTTCTTCTTGGCATCAAACTCCTTCAGCTTTTGTTGCCTTACATGAGTAGGAATATATTTAGGGAAGAAAAGATCATCCTCAAGATCTATAAGAGCATTTAAAATATCAGCTTCTTCACCATCATTAGATTCTTCATTTGCAACTGGATCCTGAACTATCTGCTGAACTTCATCACTAGCTTCAGCATGTAAGATAGAGTCAGAAATTGGTGCAGTATGTGATCCAGCAGCTTCAGAAGCTTCCATACCATCAGCAGTTAACTTCACATCTTCAAGAATTGTAGATAAAAAAACTGGAGCTTCTAAATTTACTTCCAGAACCTCAATTTTCTGTAGAGTGCTGTGGTGACCCTGTAATGGATGAAACTTTATGAATGGACTGTTGTGCTAATACATCTTCAGCAATAATATGGATTACTTCAGGTGGTGGAATAGTAGATCGAATGAACTATTTTTCAGCAGAAATAGGGATTGCTACATGTGGTGGAATAGTAGATTGAATGGACTATAGGAAAGTATCAGTACTTAGACCTGTAGGAAGATTATCAACACTTGGTACATCAGAGTTTATCAAAGTGTCAACAGACTGTTGTCTATAAGTTATTTCTTTTGTACTCTGTGCACCTGCAAAATTTAACAATTATTACTTAATCTCTATATTCTTTCAAATTAGTCTAACTATTTATCACACCACACAGCTCATGACTTTTAATAGTCAGAGTTTCCTTACAAGGATTACTAAATCCTGTCTCTCATCTACCTCTCCTTTTGCTAGGAAGGATTATACCTCTCTTTAATTCAGTTTTTCTCTAAATATTTTCACACAACTCACAGAAAAGCTCAGATAATTTGTTCTACAGAAATAAGAGGTGGATAGAGAAGGGTGGTATGTGGTCATACAACTAGAGGTAGTCCTTAAATAAGGTTTAGAAATAATCATACCAAAAGGATTTATAATATGCATAATAAATGCTGAAAATACCAAATCAATATTTAGAATAAATGCTAATATAGTAAAACAGTATTTATACCTTGTGAATCTGAATTTTTAACTTCTTTGCAGACATTCAGTGGTGATACTGATAAGACATCAGTAGATTATGGAAATGGATAAATTCTGCCTTCAGCATCTATAATTAGAGTAACTGCATCAGAAGTAAGGCCTTCATTGCAACTTTGCTACGATGGTTCTTGTGTATCTGGAGAATCAGGAGTTGTTGGATGACTTTGACACCCAGGTTCTTGTGTACTCTTCTCCATAATTGCAGTATAGACTCCTGAGAAGGCTCTTCATCATGTCATTATTGAATGGACTTTGCAGTCAAAGGCTTGTGTGCTTCAAAATCTGCTGTACCACTTTGAGGTGCAGGTTCTTATGGGATTGGATCAGGAGATGCAGCTACTTCACCCCTTTGAGATACAGGTTCTTGTGTGCTTGATCCAGGGAAGAGACCTTTCCCTTGCAGCCTCTTGACACTAGCTTCAACTTGCTCATGAGAGCCTTCTCTTGCTCTCTTGCTATATTGCTTTATTGGAGAATCAGATAGTTCCACAGGTTCCTCAGCAGTTTTCTGGAACTAGGAGTTGGAGTAGATGCACTCTGTGTTTCCTCAACAATTTTCTATTTAATCTTAAGCAAGTTTTGACTGTAATATGCTTTGACCAGTCTTCTTTTCTTTGGCCTTGGGCTTGTATCAGTATCAATAGTTGTGACCTCTTCAGTTGGTAGTACAACTGGTCTTGGAGAAGAACCGGATAAAAGGTTTAGAAACTAGAAGATGAGGTAGCATTGTCCTTATCTGAAACTGATTCTAATCCAGCAAGCACAAGTTTCCTCTTGACAAATTCTGAAGATTTAGAATGAGGAACTTGAGCTGCTTCAACTTTTGACTTAGCTACAGCAGGATTTTTAGCTCTCTTTGCCAAATCTTTCTTTCTTTTTACAACAAGTGTCTTTTGGGAGACACCTGAGGTGGCTTCTGTTTGAGATTGTTGTGTTGGTTGAGTTTGTGTTTGGGTTTGTGTAGGAGAAGACACTGATTAGTTTTGGAAGTGGAAGGTATGTATTTATAGCAGAGGAGATAAAAATTGAAAAGACTCTTTGATTAACCATGTAATAATTAAACACAGCATATATACACTATTACGCGTATCCAGGTAAAAAAAAAGTAATCTCTCTCTTCATATTCCTATTCCCAATGTAAGTACTCAAGTGTTTCACTAGTACATAATTATCTATAAGCATCGCACTTTTAGCGTCAGTTATATATAGAACCGTGGCTTATACATACTTTAGGTGTCGGCTGTTAGCTTAACCGACACTTAATGTCATTTGTGTTGGATCTTTTGCGTCGGTCATGAAACAACCGACGCCTAAAACTGACTCTTTAGCGTCGTCTTTAGTCAGGCGACGCCTAAAACCAGCCTTTAGCGTCGGTCATTAACACCCGATGCCTAAAACTTATCCTAAAGCATCGGTTTTTACTTAGCCGACGCTTAAAGTAGGCCCTGTAGCGTCGGTTTTTACTCAACCAATGCTTAAAATAATAAAGGTCTTTATTATTTTTAAATAATTTTAATTATTTTTAAAAAATTCAAATTTTAACTGGTATTTAGTTATACCAATTTTTTTAATTATATTGTGAGTAATTAAAGTATCCGATTTTTTTTTACAAATGATTATTTTAAAATTTATAGAAAGATTGGATTTTCAAATAATTGAGAATTTTCATTAATTATATTATCATGTGAATAATAATATGATCTGTCATACTATATAAGGAAAAGTTATTAAAAATACTACTCTTCGAGAAGAGATCCTATTTCGATTAACAAAATAAAATTTTTAAATTATTAAAATAGAAATATTTGTTTCAAAATAAATATCTTGGAATTCTCTTCTAAAATTATTTATATTATACTATCTTTTGACTATTTTTTTTATATAAATATTTTGTTATCAAATTCTTTATATTTTATTTCAATAAAGTTATTTTATATAAAAATATATATTTAAATTTTTATATTAAAAAAATAAAAATATAATAATTATTAACATAATTCAAAATTTTGATGTAACATATGATGAGTAATCTAAAATTCTTTCGAAAATTTGTTTTATTTAACTAATTTTTTATATATATATATATAAATATTTTGTTATCGGATACTTTATATTCTATTTCAATATAATTATTTTATATAAAATATATATATTATTAAATTTTGATATTAAAAATAAATAATAATATGACAATTATTAACATAATTCAAAATTATGATTTAAACATAATGATGAGTAATCACATCTAACCAAAATCATTTTTGATATTAAAAATAAATAAAATATAATAATTATTAACGTAGTTAAAAATTTTGATTTAAACATAATGATGAATAATCACATGTAACTAAAATCACTTTTGCAAAATTTATTATAAAAATATATTATGAGTATATTTATTTATATTTTAGATCAATTCAAAATCCATTTATATAAAAATTATATACAAGAAAAAGATTATATTTTTTATATAATGGTGATATAAAAGAATCCAAATATAAATAATTTACTCTATATTTCACGCTACTCTCGGGAACCCCATTATTTCTTTCAATTCAAACCCAGATCTTTATATCCATCTCTGTTCTCGACCATTTGCGAATCCAAACACTAATTAGGTTTGAATCTATAAGTCAGATTCCTACTAATGCATACACAACCGTTGTATCTATACTGCCACCACCGACAGAGACAAAGATCGGCGAAAGAGAGAACATGAATTTGTTTGTCCGGCGGAACCCTAGTTGAGTCCCGGCGGTGAGTAGACACTCTCGTCAGCGGCGAAAACGAAGGGCGTTTTCAAGTCTTAGCCTAAATCTCCGGTCGATATAGTTGGCAGACTCGAAATACCCTCATCTTTGCTGATTGCTCTGCTTCTGAGGTTTACACTAGCAAGCGCGAAGAAAAGGTTCGTAATTTCGCTTCTTTGATGCTTTTTTGGTGGGTATTAGTTGAATTGTTGTCATTCAAGTATTTTTGTGGTAAAGATTTGATTTTGAGGGTGTTTGTAGAATGTTAATGTGAAATTGAGTGTGTATTGATTATCGTCTAGTTTAATTATTGCTGTCATTGAGCTGTTTGTGTTATGAAATTCCGGATTTTTTATTATACTGCTGTAGTATAATGAAGTGATGATATATAGAGTGGATGCGAGAACATACTAAATACGGATTTTCCATGAACTAATAAGGTCAATAAGTTGTGCATTTGTTGCTAATACAAACAAAATATGTTAGGACAATCCTGCAGAGTAGAGGGTGAGGATATTAGGCTATGAATCAAGAAAATTCCGAACAGTTTGATGGTCTGAAGAAAGCTTAAAAGATCACGAGTGTCAATGCTGATTTTAGGCATCTAGTAAATTATCCCAACCTTAATCTTATTTGATTTATCATATACAAGCCTGAACATTTGAGTATAAGATAAAGGAGTTCTCCAATGATCACATATATTAACTAAAGAACCTCATCTTGTACATATATTCTGCAAGAAAGAATTATGTTGTTCTCGGTACTATCTGCTTGAAGTACATATAAATACAAGCTCAAAGAAAGCACATTGAGATCTCCTTTACAAATTTGTGTATTTGTTACTTTTTTCTTTTGCTAATCAGAACTTACGTATTCCAATGCTCTATAATATTAACTACTTAATCTATATACAATTCTACCATCATATAGGGGATTCGAAAAACCCTGTACAACATTTTTAAATTTCCCTTCTGCATTTCAAATTATTTTTAGAACTACCCCTTCTTGTAAATATACTCATAAACCTAAAGTACTGTCAAGTGGAGTTGCTCTATCAGCTATGTGAATGTGTAGTTGGAATGTTAAACATAACAAAAGCAATAGACTGACTCCGAAACAAAGTTATATATGCATTCTCCTACTACTTATTGCATGTTCACTTCTCTTATCTTGGTAGGATCAGTAGGAATAATTTCAGTCTACTTCTTAATATTCCTTTTTATGGAAATAGAATCAAGCAATAGACAGACTTCTAAACAAATTATATAATATCCAAAGCTCTGGTCTTGCAGAGTATAAACAAAATCCAAAAAATGAAGTCCCCTGTGCTAGTGATACATGTATATGTAGTTACACATCTATATGCTGTTACTTTTATTGCTTGACCATATTTTTTAGTTGTGATGTTAATGTTGGATTTGACGAACTTGCAGAATGCAGATGTTGCAAAGTTTTCAATCTATATACATTCTAAGCCTGGTTTTGTGTTTGACAAATCAACTACTGTTTATGAATTATTTTATAATCGATAGCTGAGTAGGAGCATCCAGGTGTTTGATTTGTGGACACATAATAATACTCTTGATAATGCACTTTTATATGTCAAACCGATTAGGCTAGGTGATAATAATACTCTTGATAATGCACTTTGATAATGCAAAGCTAGGTGTTCTTTAATCACTAGATTCCTCATCACTTCTATAGGTGTGCTGGGGAAAACCTACTATGATAGAAGCAGAAAGATTGTTACTGGAAGATGCTCTTGCAGATTCAGAAAACCGGAGATTTGTTCTGTAATAACCCCAATTTTTGGAATTTTTGAAACCCTTATGAATAGTGATTTTGCTGATTATGCTGAATAAGAAAACTTTTCATACCACACTATGTAGGGGCTCTTTTATTGATCTTCTGGGATATTATTAGTACTCTATATGATAAATAAGTGTATGTAAAGATCATCAGAATCCAAATTCGAACACTTTGATTTTTCCCGAAAATCTACCAGATACAGAAAGAATTGAGTATAAGGTAACAGAATAAAAAGGATTTAAATTCAAGGATTATAAGAGAGGATCATGAAAGGAATATGATGTATTGAGAAAGGTTAAAGAAACCTAAGTAATAAGATCCCGGGTATGATCCCTTAAATGATAAACGAAAACGAAAGTTAAGCGAACCGTATAACAGATCAGCGGTCATTAGGCAAGCAATTAGGAGTTAATCAAGGAGGTTAGGGATGATGATGTCATCAAACCAACAAGGTGTGGACAAGTGGAAGCATTATGACATGTGCAAGATGACATAAGCATGACAAGGGGTTTTGTTTTTTTGGTTGATTTTGGGCCATGTAAACTTTACCATGGTAAAAAGCTAAAACATTTTACAAGGTAAAAAGGAGAAGCAACCAAGCAAATATCATAAAACACAAAATTTAGAAGTTGACTTTTGCTTCCAAGAGAAAAAGCTCTCGGCCAAAACAAACCCAGCAACTTTAAACTGCCATATCTCCTTCAATACTCACTCAAATGTTGTGTTCTATAGCTCGTTGGAAAGGTATTGCGATGGCCTACAACTCTTGTTCACAAGTCTTGTCCAAATAAGCAAGGTAAGACCCTCATGTTTACAGTTCTTTCAATCGGACTTTTAGAAACGTTAAAGCCTAACTTTGTGTTCTTGATTTCTTTGGAAAGATCAAGCTTGTAGGAGGCTCCATAAGTCTTCCTAGTAAATTTCCACCCTCCAAGAAAGGTATAAATCTTCACACCCTTTAGTAATAAGTTTTAATGTTGAAGTTTGGAGATGGTTTGGATGGATGAGTAGTAATTTGAATGATAAGCATGATTCGAGCTTAATTGTTAAGTAGTTTAGTTGAATTTGGAGATGTTATAATATATGATTGGATAGAGATCCTTGAGCTTATTATGACTGAAATAAGTAGCATTGATGTGTATCTTGAGTTGTTGTTGATTGGTAGTTGGATTGATATGATTTGGAATGGTAAAAATTTGGGAAATCGCGTAAACATAGCCGTCGTAATGTCCGATTTACTTTAGACTGTTTTTGCTCTTAACATCAGGACCCTAGAACTCCCTGTTAGGTTTTGACCATTGCCATGATTAGATAGTTCATGTTACGAGATTCGTTTTGATATGTGGTTCATTTGAATCCGATGTACGGTTTAGGAGAAACGACCATTTTAAGTAACGGCGTTTCGGGACCGAACCATTACCCCTCGCCTTACTTTGAAACCTTGGTTAAGGACTTTAAATGACTATTTGGGGTATGAAACATTTATGTAAAGTGGATTAGGCAGTTGGTAAGGTACTCATGAAAGAATCGCTTTAAAATTCTTAATGGTTAATTTATTAAAAATGGTGGACCCGAGGGTACTCGAGCGACTTAAGTAAATCGTTAAGCGCGAAAGCGAACGTTAGGACTCTAAATGATTAAAGTCTAGTTTCTTAAGCGACCGGGGTTTAATTCCGACTTTTATTGTTGTTCATAGGTTATCGGACCCACTCTAAGCTTAAGTCTATCCGGGAGCACTCAGGCAAGTTTTCTACCCGTATAACTGTTGTTGTGATGTATATGTGTATATGCATGATCTTGTGATAAATGCATATTTGGTATTAGCAAATTCTTGCGATATATTGGAGCATGTGATATGGTATATATGCATGCCTGTTTCGTATTCTTGATTTATATATCTGTTGGTTCAAATGCTTATTAGTTGCATAATACCTATGCTAGAGATAAGCAGTAGTTGCGTATACCCTGAGTATAGGGGACCCAAAGGTGAACCCTTTTCTAAAACCGGGAGTAGATGTTCCCGAGTATATGATATATATATATATATTTATATATATATATATATATATATTTATATATATATATTGATATGGTTTTTAAAAACTATTAATCGAATAAGGTTTAATCGATAACTTCATATTATTTAATGAATATTACTTGAATATTCATTCGAGGACTTATGACTCCTTTTATTTTATTTAATGAATATTACTTGAATATTCATTCGAGGATTTATGACTCCTTTATATTATTTAATGAATATTACTTGAATATTCATTTGAGGACTTATGACTCCTTTTATTTTATTTAATGAATATTACTTGAATATTCATTCGAGGATTTATGACTCCTTTATATTATTTAATGAATATTACTTGAATATTTATTCGAGGACTTATGACTCTTCTATTTTATTTAATGAATATTACTTGAATATTCATTCGAGGATTTATGACTCCTTTATATTATTTAATGAATAATACTTGAATATTCATTCGAGGACTTATGACTCACTTTATATTATTTAATGAATATTACTTGAATATTCATTCGAGGACTTATGACTCACTTTATATTATTTATTGAATATTATTTGAATATTCATTTGAGGACCTATGACTCCGATTATTTACTTAAATATATTCTTTTTTTTATTAAAGAATAAGGTGTCGATAATCAAACTTATTTTTGATTATTCAAATAAAGATAGTACTTTCGTATAAGTATATCTTTGGTTATTTAATACTCATTTCAAGTATAAGTTTTACAACTTCTACTTCAAGTTATTTGTATAGAGATTATCCTTATGGGAATATTATTTAATAATATTCAGATATTTTCTAATATATCGGGACTGATTTACTTTATTAAATCAGCATTACTCCAAACACTCTTTAAAGTGTTTTCGAGTCTTCAAAATGATTTTTAAAGGTTAGAGCGGATCCCAAAACTCGTTTTCAAATTTAAGATCTTCCTTTTTGAAGGGGACTTGAATACTCGCTCAAAAATCTAAGGGATCCGGCTCTGTGGTGTATTTTATATTCACAACAAGGTTGCTGTTTTGATAAATGAATTGATTACTTACCCAACGTTCGGGAAGTAAGTCCATCTAATTGAGTCGGCATAAGCGACAGGTCGGGGTACGGTCTATCAAAGTGTAAGTGGCTGGGTGGCAGTCCATCAACGCGTAAGAGGCCGGGTGGCGGTCCAGCACAAGGGCTTAATACGACCAGGGTGATGACCGGTGGGGGATTCATCCATCTACTAGTAGAAAAGGTTACTTATTGGTATCTTTGCCTGATCAGCAAGATATCGGGTTTATGCCAAAATTCTTTTCTTTCCAAAATTCATTGCATATTGCAACTCTGTTCATACTTTACATGACAGAGGTTTTCAGGAAATGTATGAGATATATATATATGGATATATATATATATATATCGGGACTTAATGAAGTATCTCGTAACTTCATTTCATTCAATAATATTTCAAAGATTGAATCTATTCAAGTCTTATCTTGTATTCTCATCTATGTGATGAACTTTTGAAACTAATTATAACTTGAACGGTGGTAGTTCAAGTAGTATTCAGAAAGATATAAGTATATTGGAGTAGCTTGTAACTTCATCTTTTAAACTTATATCTAGTAAATGATTATCTTATGCATGTCAAAGATTTTCAGAAAAAAGTTGAGAAAAGGTTAGACATATGAGATCACCTTGCAACGATAGTTTTATACAGTTATTAACTGGAACTCTGTGTATATTATGCATGGAAGAGGACTTCCAAGATTTTGAAAAGTATATGTATATATATACTGAATTATTTTGCGACTTGGTCGCGTTAAGATTTCAGCTTGGTTCATTTCTTCTTGACCAAGACTTTCATGAGTACTATGAGAATGCTCATATATTGTTAATTATTATACATATTATTTTGGTGGGCTTGTTGCTCACCCTTGCTTTCTTCTTTCATCACACAACATCAGATAGACAAGATGAACAGGATCAAGCTCCCAATTTGCGAGCGGATAGGAAACGTTCCGCAGTTTCCTGTAGGTGTTGATGCCATTGTAGCTGAGGTAGGATCTACCAATAGGCTAGGTTTTCAACTTTTGATATACCAGACTTATGTATATTTATGAATTGTAATAATGGCAAAGAAAATGTAAATTTATTCAGAAACCCTTTTAAGGTGTAATGGCAAATAATTGTGGAATAAAATGATTCGTGTTACTTTTGGATATTCATCTCTGAGACTATAACTTGTGGTGTGTGTGTTTATTGTGGGGTCATAGTACAGAGTAGTTGATTGTTTATTAAGATTGGGTGTTATTAAGGGAAATGGAACTCGTGACAACCCGGATCCCCGACCCCGGATTTGGGGGTGTTACATGTTCTTTTGTCAGACAGGTTGCTTTGATATGCTTTTTTTCCCTTGTGATTCTATAACTACTGAACTGCATATTTCAATGAATAAATGTTGTTAGATTCTTTTCTTGGAAGATTTCTAAACTATTGTTCATGCTAAAAGAGAAAGTTTCCATTATTTGATAGAGTTTGTTTAGGAAACTATAGTAGTTGATATATTTCTGCATAGTAGTCTAATAGATGTCAAAAACAAAGTAATATTGGGTATTATTCATACATGGCCCCTGCTTCAAAGATATTGTCCACAAAGTAATAGTGATACATGTATTCTTTTATTTGTGATTTTTTTATTTGACAATACATCTAGTTAAAAGGAGCCAGTCCAGAACAACCCCCCTCTTTAGATTGTTGATAAATTTAGTCTTTCTTGCCTATTTGGCCGAGTCCTGCGGGATGATTTAAATTCTGATGTTAATAATATATGTATGATGAATTGCTTCTGATATGGTTTCCTTATAGTAATTCTCCTTGTACTAATGGTTATCTATACTAATGGTGTGTGTTACTAATTTTTGACTCTTTTTTTTGTGATCTACAGGTGGCTAGCAGAGACTTAACCCACCCACGACATCTCTGTGCTAAGTATCAATTTCATTTGAACCCACCTATGTACCCTCCAGTCAGGTCCTTGGACCAGCAACAATTCGTGCATGTTCATTGTCCACTAGTTTATCCCGGGATTTGATCATTCTGGACAGGCGTTAGCATTTTTGGTAACCGACGCTTATTCATATACCTACAGCGTCGGCAGTTTAGTTAACCGACACTTATGCCTATACCTAAAGCGTCGGCATTTTAGGTAACCGACGCTTACGCCTATACCAATAGCGTCGGTTTCTTAGATAACTGACGCTTATGCCTATACGTTTAGTGTCGGCATTTCCGATAACCGACGCTTATAACAATTTTAAGCGTCGCCTAAATAACCGACGCAGTAGATCCATACCTTTAGTGTCGCTTGCATATACTACGCCACTTGACCGACGCTTAAAGTATGTTTTGACCGACGCTATAGACCCTTTTTGTACTAGTGTTTGATAGTTACTTACATCAATAGTTAACCCATGCAAGTAATTAAAAGATTTTCCACTAACTCACTGTTAATTAAAAATACTGAATAACCATTTATTTCGAATAAATTCAAATTAATCAATAAAACAAAATAGTCAATCAAGGTTTGACTATTATCAGTATTTAATCAAAACTATCAGGATTTATCGGTCAACACAAGTTTGAAAAATATCAGAATTTAACTACTTTCAGGATCTATTAGTCAAAAAAGGTTTGACCAATATTAGAGCTTATATACATAATTAGAGTTTAACATGCAGATACTGAATGAAATTAATTGCATGCTTGCATGGCATCAGAATTTAATACAATTATCAATAACTAGCAAGTATTGATACATAATGACAAGATACTATACTCTAACTATCAGTAGTTATTTCTTAATTATCAAAGTTTGAGAAATGTCCTGATATCATTTTCCAATTCATTCACCAATCTTGTGAAAGTAGCTTCACGGAGAGGCTTGGTGAATATATTTGCTAATTGTTTATCTGTTGGGATAAACACCAGTTACACCGTACCTTCTTCCACATGTTCCCTTATGAAATGGTACCTAATGCTGATTTGTTTAGTCATTGAATGCTGCACATGTGGAGAATATATGATAATCAAAGGTCTACTAGCAGTCAAATATAGGAGTGAGCCAAACATACCTTTGTAGTTAGTTATATCTACTGAAGAACTAATATTTAAATTTAACTTGGTTGCAGCTGCCATCAGAGTTGATTTAGTTGAGCTGTCTTGCATTCCAAATCTTTTGAGCAAATTCCTGGTGTATTTGGATTGATTTATGAAGATCCCTTTACCAGTATGTTTTACTTGTAACCCCATAAAATAACTCAATTCTTTCATCATACTCATTTGATATCTATACTGTATTACCTTTGTAAATCTCTCACAAATTTTATCATTAGTAGATCCAAAAATGATATCATCAACATATATTTGTACTAATAATAAGTCCTTACCATGGTATTTATAAAAGAGAGTTTTGTACCTTTTTTGAAACCACTTTCTAACATAAATAGAGCAAGTGTTTCATACCAGGCCCTTGGAGCTTGCTTTAGTCCATAGAGTGCTTTACCCAGTAAGTAGATATGATCTAGATACTTTGGATCAATGAACCCTGGAGGCTGTTCAGCATAAACTTCCACTTCGAGTTCTCCATTTAGAAATGCACTCTTTACATCCATTTGGAACACTTTAAACTTCTTGTGAGCAACATAGGCTAGAAAAATTCTTATTGCCTCAGAGATGAATCCCAAAATAACACAAGTCATTTTATTCCACAATTATAAGTCATTACACCTCAAAAGGGTTTCTGAATAAATTTACATTTCTTTGTCATTATTACAATTCATAATATACATGAGTCTGGTACATCAAAAATTGAAATCCTAGCCTATTGGTAGTTCCTACCTCTGCTACAACGACATCAACGCCTACCGGAAACTGCGGAACATTTCCTATCCACTCGTGAATTGGGAGCTTGGTCATGTTCATCTTGTCTATCTGTTGTTGTGTGATGAAAGAAGAAAGCAAGGGTGAGCAACAAGCCCACCAAAATAACATGTATTGTAATTAACAATATATGAGCCTTCTCATAGTACTCATGAAAGTCTTGGTCAAGTAGATATGAACCAAGTTTGATATCTTAATGTGACGAAGTCGTAAAATATTCAGCATATATATACATATATACTTTTCAAAACCTTTGAAATCCTCTGACATGTATATTATATACAGAGTTCCAGTTTTTTACTATATAAAAATATCATTGCAAGGTGATCTCATATATCTAACCTTGTCTCAACATTTTTCTGAAAATCTTTGTCATGCATAAGATAATCATTTACTAGATATAAGTTGAAAAGATAAAGTTACAAGATACTCCAATATACTTATATCTTTTCCGACTACTACTTGAACTACCACCGTTCAAGGTATAAATAGTTCATCCCATAGATGAAGCTACAAGGCAAAACTTGTATAGAATCAATCTTTGAAATATCATCAAAATGAAATGAAGTTACGAGATACTTCATTTAATGAAAACATCATTTTGAAAACTCGACCCTGCCAACACTCAACAATCGACTAGCCGTAGCCTTTCTATCGAAGTGCTCTGGGTAGTATTGCAGAAATATCCAACTGGATGATGAACTCATTATGGGAGTTTGCCGCGCCAAGAAGACCACTCATGATGATCAGTCGCAGTAGTGCAACCCCACCATTTTCTACATGTAGAAGAGAACAGTAGGATTTAATTATCGACCGAACGCTGGACTCCTAAGGAATGGACCGTCTTAGCGGAACTTCCGGGCCATTTGGGCCAATATAATAAGGTTGGGCCGGCGCCACTCGACCACTTACGCCACTTCTAGTTCAGATGGAATCCATGACTCTGAAACGTAAAGCTCGCCCCGCCTTTCCGTAAGTAGAAACTTGTTGATACGGCTCCACCAAGAAGTCGTATCTAGTTGGAAAGGAAAACTTACCGATATTTACCAGGCGATGCCTGTTAATGGATTAACTTATTCCAAGAATTTTACTTCCCGAGTGCTGGGTAAGTAATCAAAAATTCTTTTATCAAAACAACAACCTTGTTGCGAATATAAAATACATCACGGAGCCGGATCCCTCAGATTTTTGAGCGAGTATTCAAATCCCCTTCGAAAGGAAGATCTTAAATTTGAAAACGAGTTTTGGGATCCGCTCTAACTTTCCAAAAATAGTTTTGATAAAGTTTGAAAATAATCTCTGGAAATATTTAAAGTAAGAATGATTTGATAGTATCAATTATTTTCCGAATACTTGTAAAATGTCGAAACATTATTCTTTAGGAAAATAAAGAATATTATTTAATAAAATAAGCAAAGTCATAAGTCCTCGAATAAATATTTAAAATAATATACATTAAATAAAATAAGCGGAGTCATAAGTCCTCGAATGAATATTCAAAATCATATTCATTAAATAAAATAAGCGGAGTCATAAGTCGTCGAATGAATATTCAAAATAATATTCATTTATAATATAAAACTATCGAATAAACCTTATTCGATTAATAGTTTTGAAAATTATTATATATATATATATATAATATACTCGAGAACATTGCCTCCCGGTTTAGAAAAATATTCAACTCCGAGTCCCCTATACTAAGGGTATACGCAATTACTGCTTATCTCTAGCATAGGTATTATGCAGTTATAAACAATTGAATTGATAACAAGATATCAAGATTACGAAACATGCATTAATCGCTCGCGTACCCTCTGCTCCACTAATTTTAATAAATTAACCGTTACGAATTTTAAGGCGACTCTTACACGAATACTTTACCAACTTCGTAATCCACCTTACATAATTGTTTCGTAATCCAATTAGTATCTTATGGGCCTTAAACAAGGTTTCAAAGTAAAGCGAGGGGTAATGGTTCGCTCGCGAAACGCCATTACTTAAAACGGTCGTTTCTCCTAAACCGTACATCGGATCTAAGCGAACCACATACTAAAATGAAGCTTACGACATGATCTAGCTAAAACTGGCAAAGTTCATAATCTTACAGTGAGTTCACGGGTCCTGAAGCTAAGCACAAAAACATTCTAAGGTAAATCGGGCATTATGACGGCTATGTTTACGCGATTCCCAAAATAATTACCACTCTAAGTCCTCATTAATTCACTCCCATCCTCCAACAATCAATAACACAACAAATACAACTTAAACTACTGAAAAATCAGTCCACACTCCAAGGTTTTACCAACTCATTCAATCACTACAAATTCAACATTCAAAATCAACACAACTTCACAAAAATCACTATACATTTACCAATTCATCTAAAAACTCAAACAATTAAGCTTAGTACTAAAAGTCAAGAAGTTTTTATACCTTGATTTGTGAGTGAAAATTTTCTGGGGAGCCTTAAAACCTTGATCAATCCTTATACAAGCTTGGATCTCTCAAACAATCAAGAAGAGACAAAGTTAGATTTTGAAGTTTCAAAAGGTCTGATTTAAAGAACTGTAAAAATGAAGGTCTTACCATGATTATTTGGACGAGACTTGTGAACAAGATTTGTAGGCCATCTCAATACCTTTCCAACGAATAAGATTTGAGTATTAAAGGAGATATGGCATTTTAAAGTTGCTGGTATTATTTTGGCCGAGAGAAAAATGATGAAATGAAAAAAATGAAAAAGCTTCTTTGATTTCCTTGCATAAATATCTTCTCCCTTGATGACATCATCCATCATGCATCACTTTCTTTCCATGTGTCAATCCCTTGTGGTTTGATGATGTCATATTCCTTGGCTTCTTGTACAAGCTTGTCTCTTGGTCGCTTATTTGTTTTACGGTTCGCTTAACTCTCGTTCTCGTAAATAGTTTGAGGGATCATATCCGGGATCTTATTACTTGGGCTTCCCTAAACCTTTATTAATATCTTATATTACTTTAATGATCCTCTGTTATAATCCTTAAATAAAAATCCTTTTAATCATGTTACCTTATACTCAATTCTTTCGGTATCTGGTGAATTTTTGGGAAAAATCAAAATGTCCGGATTCGAATTCTGATGACCTTTATATACACTCATTTACTTTATGGAATACTAATACGATCTCAGAATTTCCATAACAGTACTCCTATATAGCGTGGCCTGATAATTTTCTTTAATCAGCATAGTCGAAATTTTTTTTACTATTCATCAGGGTTTCAAAAATTTTCAAAATTTGGGGTTATTACGGTCTCCTCTCCTTCAAAGGATTCCGTCCCGGAATCAGATAGAAAATAGTTGGGGATGCTTTTCTAGCATTGCGCTTTCTAACTCTCAAGTCAAAATTTTTTATTTTTTTTCCACATTGTGGTTTTACCACAAAACTCTGACTAGTATGATAACCATGTTCCTAAGCACTTGCTCCTTTCAATCCATAACCCTTACTGGTTGCTCCATATAGGTCAAGTCTGGTCGGAGGTTTACGTGTTCATATTCCCCTATGTGTCTCACCTATGGATCATACTTCCTTAACATTGATACTTGGAATTCATTTCGAACTTGTTGCAGGTTCGGGGGTAGGGCTAGTTCATTTGATAACTTCCCAAGACGTCTTAATATATCCAAGGGTCCAACAAATCATGGACTTAGCTTTCCTTTACTTCCGAACCTCATCAATCATTTCCAAGGGAATACCTTTAACAATCCTAGGTTCCTTACTTCATACTCTTTGTCCTTTCGAGCCAAACTAACATACTTTTATAGTCGATCTTGGGCTGCTACCATCCGTCCTCTGGTTAAATATATCATATCCTTAGTCCTTTGGACCACTGCTGGTCCGAGCATCTTGCGCTCTACTACTTCATCCTAACATAAGGGAGATCGACATTATCTTCCCTCAAGGATCTCATAAGGCGACATCTCGATACTAACATACGATCTATTGTCGTAAGAAAACTCAATCCGCGTTAAGTGATCATTCCAAATTCTTTCAAGTGTATTGCACAGACTCTCATCATAGCTTCTAGACTTATAACTTTTGCTTCTCAATACCCACTCTTTTCCAGTTCGTAATCGTTACTATCTTCCGTACAGAATACTATTCTAGATATACCTTTACTCGCTAGAGTTTTATAACCTTTTAATAAATGCATCAACATTAGTATCACGAACGCGTTTCCATTCCGAATACCACCATACTTTTACTACTCCTTTTTAGCTGCTTCTATTTTCTAAAGTTTGATCAATCATATAGAAGTAAAGGAATTTATTGAGAGATCACTATGATCATGAACACTTGTTCTATTGCATAGTTAGTACAGAAGGTGGCCAGCCTTTAGTACTTGATAAATAATTAAATAAAATGTGGTATCCTACTAGGCTTCTATCATACAGATAGATAGTCATTCGGCTATACCTCCCCTTTTGGAAGGGTTGTTCTTCTCAGTTTACACGAAAATGAAAAGAAGAGAAAAGAACAAATTTAAGAGAATTATATATAAAAATATATGTTCACAAAATATGTGGCTTGGAATCTACCTCTGAACAATAGAGGTTTATGACCGGAGAACAAAATACATATAGATATATATATATATCAACATCACGTATTATCGCATCATATTTCACATGCCTAAATATTTACTATTCTTTCCATCGTTCTATGGACCTATGCTCTTGCACGAGCTTATAAACAATTACCTTTGAAACTCCCTCGACAGCGAAAATCGAATCTGGGATTTCATTCTAGACATCATCGTTACTAGAATCCATTGCTATACCACAACCTTCTTCGTATAGTAATACTACTCTTTATCCATAAGTAAGAATAGATATATCATAAGTAAATGTTCGGCTTAGTTGGTCTATCAATAATAACTTATACATCACCACGACCCGATTAGTTGTACTCAATCTCAACATCCATTCCAATAAAACTCTTACGGTTGTAATCGGCTCATTCCTCGCAGAATCATTGCTGCATTACTATGGTCCACCGCTGACCTACTGTAGTCGTTCATTTTTCATGAAATCTTAATATCTAACCATACAGAGTCCATACCTACCATATCGAATTCCCCTAAGGAGGTAACATAATCACTATTCATGATACATGAAGAACACTCCTGAACTTGACGTACATATGACATGAAGCATATAAAATTACAGAAGAGTTTCAATAAAAGCAATGATAGCAGGTTAATACCATTATTAACCATATGTCTTTATTGGGAGACATGAAGCTCAAAGGTTCATTTAGTCATTTCGTAACATGGTCCTGGCTAATCTCAAGATAGGACCTTCTAAGATAGATAGCCCGCTCACGGCGATTGCATGAATTAAATCTTTACCAAAATACTATTACGGTTGAGTATCGTACAATCATCAGAAGGAATGCCAATCTTCCACACCATAATATAACCTTCATGACTTTAACCATCATCACTGTAATCCTCTGGCACAAGCGCCTATAATTGCTCTCTTACACTTAGAGTGTCGGCCACCTCATTGGCCTTTCCTAATAGTAATAGTTCCTCATAATCAATGTCTTTTGAATGATCTCCAACTAAATTTTCTACCTCATTTCCAATCACTGCTTGTGTGAAAATGCTCTTCCTTAAGCTTTGGTGAGAAAAAAAATATCACCATTTTTCCATAAGTTATTGCCTCGGTCTTTAGAAGTTAACATTATCACGACTGACTCTCGATCATACTTAGGATGTCTCTTATCTTGGGTCCTTCTTGTTTTCACCAATGTCGACCTTCATTGGGTCGATCTATACTTTCTTATGGTTCAACACGTGCCTACCTGGCATTATTATAATTACGTCATATTTCCTTTATCAAAATTTCTATTCTTCAGAACTTTGAATATTACCTTTCTCCTTATAAGACTTCTAAGGTTATCCTTGAATCGTTCCTCCTGTATTCCCTAGATACAGGGCATATCAAAATACCATTTACTAATACTAGGACCATTGTCTATATACTTCTAAAAATTTCTCCACTGATCCTTAAAGGTTGTTGTTACCTTAATCATTTCCAATTCATACTGTCAAAAGTCCCTATTAAGGGTGAAATGCCAACCTTTATGCATTACCCTAGGATTCATCTCAAGTTATCGAGGTTCTATCCTTAATTCCACGTTTAAAAAGGGACATGCATCCTTTCATGGATAAATCAAGTCATATATCCTTTATAGATTATCTTTTTCAATCATTCCCACCTCGATAGTCTATTCCAAATTTCACAATAGCATCCTTATCCAAGCTGAGGTCAATCCATATGGCCTCCAAAAGATAATAATGGTTATTCTCTTTTCTTTCCTGATTCGGTAATGTTAACAGGGATGTTCTGGAAGATATTGGTCGTGTTCAATGTGAACTTTTTAGTTCTAACTATTCATTTATCTCCATTATTTATCTCAACTGTCATCTCAATATTGGGATATCTTTTATACTTGGTGTCTCCCTTTTAGGGCATCAAGTCACAGGTCTTACATACACTTCCCATTCTTGAAGGTCACTTCCTTCATTCCATTTTCCTAATATCTTGTTATCCCGTCTCCTCAGCCCATCTGTGTTTCCTTATTAATCCATCGGTCTATCTCAAAGTTTCATCGAATATTCTCAACTGAAAGGGGATTAATTATACGTATCGCTTATACCTTCAACCTTGAATTTATCTCATGATCAGTCACCATCACATTGATGATGACACACTTCTCTATATTTATTGAAAGGGTATCTTAGGGTTTCCCATACCTAACTCCCTTATCACTTCTCAACTCTATTTCCTTTATATCCCTTTATACTCCTTCCCCTTTCATTCTTTTATTTTCATTTCTATTACAACCATTTCATGAACCAACACAACATAAGCATTGATTTCAAACATCCCTGCATTCTGGATTTGTGTCCTTTAGACGAACCTTGATGACTTTCACAACCTAGATTCATGATTCATCATACTTTTCCGCCTCTGGCCTGGTTTTAAAACTTCTACACTCTCTCTCTAGCTTCCTTAGCCTTCCACCAGTAGGTGGCCTTTCTCTTAGGAAGGTAAGTGGTAAAATAGTATTTTGTACTTCGTCAATCATTTATAATCTCAAATGATTCCTCTTTTTCTTTTAGCCAGGCTCTTGCCTCGACTGGGTCAACTTGTTCCTTGGAACTCTGAGAGCTTAGTGACTTAAAGGTCCTTAAAGAATTTCCCACCGCATTGTTTCCTCAGGGTGGTGGTTGGGGTAAAAGTATAAGTTTTGTTTAGGCAGGTCCATGAATTGCCCCATAGGAGTACCGTCCTGGTTCTCCCTAGCTTGCTTAACTTATGTTTTCTCAATATGAAATATTTCATCCTCCTCCCATAATCGGGGTTATCTTATACGTTAAAATCTTTGTTTTCCGCTTCATTATGTTATGGGTTCCTTCTTTCTTGATGGCGACCTCCCTAACTATCATATTCAGGGTTTGACCTAAATCTTATTCCTCGATCTATGGATTTCATCTAAGATCCAATCCTTAAGCTCTTAAACGTTTGGGACCCAAATTCTGTAAGAATACCTCGTTAATCCCTTATCATCTTTCTCGGTATTAATCTCTTCTCCAGTCATTGGCTCTCTGCCTTCATTTATCGCTTTTTTCTTTGCACAATATGACCTTTTCCCATAATTCAGGCTGCATTACAACCTCAAACAGCCTTTCATGCCGGCTTCGGTTACCTTCACTTCTATTTCCATTTTCTCGAAATCTTTTATCTACTCTCCCGAAGACATTATCATCTTGAGTCTCTCCTTTCTAATAAGGGCTTCAGCCACCACATTGGCTTTACCTGGCTGATAAATAATCTCATAATCATAACCCTTGATTATCACTAACCACCTCCTCTGGTGCATGTTGAGCTCTTTCTGCGTAAAAAATATAAACTTGAGCTCTTGGGGTTTGCGTAAACCTCGCACTTCTCTCCATACAAGTAGTGCCTCCAATATTTAGGGTAAAAATATTGCCGTGAGCTCAAGATCATGGGGTGATATCGAATTTTATATTCCCTTAATTGTCTTGACGCGTACGCGATTACCTTGCCGTGCTGTATAAGAAGCACCTTAATTCCTTATGCGAAGCGTCACTACAATTCACAAAATCTCCTTTTCCATCCGGCAACGCCAACATAGGGGCCGTCACCAATCTTTGCTTCAGTTCTTGAAAGTTGTTCTCGCATTTCTCTGTCCATTCGAACTTCTCAGTCTTACGAGTAAGCCGCGTTAAAGGGGCTGCTATCTTTGCAAACTTGAACGAACCTACGGTAATAACCGGCCAATCCTACCTCTGGTAGTCGCCCTAACCACAGTCATCGATTCCTCAACGGTCCTTTCTTCATTCTTGTCAGGATCTCCCTCGGGATCCTTTTCAGCAACAATCCCTTCTGGGATAACATCCTCAACCGCTACATCCTTAATATGAACATCATCTGATCACTCGTTAGGGTGCACCATTGGATCCACAATCCGATCCCCAATATATAGTAAAACATAATCTTATTATTGCTTTTAAACTTTTGGGTTCGGAGTCCCGCTACCATATATGATAACAATTTATGTTACTATCATGATATTTATAAGGGTTTCCGTAAGGGTTTTAATTGTCAGTACTACGTTAGGTAGTCCGACTATGAACTTGGAAAGAGTTCTTATTATCTTAGTGAACTTATCATTTTAACGACGCATCATCTCTGAGGTTTATAACGCTTAGCTCTGATACCATTTCTGTAACACCCCCAAATCCGGGGTCGAGGATTCAGGTTGTCACGAGGTTCCATTTCTCTTAATAACACCCAATCTTAATAAACAGCCAACTGCTGCGTACTGTGACCCCACAATAAACACACACCATAAGTTATAGTCGCAAAGATGAATACCAAAATAACACAAGTCATTTTATTCAACAATTATAATTCATTACAGCTCAAAAGGGTTTCTGAATAAATTTCCTTGTCTTTGCCATTATTACAATTCTTAATATACATAAGTCTGATACATCAAAAGTTGAAAGCCTAGCCTATTAGAAGTTCCTACCTCAGCTACAACGGCATCAACGCCTACAGGAAACTGCGGAACATTTCCTATCTGCTCGTGAATTGGGAGCTTGGTCCTGTTCATCTTGTCTATCTGTTGTTGTGTGATGAAAGAAGAAAGCAAGGGTGAGCAACAAGCCCACCAAAATAACATGTATTGTAATTAACAATATATGAGCCTTCTCATAGTACTAATGAAAGTCTTGGTCAAGCAGTTATGAACCAAGTTTGATATCTTAATACGACGAAGTCGCAAAATATTCAGCTTATATATACATATATATTTTTCAAAACCTTTGAAATCCTCTGACATGTATATTATACACAGAGTTCCAGTTTATAACTGTATAAAAATATCGTTTCAAGGTGATCTCCTATATCTAACCTTGTCTCAACGTTTTTCTGAAAATCTTTGTCATGCATAAGATAATCATTTACTAGATATAAGTTGAAAAGATGAAGTTACAAGATACTCCAATATACTTATATCTTCTTCGACTACTACTTGAACTACCACCGTTCAAGGTATAAATAGTTCATCCCATAGATGAAGCTACAAGATAAAACTTGTATAGAATCAATCTTCGGAATATCATCAAAATGAAATGAAGTTCGAGATACTTCATTTGATGAAAACATCATTTTGAAAACTCGACCCTGCTAACACTCAACAATCGCCCAGCCGTAGCCTATCTATCGAAGTGCTCTGGGTAGTGTTGCAGAAATATCCAACTGGATTATGAACTCATTACAGGAGTTTGCCGCGCCAGGAAGACCACTCACGATGATCAGTCGCAGTAGTGCAACCCCACCATTTTCTACATGTAGAGGAGAATAGTCGGATTTACTTGTCGTCCGAACGCTGGACTCCTAAGAAATGGACCGTCTTAGCGGAACGCTGGCCACTCGACCACTTACGCCACTCCTAGTTCAGATGAAATCCATGACTCTGAAATGTAAAGTTCATCCCCCCTTTCCCCAAGTAGAAACTTGTTGATACGGCTCCACCAAGAAGTCGTATCTAGTTGAAAAGGAAAACTCACCGATATTTCCCAGGCGATTCCTGTTAATGGATTAACTTATTCAAAGAATTTTACTTCCCGAGTGTTGGGTAAGTAATCAAAAACTCTTTTATCAAAACAGCAACCTTGTTGCGAATATAAAAATACATCACGGAGACGGATCCCTCATATTTTTGAGCGAGTATTCAAATCCCCTTCGAAAGGAAGATCTTAAATTTGAAAACGAGTTTTGGGATCCGTTTTAACTTTCCAAAAATAGTTTTGATAAAGTTTGAAAATAATCTTTGGAAATATTTAAAGTAAGAATGATTTGATAGTATCAATTATTTTCCGAATACTTGGCAAATGTCGAAATATTATTCTTTAGGAAAATAAAGAATATTATTTAACAAAATAAGCGGAGTCATAAGTCCTCGAATGAATATTTGAAATAATATTCATTAAATAAAATAAGCGGATTGAATGAATATTCAAAATAATATTCATTAAATAAAATAAGCGGAGTCATAAGTCCTCGAATGAATATTCAAAATAATATTCATTTATAATATAAAACTATCGAATAAACCTTATTCGATTAATAGTTTTGAAAACTATTATATATATATAATATACTCAGAAATAGCGCCCCCGGTTTAGAAAAATGTTCAACTCCGGGTCCCCTATACTAAGGGTATACACAAGTACTGCTTATCTCTAGCATAGGTATTATGCAGTTATAAATAATTGAATCGATAACAAGATATCAAGATTACGAAACAGGCATGCATATATATCATATCAACATGCTCCAATATATCGCAAGATTTGCTAATAACAACCATGAAATTATCTCAAGATAATGTATCAATATATTGGCATCAAAACAACAGTATAACGGGTAGAAAACTTGCCTGAGTGGTCCAGGGTAGACTTAAGCTTAGAATGGGTCCGACAACCTATGAACAACAACATAAGCCAGAATTAGACCACGGTCGCTTAAGAAACTAGCCAAAACTCACTCATACCCTAACGGTCGCTAACGGTCGCTTATACACTTAACGATTTGCATTAATCGCTCGCGTACCCTCGGCTCCACTAATTTTAATAAATTAGCAGTTTTGAATTTTAAGGCGACTCTTTTGCGAATACTTTACCAACATCCTATTCCACCTTACATAATTGTTTTGTAATCCAATTAGTCTTTTAAGGGCCTTAAACAAGGTTTCAAAGTAAAGCGAGGGGTAATGTTTCACTCGCGAAACGCTGTTACTTAAAACAGTCGTTTCTCCTAAACCGTACATCGGATCTAAGTGAACCACATACCAAAATGAATTTTACGACATGATCTAGCTAAAACTGGCAAAGTTCAGAATCTTACAGTGAGTTCACGGGTCCTGAAGCTAAGCACCAAAACAGTCTAAGGTAAATTGGGCATTACGACGACTATGTTTACGTGATTCCCAAAATAATTACCACTCTAAATCCTCATCACATCCTCCAACAATCAATAACAAAACAAATACAACTTAAACCACTGAAAAGTCAGTCCACACTCAAAGGTTTTACCAACTCATTCAATCACTAAAAATTCACCATTCAAAATTAACACCACTTCACAAAAATTACTACTAAGCGTGGATCTAACTATACATTTACCAATTCATCTAAAAACTCAAAAAATCAAGCTTAGTACTAAAGGTCATGAAGTTTTTATACCTTGATTTGTGAGTGAAAAGTTGCTAGGGAGCCTTAAAACCTTGATCAATCCTTATACAAGCTTGGATATCTCAAACAATCAAGAAAACACAAAGTTAGATTTTGAAGTTTCTAAAAGACCGATTTAAAGAACTGTAAAAATGAAGGTCTTATCATGATTATTTGGACGAGAGGTGTGAACCAATATTGTAGGCCATCTCAATACCTTTTCAAAAAGATATAGAACACAATATTTGAGTGAGTATTAAAGGAGATATGGCAGTTTGAAGTTGCTGGTATTATTTTGGCCGAGAGAAAAATGATGAAATGAAAAAAATGAAAAAGCTTCTTTGATTTCCTTGCATAAATATCTTCTCCTTTGATGACATCATCCATCATGCATCACTTTCTTGCCATGTGTCAATCCTTTGTGGTTTGATGATCTCATAATCCTTGGCTTCTTGTACAAGCTTGTCTCTTGGTCGCTTATTTATTTTACGGTTCGCTTAACTCTCGTTCTCGTTACTAGTTTGAGGGATCATATCTGGGATCTTATTACTTGGGGTTCCCTGAACCTTTTATTAATATCTTATATTTCTTAATGATCCTCTGCTATAATCCTTAAATAAAAATCCTTTTAATCATGTTACCTTATACTCAATTATTTCGGTATCTGGTGGATTTTTGGGAAAAATCAAAGTGTCCGGATTTCAATCCTGATGACCTTTACATACTCTCACTTACTTTATGGAATACTAATACGATCTCAGAATTTCCATAACAGTACTCCTATATAGTGTGGTCTGATAATTTTCCTTAATCAGCATAGTCAGAAAAAAAAAACTTACTATTTATCAGGGTTTCAAAAATTTCCAAAAATTGGGGTTATTACAAGGATTTACTGTATCAGGATCATGATTAAAGAGTTCAATGTATGATACTTTATTTTGAAAACTCAACTTGTCATGGTCATCAGCATCTTCTAGACCTGTAATCTTCTTGTCATCAAAAGATACATGTATTGATTCCATGACTGTCATTGTTCTCAGGTTGTAGACTCTGAAGGCTTTTGTAGACAATGGATATCCCACAAAGATGTCTTCATCAGCTTTTAGATCAAATTTGGTAAGCTGTTCCGGATGAGTTTTGAGAACAAAACATTTGCATCCAAAAATGTGAGAGTACTTTAAATTTGGCTTTTTTCCCTTCACCATCTCAAATTCTCAAATGGTGTTTTTCCATGCATGTTGATCAATGTTACATTTTGTGTAAAGCAAACAGTTTGCACAACCTCAGCCCAGAAGTAGATAGGCAATCTTGTTTCCTCTAGCATGGTTCTTGCAGCTTCTATGAGAGTTTTATTCTTTCTTTCAACAACTCCATTTTGTTGTGGAGTTCCAGGAGCAAAAAATTCTTGTTTTATCCCCTTGAGTTTTCAGAAATCTTTTATAGAACTATTCTTAAATTCAGTTCCATTATCACTTCTGACGATCTTCACTTTATATGTTGATCCTTTTGCCAGCTTTTTACATGATCAAGAAGAATGGATGGGGATTCATCCTTGGTGTGTAAAAAATACACCCATATATATCGTGTATATTCATCAACAATTATGAGTGCATACCTCTTCTTGGCTATTAACATAACATTTACTGGACCAAAGAGATCAATATGAAGTAGATGATATGGTTCAAGAATGGAGGATTCAGTTTTACTATGAAAAGATGTTTTCCTTTGCTTGGCTTTCTAGCATGAGTCACATAAGCCATCAGAGTAAACACTGCATTGGGAAATCCTCTCACAAGATCTTTTCTCACAAGTTCAATGATATTGTTGAAATTTAGGTGAAAATGTCTTTTATGCCAGTTCCAGCTGTCTTCCACAGATGCTCTACTTACTAGACAAACTTCTGATTCATCAGTATTTGTGGAGACCCTAGATTCATATAAACTACAATGTCTTACACAAGTCATTGCAATCTTTCCATCAGTCTTACTGACAATTTCACAATGTTCCTCATAAAAGTTCACATGGTAACCTCTGTCACAGATTTGACTCACACTGATTAGATTATGCTTGAGTGCTGCATCCAGAGCTACATTCTCAATGATGACATTTCCAATTTTTATTTTTCTATATCCCAAGATTTTTCCTAAGTTGCCATCTCCATTAGAAACACTTGGGCTAGCTTTCTCCTCAAATTCTGATAGTAAGGATTTATAACCAGTCATGTGTCCTGAGCATCCACTGTCCAAGACTAGAGTATTTTTCCTGTTACGCTGCAATCAGTATTTGAAATCAGTTAGTGTTTTTAAGGACCTAGACTTGCTTGGATCCTTTGGCCTTTTTAAGTTTGTTAACATATGCAGCAGAAGACTTCTTAGCAGATTTTATGTTAACATCCTTATAATCAGTATTTACACATGCAGTAATAGATTTTGCTTTATTTAAAGAGGGTTTCAGTTCATAATAATCATAATACAAACTGTGATACTCTTTACATGTATAAATATAATGCCAAACACTACCACAATGAAAACAAGGACTCCGTGGTTTATATCTAATTGTCTATTCCTAAACTCTGATTTGGGAGGAACAATATTTATCTCTTTATTCTTCCTGCAAGAATTAGCAAGATGATTAGTACTACCACAGTTTAAACATGCCTTTCTAGCTGCATTAGTAGGAGTTACATAATTACCATTCTTATTAACCCCTACCTTGCCATTTTTATTTTTCCTAGGCTTTTTCTCCTTATTTTTCATGTGTAAATCCTTCAGCTTTTGCTTGAGTTATTTATGAGTCATTAAACAAATATTTACTGATTTTATGTGAACTTGTTCACTCTTATCAATAATTAAGTTTGATCTAGGTGCTGAGGTTGAACCTACCTCATTAACTGATTTAACAGCATCAACACTTGGATTAAACTTAATGGTCTTCAATTGAACCTTGTTCAGTTTGACCTTAGCATCAACATTTACTGGTTTATTTTTCTCAGTTTCTTTCTCAGTTTTCTTATTAGAATTAGATCTATTAGTATATCCTAATCCTGATCCCAACAGTCATTCTCTAAAATTTTTTGAGTTATTTTTCCTGAGTTAGTCCAAAGTTTAATAACCTCTCTTTCTTTAGCTAACTCTTTTTCTAGATAAGCATGCTTTTCTAACAATTTTTCTTTGACATAAATAACATTATATCTTTATTTTTGAATTTCTAGCAGGGAAAGCAGCTCAATTTCTAGGTGATCATTCATTTTCTTTAACTCAGAGTTTTCACTCTTGATTATATTATTCTCTAAGGTTTGATCCCTATAACTAACTTGCAGAGATTTAAGAAATAATCTTAATTCATAGATATCATCAGTATCAAAAGCAAGGGTAGTCTGAGGTACCTTTAATTTAGTATTGTCAGCCTCAGTTTCAGCATTTTCCATGAGAGCATAATTGACCCCATCATCTGAATCTGATGAATCATCCCAGTTTTTCTTCTTTGAGATCAAGGCTTGTTTCTTCTCTGATTTGGGTTTTCTGCAGTCAGCAAAATGTCCAATTCCATCACAGTTGTAGCATCTTTCCTTTGACTTGTCAAGTTTTCTAGATTTTGATTCTTTCCAGACAGTACTTCTCCTGTTATTCCTCTTATCAGAGTTGGAGGAACTGGAACCTTTTCGGGAAAATCTTCTCCCTTTCTTGAAGTTCTTGTAGACCATTTTCTTGAAACTTTTAACTAGTAGAGCAACCATTTATTCCATGTCTTCATTGTTGTCATGATCACTGTCAGTATTTGATTCATTATCAGTATTTGAGTCATCATCAGAGTTTGATGATTTAGTATCTGACTTTGCAATCATAGCTTTTCATTTGGAGTAACCTTTTCTCTTAGCTTTCTCTTTTGGCATCTCTTCAACTTTTAGTACAACTGGTCTAGAATTGGATCATTTCCTCTTGCTTTCTTTGCTCCATCTCTAGTTCATGAGTTTTCAGTATTCCATAGATCTCATCTAGAGGTGTATCATCGAGTTGATAGTTATCCCTTATTGATGTGACCTTAAAATCCCACTTTTCAGGGAGTGCAAGTAAAAACTTCAAGTTTGAGTCCTCTAAATCATATTCCTTATCGACAAGAGACAGGTCATTCAACAGCTTCTAAAAAATGTCATAGATCTCATTTAGGGACTCATTATCTCTAGTCAAAGTGCTCATATTCTTGAGTAAGTACTATCCTCATGTTCTTCCTGATAGCAGTTGTGCCTTGACACTTTACTTCTAAAGCATCCCATATCTCTTTTGTTATTTTACATCCAATAACCCTCTTGGACATAACACTATCAAGACTATTATGCAAGATGTGTCTGACTTTTGCATTCTTCATAATAGCTTAAAGATCTTCAGGAGAATAGTCCTTCCTTTCTTTGTCAACCATCTTTTCTGGTTCTCCAGCAACAGAAACAACTACCTTTATTGGTTTATGAGGACCATTATAAATCCTGCTTAGATATTCAGGATCTGTGACTTCCAAGCACATGGTCATCCTGATTTTCTGAATTATATAATCATGTATCTTCAGGATTGGCACCTTGATGGCTTCATACCTACTCATGTTGCTGCTAATTTGTGATGTGGATGGGGGTGGTTGTTGTGGATTATGTGGTGCTTCTTTGTCTACCATTAAAGATTGATTTCCAGATCTTAAACTGTTTGTATGTCAACAACAAGCTATGATACCAGTTGTTAGGTCCGTAATCAACTGTAGGGGGGGTGAATACAGTTTCTGCAAATAATTCGACAAAGCTTTAACAAAATCAACAATTTTTATATTAACATATAAAAACTGATAACAAACGTACTCTCTCAAAAGGATGAACAAATATCTTTAAAAACTGCTAGGTTATGCGAATGATATAATAATGTTCGCAGTGCTTATATCATGAACCTAATATGTGCTTGAGCACAATTACACAATCAACAAGGAATCCTATTCTATCACAATAAGGAAACCTATCCATGTATAATTGCTTATGAGATAAAGTCCTTCACCACCTTGAATTCCTGCTTTCCTTTTCCTCCTTAAATATCTAATGAAGTGACAAATCCTGATGACATCATCTCCTAATCATCAACTGATATAGGTACTGATGACGTCACTCTTTAGTAAATACTAATATAAGTCCTGATAAGAACTTCTGATAGTTTCTGTCCAGATATTATCAATTATATTTAACAGATGATGTAGCACTAATTTTTGGGCTTGAAGTAAATCTTCTAAATGTCAGCCAATTTACTGACAAAGGATTCAAGGTGAATTTCTACTCAATTATGAGCAAAATGACTGATGAAATTGCTCTGAAAGGAGTAAGAAAAGGAAGCTTGTTTGTTGTTGATCTAGGTTTAACAAACAAGGATGGTATTTGTTGCTTCTATACCAAGGCATCCATTGAGAAAGCAAGTTGTGGCACAAGAAACTCTCTCATCTGAATTATAAATCAATTAATACCTTGGTTAAAAAGGAATTAGTGAGAGACATGCCAAATTTGGAATTTGCTCAAGATGAAGTTTGTGAGGCTTGTCAGAAAGGTAAAATGAAGAGGTCCAGTCACAAGAGCAAACCTGTGAATTCCATAAGTGCACCATTGCAACTTATTCACCTAAACCCGTTTGGACCAGTTAATGTCTTATCTATTTCTAAAAAGAAATATGCACCGCTGATGGTGGATGACTACTCAAGGTATACATGGGTAGAATTTATGCATTTAAAGGATGAAACTCTACACATCATTATTGAACATATAAAGAAAGTTGAAAAGCAGGCTGAAGATCAAAATTGTGTAAAAAGATTGAGAAGTGATAATGTCACAGAGTTCAGAAATGCAGAATTTAGTGAATTCTGCAAAGACAAAGGCATTGTTCAAGAATTTTTAGCTGCAAGAACACCTCAACAAAAATGTGTTGTTGATAGGAAAAATAGGACTCTAGTTGAAGCTGCCTGAACAATGCTGCAAGATGCCAATCTGCCAAAATGTTTTTGGGAAGAAGCTGTGAACACTGCATGCTATACTCAAAATAGATATTTGATTAACAAAAACCTTGGCAATCACCTTACTCAATTCTATCAAAAAGAATCCTATTGTGAAGCATCTGCATGTGTTTGGAAGTAAATGTTTTATGCTCAAGGACAAGTCTGAATATGTGGGAAAATTTGACTCTAAAGTTTTTAAAGTAATTTTTCTGGGATATTCATCGGAGAGAACTGCCTACAGAGTTTATGTGCTTAAACAGAAGAAAATAATAGAAACACATATGTGACTTTTGATGATGACAAGTGTCCAGGCTTGGAATGACTTGATGAAAATGAAGTTGAAGCTATGAACTTCAAAAACCTCAATATTGGTAGTGATTCTGAGGATGATGCTGAGATTAAAACCAAAAATAGAATGAAGCAAAAAACAACTGATCAAGTGACCCATGAAAATAAAAAATTTAATCAAAAAAGAATTTCATCTAAGTTTGATGGCACAAACTCAGGGGGAGAAGAAGATCGTGGTTCTGTAATTCATGCCAATAATGAGGAAAATATAGATAATTCTAGCCAACAAAATAACACCAGGAAATAGGATAAGAGTCACAAGAGTTCCTATAAATGGTGATCCAATAGCTGAAGTGAGGACTAGAAGGGCAACTGCAAATGAATGCTTGAATGCATGCTTTCTTTCACAAATTGAGCCTAAAAAACTTAGGAAGCTCTGCTTGATCTTGACTGGATATCTTCCATGTAACAAGAGCTAAATAAATTTGAGAGAAATAAAGTTTGAAAATTGGTTCCTGTACCAAAGAAAAGAAGTATTATTGGAACAAACTAGGTGTATAGGATCAAGATGGATGAAAATGGAATTATGACAAGGAACAAAGCAAGACTGGTTGCTAAAGGCTACTCACAAGAAGAAGGAATTGACTATGATGAAACATTTGCTCCAGTTGCAAGACTTGAAGAAATAAGAATCTTCCTTGTATTTGCTGCACACTCAAATTTTAAGGTGTATCAAATGGATGTGAAAAGTGCATTTCTCAATGATGAATTAGAAGAGGAAGTCTATGTGCAACAACCACCTAGCTTTGAAGATCCAGAATTTCCCGACTTTGTTTATAAATCGTTAAAGGCTCTCTATAGATTGAGACAAGCACCTAGAGCATGGTATGACATATTGTCAGAATTCTTGATCAAACATGGATTTACCAGGGGACAATTGATAAGACTCTATTCTACAAGAAGCATGGTGATGATATTATCTTAGTTCAAATCTATGTGGATGATATCATTTTTTGTTTCACTAATGAGAAGTTATGTCAAAGATTTTCAAGACTCATGCAAACACTATCAGAGTGAATATGAGATGAGCATGATGGGAGAGCTCAGTTACTTTCTTGGCCTTCAAGTTAATCAAAGAAGTGATGGCATCTTCATCAGTCAAACCAAATATGCTAAAGATTTATTGAAGAAGTTTGGAATGGTTGACTGCTTACCTGCATCTACACCAATGTCTACAGCTAACAAGTTGGATAAAGATAAGAAAGGAAAAAGTGTAGACATTTCTCGCTATAGGGGAATGATTAAATCTTTTCCATACTTAACTGCTAGTAGACCAGACATCATGTTTGCAACATGTCTGTTTGCTAGATTTCAAGATAATCCCAAAGAATCACATTTGATGGCAGTAAAGAGAATTTTTAGATATTTGAAGGGAACAAAAAATTTGGGATTGTGGTATCCTAAGGGAACTGGTTTTTTAGTTGTTGGATATACAGATAAAGATTTTACTGGATGCAGGGTTAACAGGAAGAGTACTAGTGGAAGCTGTCAATTTCTTGGTCAAAGACTTGTATTTTGGTACAGTAAGAAACAACAATCTGTGTCAACTTCTACAACTAAGGCTGAATATATATCTGAAGGAAATTGATGTGCTCAAGTGCTTTGGATTAGAAATCAACTAATGGACTATGACCTAGTGTTACACAAAATTCCAATCATTTGTGACATTACGAGTGCCATATCTATTGTTGCTAATCCAGTTAATCATTCTAGAACTAAGCACATTGATGTAAGGTACCATTTTATTAGAGAACATGTTGTAAATGGTACCATTGAGCTTATTTTTGTTCCAACAGAAAAATAATTAGTCGATATTTTAACTAAATCTTTGGATGAAGAAACTTTCACTAGACTCTTTAGTGAAATTGGAATGTTGAATTCTTCACCCTAAAGGCAAGAACTCAGTTGATTTAATTGGAAATTAATTGGAATATGACTTTTAAATATTTCAGAATATCTGTATATTTATTTTTCAAAATTTAAAATTCAACTTGGAATTTTTTAAATTCTAAGAAAGACTGTCTAACTGTTAATTTACATTCTTAATATGTGGAATTAATATAAGACATAACTGAAAAGAACAAATGTATGTAGATAACTGAATTCTTGATAAGTCTAAATGACTTCTCGATAAGTCATTTTGAGAATTCTCGATAGAGGTCTCGATAAGTCTTTTTCATGACTTCCCGAAGGACCTCTCGACAAGCCTCAGTATGACTTCTCGATGAGTATTGTAGAGATCTTAACATATGTTTATTCATGGAGTTCTCTACAAGTATAAATCTTAGACTTCTCGATAATTTAGGACATAAATAATTTAATTCAATAAATTATTTTAGAAAAATACTTTTGATATAAAATCATTCTAATTTTATATTAATTTATTCAAATAAAAATTGGAATAATTCAGTCCAATTAGGACAAACTGTGTATTTATTCTACATCTCGATAAGTCACTATCTAGTTCTCGATAAGAGTCAAGATAGTGACATCTCGACATATGTTTTGTAATTCACGTGACTTCTCGATAAGCAAATCTCAACCGTTTATTCCTACTTCTCGACAAGTTACTTCCCTTTTTCTATAAATACCCAGACATCTCGACATAACCCCTCTTTACGCTTTCGAGATCTCAATTGATCTAGCTTTTACAAATCTTCACCATTCTCTCTCATTTCAAGTTCTTTCACTCTCAAATTTCTTACCCATTCAAACTCATACACTTACAATGGTTGCAAACAATGTTAGAGCTGTTATCCCAAGGGAGGGAACCAACTACCTAGCTTTCACTGATGCTAACCAATCTCCTGACAGCTTCAAGAGCTTTGTTAAATTTTTGTCTAAGTCTTATATTGCAGGTGCCTTGACTGCTAATCCTATCCTGTACTTCGACGTGTTCAATAAGTTTTGGAACTCAGCTGTGGTTAACACTGTTTTGCATGAGAATCAAGCAGTGTCCTTGGTGGTAAACTGTTCAATTCAGGGAAAACAGCTGGAATTTGATGCCAATGATGTCGACAAAGCATTGGGCATCCCTAAAGACAGCATGGTGGAGGTGCCAACCCAACAGGAGCTAGCTGAGTTTATGGATTTCATAAACTATAGTGAGAAGATCAACCTTGCCAAAAAAGAAGCATCTCAGGAGGGAATGGTCTTTTCTGTTTGACTCAATTGTTAGAGCCTTCACCTGCAGGAAGACTGGGTATGATAATATATCCAGTGTGGTCCAAAAGCTGGTGTGCTCCATGGCTAACAACAAGCACATTAATGTAGAGCTATTGATCCTCGAATAACTCATCACTAGGCTGAAAATGCCATTGGCCAACAGAGGTAAGGAAATTTTCATTCCTAGGTTTATTATATCTACTTTAAATCATAAAGTTGCAGACATACAGTTACTTAATGGTATTGATAGAACTAAAATAGGCAATTGTAAGCAAGTGTCCAAAAATTTATTTGGGTCACTAATTAGAAAGAAAAAGGTGAAGGTAGGCCCAAATCTCACTAAATTTATGTTAGAGAGATTTAGAACCTATCCCTTCCTTATGACTGACATGAGGTCTAGTGCCATATCTAGTACAGTGACGACTCCTGTACCTATGGAAGTACAAACACAGGATAACCAACAGGGGCCTTCCACAACTGAGACCACTTCTTCATTACCATTAGAAGCTAGTGAACCAACCACTTCAGTTAAAAAAGAAGAGAAAGAATGCACCCTTGTCTATAATTTCTGAGAATGGTGAGGAACAAACACAATTGGAGTCTAACCTGGTCAGAAATCCAAAAAAGACAAAGAAAATTGAGTTGACCACTCAAGTAACAACCTGTGCATCTTCCCAAAAGGATGCAATTGTAATAGAGGGAAATAAATAGACTCTAGAGATATCTTCTCAACAAGGTGTCTCTATTGTATCAAGCATTCTTCCAAATGCAATCTGTCAAGAGTCTGCACCCCAACTTAAGCACTCTCAAGTTTGTGATAGAGGAAATTTGGTTGGCACACACCAAGAGAGCACATCATTTGAAACTCCCTCATTTACTCATGTAGAGTTACAAACACTCAATTCTGATCTCACAAATCTCATTTCACAAATTTCTTCTTCTTATAATAAAAAATTTGAATATTCTTCTCAAGTTTTGCCAAAATCAAGTGACATAGTTCAAGAAACTGTGATCACCACCCAGACACTATATTCAGTTGGTAAGAGGCTACATGTTGGGGTAGAACTTGATAACACAAACACAAACACAGGGGTTTCATCAGTTTTAACTGAAGACCCTGTGCAAGATAGTCTAGCACCTTCATGTACCCAATAATCTTCAAAGATTGACAATTTTGAGGGTAGTACTCCTAAGGGGGAGCTACCTAAATCCTCTCTAATTCAATTGGAGGTTCCTCTAGCAGGGACAACTCCCCTCAAAACCCTGGCTAAAATTGTAATGTCAATTGAAACTAGGAGTACAATTACCAATGATCCAGCTATTGGGGAGGCAAATATAACATATTTAAGTGCCAGTTCTTTTCAAGAAGAACAAAGGTTTGAGATCATGGTACATGACAGTAACCTGGTCAAATCCTGTTGTGCAAGACATGCCTGCACTATAACAAGACTAAATCAAATTGACAACCATAAGTAAGTTGTATTATAATATAAGTTTGTATTTTGTATTGTACCACTTAAGTCTGTAAAAATGCCCAAGGGAAGACTGAAGTCTTTTTCTGTAAATAGTATCAAGCCTGAGAATTCTATCTGGAAAAAGATCAAGAAGATCATGCCTCAGAAGAATTATGAAGAAGCTTGGAGTTGAATAAATCAGTTTTGGGAAAAATTTTCGAAGTCAATATCTCTACAAGTCACAGATTAAGTGTTATAGAGAAGTCATTCGAGAACTCCAGAATGACTTATGGAGAAGTCCGGAAAGCTACTAGAGAACTCAGAGATATCGACAAGCCAAATTAAAAACATGAAGATTGGGGATATCGACAAGTCATTTCTTCACTAGAAATCTCTGAGATATCGACAAGTCAAAATATCACTAGCGATCTCTGAGATATCGATAAGTCTATTTGCCACTAGAGAACTCAGAGATATCGATAAACTAAAGTGAAGACATGAAGATGAGAGATCTCGACAATCTAAATTCTCTTATAGAAAACTCAGAGACCGCTACAAGTCAAAACATCTATAGAGTGATTAGAGATTGTGATAAGCCAATATACTTATCGAGATGCCAAGTTCTCTATATGCCAAACTGGAGATCTCGAGGTAAAACTCAAAGTACAAAGTGCAGACCAGTTCAATATCCAAGATTATCAATCAACAAACAATCTAATCACTTGGATTGACAAGTCTACAAAAGCATCTTGAAGAGTACAAGATCAAAGGCCAAGATTAACTTGAAAAGTAAAGTCACAGGTGTGCAAGATTAGCAAAGATACACTAAGCCAGAAATATAAAGATTTGATTATCTAAAAATAGGATTTAGTACATGCTGTTGCATGCTGTGTAATAACCAGTGTTTATTGTTCTATAAAGTAAACACTGAATTTTTTGTTTAGATGTAACAACTTAGATAAGAAAATCTTGTATTCTCTCAAGAAAGAAGTTAAGCTCTTTATCAACAAAAAGCCTAGAAATTTTGTAGCAAAACATTCCTAATTTTAATATAAAATTAAGTGAGTTTTGAAAGATCTGTGTCCACTGTTCTTACTTGCTTAATTTCAGTTTTAACATATTTCACTACAAAATTTAATTTACTTTGTTTACCACCTTAAACAATTTAAGAAAAGAAGAAAAACACATTCACCCCCCCCTTTGTATGTGATTCATTATCTAACAAGTGGTGTCAGAGCAAAATCAGAAAGTAAAAAGATTAAAGATCTTGGAAGAATGAATATATAGAAACTTAGCAGCATCAAAATCTCCATATGGCATTTTCACCAAATCCATGATCGTTGAGAAATTCAGCTATCAGTTGTCTTCTTCTTTGTCTTCTTTATCTTCTGAATCTTCTCTTGACCTTGGCTTCTTTTGGACCTATTCCAACTATTTTGAAGTGTGTTTTATGGGGTGGCTTGAATGAAGGTACATTTTTGAGTCTTTTCAGAGAAGTATGGCTATGAGTGATTTGAGTTTTGAGGAGAGAGTTTGCAATGAGCTTGTAGAAATATTTAGACTTAGAGGTTTGAGGTTGAGCAGTTTTTGATGAGGTTTAATGTGAAGGTTTAACAATTAGTATTTGGATATTTAGGGTTTGGAGGGGTTGTGAGGTATCATTCTTTTGTCTTTGTCTCCTTCCACCCCTCCTTTGAGTCTCAGATCCACTATTCTTCTCCTTCTCTTTCTCACTATCACTTTTTCCACCAATTGCCTTGCTAGATTGACTTGAGTTTGAGCCAGAAGGGTTTTGACCATCTTTCTTCTGCTCATCATCACCCAAGTCATCTTTGTTGATTTGAGTTTTAGGCAAATTGGCTTCAGGGTTATCAATGTATCTCCTCAGAATCTTCATCATAGCTTCATCTTCACTAGTCTTCAATTTCTTACTTTTCAGCCCAAACTAAAGCACCATTATCAGTCTTCTGTTGGCCATGACACGGTTTTTAGGTACTTGGAAATGTTTTAGTTGCTTGGTTGTAGAGCAGATATAGTGCACCCCATTGCTTGGATGTAGATAGGCTTCTGGGAATGCAGCTTCTTGAGCCTTCTTCAACTCTGCTAGTAGCATTTTCTCTTCACTAGTGATTATCCTGACCTTGTTAATCAAAATATCCACCTCAGATGCTCTTCTAGAAATATGCATTTGATTTAGCTTGACCCTGGTATCATTTGAATTTGTGATATGAGCTTGAACTTGTTCAAACAGGGCCTTGAAAGAACTCTTTATATTTGACACTTCCTTCTCCATGGAGGCCAGATTCATCCTTGACATTTGCTCAGTGAAAGACTGGAATTTATTCTTGATGTCCTTTTGAGAAGGCACAATGTCATCCATCTTTTCCTTGATCAGCTTCCTGATTTTATCTTCATGTCCAGTCAATTTTACTTCAAGGGCCTTTCCAAAGAGATGGAAAGCCTTGAGTTGAGCTTTGTGCACATCCATTATGGCATCATAGACTTCAGGAGGAGTGAGAGATTTAACATTGCTTCCCATGATAGTTATGTACTCCCTCCTGAATCTAGCCAAAACTTCATCCATTTCTGCCACATGGTCCTCAGACAACCAGGTATCTACCTTGCCATCCTCTTCTGCCTCATCTACTATCTTCTCCTTCTGTTATTCAACCTCTTCATTGAAGCATAGTAGTATAGCTTGATAGTCCTGGTTCCCCATATCTGAAGTGAACAATTGCTGAGAGAGATTGGCTAAGCCTGAGATTTGATCTACCAACATGTCATCAATTATAGAAGGCTGAGCTTCTATATCTTATAGCCATTGAGCCATGACATGTGGTTTGTTGGATTGAGATGTGGATGGCTGTTGAGAAATGTCTAGATTACCACCTGTGACTGAAGTCACAGTTTGACTCACAGATAATTCTGTGGTTTTGACAGTTTGTTGTTCACCACATGTAGTGGGAACCTCCATTGGAATTGGAGAGGATTTGACTGGGTTACTGTCATGTACACCAGCCTCAAACCTTCGTGCACCTTGCAGAGCACTGTCACATAAATGTGATGAACTTGCCTCTCCCATAACATGGTCATTGGAAATTGTACTCCTAGCTTCAACTCCCAAGGCAATTTCAGCTAGGGTTTTGAGGGGAGTTGTTCCTTCTAAAGGAACCTCCAATTAAATTGGAGAGGATTTAGATAGCTCTCCCTCAAGAGTACTACCCTCAAACCTATTCATCTGTGAAGATGATTGTGCACATGAAGGTGCAAGAGTGACCATGGGGTCTTCAGTAAAAACTGATGAAACCCCCATGTTTTTTATGGTGTCATCAAGGTCTACCCCAGCTAGTAGCCTCTCACCATCTAGATGTTGGTTCTGGGTGGTGATCATAGTTTCATAAACCATGTCACTTGAGTGTTGGTGCACTTGAGAATCAGATTCAAGTGCTCTATATGATGAAGAAATTTGAGAGATTAGAGAAGTTTGCTCAGTTGTGAGTGTTGACAGCTCCCCCTGAATGGATGAGGGAGCTTCAAATGATGTGCCCTCAATGTGTGTGCCATCCTTATTTCTTCTACCATACACTCTAGGTGCAGGTTGTGCTGACTCGGTACAGGATGCATTGGGGTGAATGCTCTTTTCAATAGATACACCATGTTGAGAGGATGCATCTAGTAACTGTTTACTCCCCATTTGTTCAACTGTGCCCTTTTGGGAGGACACAGAGGTGTTTTGAGTGGTCAACTCAGGTATCTTACTCTTCTTTGGTCTCTTGACCAAGGGTGACTCTGGTTCAGTTTGAACTGTTTCACTCTCATTTACAACAGCAAGGGTTGGTTCCTTTCTCTTCTTTTTACTCACTTCAGTCTTTTGAGAGACTAAAGTGGTTGGTTTGCTAACATCTAGTGGTTTAGAAGAAGGGGTTGCAGCTTTGGAAGGTCCCTATTGGTGTGCCTGTATTTGTACTTCCACAGGCTCAGGAACCATAGTTGAACTAGAAAATTGAGGAGCCCTCATGTCTGGCATAGGGTAAGGATGTCCTGAATCTCTCCAACATAAATGGAGTGATTTTAAGACTTACACTCACCTTATTCTTTCTAGTAAGTGAGCCAAATATTATTTTTGACACTTGCTTATAATTGCCAATTCTACTACTATCAATACTAGCTAACAAATGTATGTCATTTACTTTATGAGCTAAAGTAGACATAAGAAACCTTGGCAAAAAGATTTATTTACCTCTATTCTTCAAAGGCATAGTAAGGCTGGTAGCCAGCTCCTCCAGAATTAGAGCCCCAACATTCAGATTCCTGTTGTGAGCTATTGAGAACACCAGCTTCTGAACCACACTTGAGATGTTGTCAAAGCCAGTTTTTCTGCAGGTGAAAGCCCTCACTACAGAATCAAACACAAAGGACCATTCCTTCCTAAGGTTTGTCCTATTCAGGCTTGCCAAGTTGATTGAGCCACCATAGTTGATGAAGTCCATGAATTCACTAAGCTCATCTGCAGTTAGCATATCTCCACAGTTCTTAGTTGGCAATCCCAGGGCTATATTCACATCAGCAGCTGAAAACTCAATTTCTTGGCCTCCAATTGTGCAGGTGACCACCATAGAAGTGACATTCTCTAGAACAACTGTCCTAGTTATAACTGATGTCCAAAATTCATGAAGAACATCCAAATACAGCACATGACTTGCAATTAAAGCACCTGCAATATAGGATTCAGAAAGAAACTTCACAAACCCCTTGAAACTATCAGGGGCTTGGTTAGCATCAAGAAAAGCAATAAAGTTGGTTTCCTTCTCTGGAATGATAGCTTTAACAATGTTTTGTGCCATTTTAGTGTGTAGAAGTAGTGGGTAAGAAAAAGTTTTGAGAAAGGAGCAAAAACGAGAGAGAAATCGCCTTTTGTCTGAAAGCTAGGTCACTTGAGATCTCGAAAAAGTGTAAGTACAGTGTATGTATCGAGAAGTCTGGGTATTTATAGAAAAAGTAAAAGACTTATCGAGAAGTCAAATAAATGTTTGATATTAAACTTATCGAGAAGTAATTTTAAATTTGAAAAGGTACATTCGATAAGTCATTTTATTAATTCTTTTTGAGAACTAAGAAATGATTTATCGAGAACTCTGATAAATGCCCAGTTTGTCCGAAAATGGACTAAAAATGATTCTAATTTATTTAAATTGAATCAAATTGAAGTCAGAATAAATTTTTCAAAAGTATTTGTCTAAAATAATTCATTGAATTAAATTATTTTATTTCTGAGTTATTGATAAGTCTCAAAATATCCTTGTCGAGAACTCTATGAATTAACACTATTAGAGAACTCTACATGGTCTTATCGATAAGTCATAATAGAGCTTATCGAGAAGTCATTCGAGAAGTCTGTAAATAGACTTATCGAGGACTCACTCGAGAACTCTAGAATGACTTGTCGATAAGTCATTTTGATCCAATCATCCCTCTGTAGCTTGAAATATCCACACTCTTGCCTTTCTTGTCTTCATCCAACTTGGCTGCAGTAGACATTGGTGTAGATGCAGGTGAGCTATCCACATACCAAATTTCTTCAATAAGTCATTCACATATTTGGTTTCGCTGATAAAAATACCATCACTTCTTTGACTAACTTGAAGGCCAAGGAAGTAACTCAATTCTCCCATCATGTTCATTTCATACTCACTCTGCATTAGCCTAGAGAATCTTTGACAAAGCTTTTCATTTGTAGATCCAAAGATGATATCATCCACATAGATTTGAACTAGGATCATATCTTCACCATGCTTCTTGTAGAAGAGAGTCTTATCAATAGTACCTCTGGTAAAACCATGTTTGAGTAGAAATTCTGACAGTGTGTCATACCAGGCTCTAGGTGCATGTTTCAATCCATATAGAGCCTTGAGTAATTTGTAAACAAAGTTAGGAAATTCTGGATCTTCAAAGCCAGGTGGCTATTGCACATAAACTTCTTCTTCTAGTTCACCATTAAGAAAAGCACTCTTGACATCCATTTGATACACCTTGAAATTTAAGTGTGCAGCAAATGCCAAAAAAATTCTTATTGCTTCTAGTCTTGCAACAGGAGCAAAAGTCTCATCATAGTCAATTCCCTCTTCTTGTGAGTAGCCTTTAGCAACCAGCCTTGCTTTGTTTCTAGTAACAATTCCATTTTCATCCATTTTGTTCCTGTACACCCACTTAGTTCCAATTATGCTTCCGTTCTTTGGTGCAGGGACTAATTTCCAAACTTTGTTCCTCTCAAACTGATTTAGCTCCTCCTACATAGCACATATCCAATCAGGATCCACTAGGGCTTTTTCAGTTTTATTGGGCTCTACTTGAGATAGAAAATATGCATGTAGGCATTCATTAGCAGTTGCACTTCTAGTTCTCACACCAGCTGAGGGATCACCAATAGTAGCTTCTACTGTATGACTCCTATACCACTTTCTAGTGTGTGTCTGTTGACTAGTGCCTTCATCATTTTCTTCAGTATTACCATGACTGTCATTTCCATTCTCTCCTTCTCCCCCTGAGTTTATGCCATTAAATTCAGGTGTCTGAAGAGAGCTTTCATTCCCATGATTTTGTTCAGAGGTCTCTTCATTTGTCATTTGTTGTGCCACAACTTCATCTTCCTCATCAGAATTACTATCAATGGTTAGATTCTCAAATGCAAGGGCTTCAGCATCATTTACATCAAGGCATTCCAACCCTGGACACTTTTCATCATCAAAAGTCACATCTGTGCTTTCCATAATTTTCTTTTGATCAATCACATAAACTTTGTAGGCTGTTCTTTCCAATGAATATCCCAGAAAAATTGCTTCAAAAACTTTAGAGTCAAATTTTCCCATATATTCAAAGTTGTCTTTTAGAATATAACACTTGCTTTCAAACACATGTAGATGCTTCACTGTAGGCTTCCTGTTAGACATGATTGAGTAAGGTGATTTTCCATGAGCTTTGTTGATGAGATATCTGTTTTGAGTGTAGCATGCAGTATTAACAGCCTCTTCCCAAAAACTAGTTGGCAACTGAGCATCTTGTAGCAAGGTTCTAACAGCTTCAACCAATGTTCTATTTTTCCTCTCAACTACTCCATTCTGTTGAGGTGTTCTAGCTGCTGAAAATTCTTGAACAATGCCTTTGCTTTTGCAGAATTCACTTAATGTTTAGTTTCTAAATTATGTTCCATTATCACTCCTCAGTCTTTTCACACTAACTTTTCCTTCAGCTTGCTTCTCAATTTTCTTGATGTGCTCAATTATAATGTTTGGAGTTTCATCTTTAGAGTACATGAACTCAACCCAAGTGTATCTTGAAAAATCATCAACCATGACAAGGGCATATTTATTCCTTGAAATGGACAAGATATTTACTGGCCCAAACAAGTCCATGTGAATAAGTTACAGAGGTGCACTTATAGAATTCACAGATTTTGACTTGTGACTTGATCTTTTCATTTTTCCTTTCTGACAAGCTTCACAAACTTCCAGTTGAGCAAATTCTAGACTGGGCATGTCTCTCACAAGCTCCTTCTTGACTAAGGTGTTGATTGCTTTGAAATTCAAGTGAGATAGCTTCTTATGCCATAATTTGCTTTGCTCTTCTGATGCCTTGGTGTTGAAACAACACACTTCATCCTTATTTGTTAAGTCTAAGTCTGCAACAAACAAGCTTCCCTTTCTTACTCCTTTAAGAGCAATTTCACCAGTCTTTTTGCTAATAAAAGCACATTCTTCTTTGTTGAAAATAACTTGAAAACCTCTGTCTGCAAATTGACTAACACTTAGAAGATTTACTTCTAATCCGGCAACTAGTGCTACATCTTCAATGACAACATTTCCAGAAATAATCTTGCCATATCCCATTATGAATCCTTTATTGTTGTCTCCAAAGGTCACCAAAGGGCCAGCCATCTCCTCAAATTGTGATAGCAGGGCCTTATCACCATCCACTATCAATGATCCATATGACCTTCTTTCCTTTGCCCTGCACACAATGAGGATTAAGTGTGTTTAGCTACCCAAGATGTGTTGGGCACTTTCTTCTTGTTAACTGATTTTACAGAAGTAGAATGAGAAATTTCAGATAAAATGGAATTCATAGACTGTTGAGCATTTTCCCTTTCAGATATAGAACCAACTTTTGATTCTATGAGATCAATTCTCAATTTGTGGCAACTCTTCATCACTTTAATGTTGCAGGGAATGCAGTCAAACTTGTCACAGAATGAATAGGGATCATTAGCCTTAGCTTCATTGTACTTGTAGACTCCTTCAGGTGGATTGTTACCAATCTTTTTACAAAGGCGAGTTAGGTGATTCATTGATCCATAATTCTCACACCTCTTTCTAGGAGCATCTGCAACATAAGCAAAATTATTGCTTTTGTTTATCCCAATCTTTCCATTTCTATTCTTCTTTTTCTTTTTGACCTCTTCAGCTTTAATCTCCTTCACAGGCTCCTTAGTTTCTTGATTGGCTTTTAGTGTTTCAACAGAGATGGAAGACTGAGTTGTCTCATCATTTTTCTTTTCCTTGTCCTCATCAGCTATCTCCTGTTTGATGATCAACTCTTCTTCATTGAAGTTCACCTCACATGCCTTGAACAAAGGTGATTCAACTTTCTTTAAAATAATTGGAACATTATGAGTTTCATTTGATTTTCCTTTGTCACTGACAGACTTCTTTTTGTTGTTCAAACCCTCATAATCAAGACCAATGGCAATGTTTGCATATGGCTTGTTCTTTTCATGATATTGGCCAATCAACTCAGAAGTATTTTTGAAGGATTTCAGCTTCACTTCATTCTTCTCTAGCCTTTCTCTCAATACTGCTTCAATTTCACTTGCACACTTTAATTTGTTCTTTAAGTATGCATTTTCTTGCTTAGCAGCATCAAGCTCAACCAGCAACAAATCAGTCTCTTGTTTTTCACTCTCAAGTTTTTCATTGATCCTTTTCAATCTGCTAACTTCCTCATTTGCAGAAACCATGCTTTTATGAATGTGATGTGCTCATCTTTTCAACAGTTTCCTTATATTGACTCACATTTAAATCAATTGTGGTAAGAGTTGGTACCTGTGATTTAGATTATGAAGAATCTCCTTGCTCCAAGGCAATGAGTGCATAGTTTCCAACTTCTTCATCTTCATCATTATCTGAATCATCCCAGCTTTTGCCCTCAGCAATATAAGCTTTCCCTTGTTGCTTCTTTAGAAGAGCATCATACTTTGCTTCCAATTCAAGATAGGATTTGTCTTTCTTTGCCTTCTTGGGTTTCCTACATTCTGTAGCAAAATGGCCCAACTCATCACAGTTAAAGCACCTTATGTTTGATCTATCAATATATCCAGTTTTGTAGCCAGTTTTGCTATCAGGAGTGTACTCCCCTTTTCCTTTCCAGCTGCTGTCTTTGTTGAAGGACTGTCCTTTGCTCTTGAAAAATCTTGGTTTTTTTACTCTAATGTTAGAGAATTTTCTATCCAAGTAAGCCATTGATTTGTCTAGCTCATCAAGCTCATCAAGAGTGTAGAACTCATCTTCTTCATCCAATTCCAGTATGACTTGCTCTTTAGTGTCATTGACTATTTTCTCACTTGTAGAAATTTCAGGAGTTTTGGATCTTTGCTCATCATTAGAGGTCTGGCCATCATTCACAATCGGTGCACTTGAGCCATCCATTACATATCCTTGACCAGCCCTTAATGATTTCTTTTGAATCATTTCAAGTTTATAAGTTTTCAGAACCCCGTAGAGCACTTCCAGTGTGATTATACTCAAATCCCTTCCTTCTCTGATTGCAGAGATCTTTTGTTCCAAATGATCAGGGAAAGTAAGCAAGAACTTCAAATTCACTTCTTCAACATCATAAAATTTATCATGAAGCTGCAAGTCATTTATCAGCTTATTAAACCTTTCAAACACATCAATAATACCTTCCTTTGGTTTAGCCATAAAACCCTCATACTGAGAAATCAATATCCTTCTTTGATTTGACCTAACGTCCTCAGTTCCTTCACAAATTATCTCAATCTTTTCCCAGATCTGTTTAGCAGTGTTGTCAAGTGACTCAATTTGTATCAGTTGCAAAGCACCATCTAGGGAAACTTTCTCTATTTCAGTTTCAGTATACTCAGAGACATCCTTGGGAGCATAACGAGCTGGAATAACCATGTCTCCATCTGTGGTTTCCTCAACTCTAACCATAGGAGTGAAGGGCCCATTCTTGAGGATCTGAATGTAAAGGTGATTGGCCATTCTTATAAACAGCAACATTTTCTTTTTCCATAAAGTGTAGTTGCCCTTATCAAAGGGAGGAATCTTGATACTACTGATTTTCTGTGTATTCATTTTTCCAAGATCTAATCTGTTTACTTTCAGATTTTGCTCTGATACCACTTGTTAGATATGAATACAACACGGAGGGGTGGGGGGGTGAATGTGTTTTGGCTTAAATGTTTACTTTTTGATCGACTTTGGGTTTAGCAGTTGGTTGTTATCAATGATTTTGTAGAATAGATGTTAAACATAAATAAAATCCAAATATGTAAAACAAAGATCTTCAAAACTCACTTAATTTTATATTAAAAATCAAGCAGCTTTTTTGCTATAAAATCTCTAAGTTCTTGGTTTAGAACTTAGCTTCTTTCTTGAGAGAGAATATAATTTCTAATCTATTCAGTCCTGTCTTAAACAAAGGACCTCAGTTAACTTTATATGATAGTTAACTTTGGTTTACACAGTGAACAATAAGAATTGCTAATCACTTTTCTAACATGTCACTAATCACTTCTATTTAAAGGAAAAGTGAGATTTCCATATCTAGATTAGCATATTTTCATTCACTGTGTATTGGTTGATCCTCCTTTGTCAGTTAATCTTCACCATTAATCTTGCACATCTCTCAAGCTGCTTTTTGTAGACTTGTCAATCCAGCTGTGTGAATTGTTTATTGATTTGCAACCTTGGATATTGAACTGTTCTGCAATTCTGTACTTAGAGAAATTTCTTCACTTCGAGATCTCCAATTAAGCTGTAGAGAACTCGACATCTCGATAGGCATGTTGGCTTGTCGATATCTCTGAAACTTCATTGTTGACTTGACTTATCGACAACTCTGAGTTCTCTAGTGAATTTTGGTTTATCGATAACTCAGAGTTCTCTAATGGACTTTGGCTTATCAATAACTTAGAGTTCTCTAATGAATGTATACTTGTCGATATCTCTGAGTTCTCGAATGGGTATCTGACTTATCGATATCTCCAATAGCATTTCCTGAGTTCTCGATAGACAATTCCTGAGTTCTTGATAGGTCTTTCTGAGTTCTCGAATGACTTCTCTATAACACTAATTCTGTGACTTGTAAAGATCTTGACTTAAAAAGTTTTTCACCAAACAGAATTATTCAACTCCAAGCTTCTTCATAATTCTTCTGAGGCATGACCTTCTTGATCTTCTTCCAGATAGAATTCTTAGGCTTGAGACTGTTTAGGGAAAAATGCTCTAGTCTGCTCCATTTACATTTTACAGATATTATGTAATAACCCCAATTTTTGGGAAATTTTTGAAACCCTTATGAATAGTGTTTTTGCTGAATGAGAAAACTTTTCATGCCACACTATGTAGGGGTTCTGTTATTGATCTTCTGGGATATTATTAGTACTCTATGTGGTATATAAGTGTATGTAAAGATCGTCAGAATCCAATTTCCGAACACTTTGATTTTTCCCGAAAATCCACTAGATACGGAAAGAATTGAGAAAAAGGTAACAGGATAAAAAGGATTTAAATTAAAGGATTATAAGAGAGGATCATAAAAAGGAATATAATGTATTGAGATAGGTTAAGGGAACCTAAGTAATAAGATCCCGGGTATGATCCCTCAAACGATAAACGAAAACGAAAGTTAAGCGAACCGTATAACAGATCAGCGGTCATTAGGCAAATAATTAAAAGCTAATCAAAGGGATTAGTGGGGATGATGTCATCCAACCAATAGAAAGAGGACAAAGGAGGGGTGATGACATCATAGCATGACACAAGCATGACATAGAACGGAAGGAAGTGTGGTTGAATTATAACCACACAAATTCAAGGTTAATTAAGTCATTAACCAAAAACAACACAAAAATCAACCAACCAAGCAAACATTTCATTTTTTTCACCAAACAAAACATAAACCCCCCCATTTTCTTCTTCATGCTCTCGGCCCATTTCTTAAAAATTGAAGATCCAAGCTCCACCACTTACTATTTAGCAAGGTAATTATCTAAGCTTCCCCATGGATAGTTACATACTTCCTATAAGTTTAAGCTTCTAATTCCAAGCCAATCTTTTTCTATAAATCATGGAAGAAGATGGTGAATAGTGTTTTTCAAGAAATAAAATTTGTGTTCTTGAAGTTTTGTTTAGATTAAGCTTGGATAAGGACTTTAAGGGTGATTCCAAGCCATTCTCTTGATTCTCCACTCTCCAAGGAAGGTATAAACTACAAACCCTAGCTTTAGTTTTGAGTAATTAGGATTGAATATGATTGATATAGTATATGTGAAGCATGATGCTTGATTGTTTGAAGTTTGGTTGAGTTGTAGAGATTAGTTGGTTTTGTGGTATTGTTGGAGTTGTAAATCTTGATAATTAGTTAAAGAACCTAAGTAAAGCTTTTAGTTCATGTGGGGAATAAGTATAAATGGTTAATGTGGATTTGTTGGGGCTGTTATGATGTGGTTTGGATGAATGTTGGTTGTGTGTTTGATTTGAGATTGAATTGTGGTTGGTTTTGAATGGTTTAAAATTTGGGAAATCACGTAAACAGAGCCGTCGTAACGTCCGATTTTCTTTAGACTGTTTTTGTGCATAACATTAGGACCCGAGAACCCCCTGCTAAATTTTGACCATTGCCATGTTTAGATAGCTCATGTTACGAGCTTCGTTTTGATATGTAGTTCGTTCGATTCCGATGCACGATTTAGGAGAAACGACCGTTTCAAGTAACGGCGTTTCGCGAATGAAACTTTTCCCCTCGCCTTACTTTGAAACATAGGTTAAAGACCAAAAAGGGATAATTAATGTATGAAACATTTATGGTAAGTGTGCTAGGCAGTTAGTAAGACACTCGCGAAGGAATCGCCTTAAAACTCATAAAGGTTAAATTATTAAAAATGGTGGAGCCGAGGGTACCCGAGTGACTTAAGCGAGTCAGTAAGCGCAAAATAAGCGTTAGAGTCTAAGTTAGTTAAAGTATAGATTTACAAGTGACTTTGGTTTAATTCCAACTTACTTGTTGTTTATAGGTTACCAGACTCGTCCCGAGCCTTTTATCACCCCAAGTCGCTCAGGCAAGTTTTCTACCCGTTATAACTGTTGTTGTGATGAATATATGTATTTGCATTATCTTGCGATAGATGCATGTTGGTTAATTAGCAAATGTTGCAATATATTGAAGCATGCTGCTATGGTATATATATATGCATGCTTGTTTCGTATTCTTTCCATATATATATGTTGATTCAGATGATAATACCTATGCTAGAGGATAGCGGTAATTTGCATATACCATTAGTACAGGGACCCAAAGGTGAAAATATTTTCTAAAACCGGGAGTCGAGGATTCCGAGTAGATTTTGTATATATGGATATAAATAAATATATATATATATATACTTATATATATATATTTATGGTCATAGTTTTCAAAACTATTAATCGAATAAGGTTATTCGATAACTTTAACTTTATTTTATTATTGAATATTATTTCGAATATTATTCGAAGGCGTATGACTCCTTTATATTAAATGAATATTATTTTGAATATTCATGCGAGGACTTATGACTCCTTTTATTTTATTAAATGAATATTATTTTGAATATTCATTCGAGGGCTTATGACTCAGTTTATATTATTTAATGAATATTATTTGAATATTCATTTGAGGATCTATGACTCCGATTATTTGCTGAGATATATTCTTTATTTTATTAAAGAATAAGGTGTAAATAATCAAACTTATTTTCGATTATTCAAATAAAGATAGTACTTTCATATAAGTATATCTTTGGTTATTTAATACTCGTTTCAAGTATAAGTTTTAATACTTCTACTTCAATTATTTTTATAAAGATTATTCTTTATGAGAATATTATTTAAATAATAATATTCAGTCATTTTCTAAATATTCTGGGGACTGATTTACTTCATTAAATCAGCTTTACTCCAAACACTCTATAAAGTGTTTTCGAGTCTTCAAAATGATTTTTAAAAGTTAGAGCGGATCCCAAAACTCATTTTTTATTTAAGATCTTCCTTTTTAAGGGGATTTAAATACTCGCTCAAAACCTGAGGGATCCGGCTCTGTGGTGTATTTTATATTCGCAACACGGTTGCAGTTTTGGTAAATGACTTGATTACTTACCCAACGTTCGGGAAGTAAGTCCATCTATTGAGTCGGCATAAGCAACATGGGCTCAGTGGGCGTTCATAATAGTGTAAGTGGCTCAGTGGGAGTCCATCAAATGCATAAGTGGCTGAGTGGCAGTCCAGCATAAGGTCCTATTGAGACCAGGGTGATGACCAGTGGGGAATTCGTCCATCTACTAGTAGAAAAGGTTACTTATGGGTATCTTTGCCTGATCAGCAAGATATCTGGTTTATGCCAAATTCTTTTCCTTTCCAAATTTATTGGATATTGCAATTCTGTTCATACTTTACATGACAGAGGTTTTCAGGAAATTGTATAAAGAAGTTGTATATGTGGATATATATATATATCAGAACTTAATGAAGTATATCATGACTTCATTTCCTTTAATAAAATTTCAAAGATTTAATCTATTCAAATCTTGTCTTGTAGTCTCATATATGTGATGAACTGTTGAAAACTCTTAATACTTTGAACAGTGGTAGTTCAAGTAGCTTTATAAATGATATAAGTATAGTGAAGTATTTGGTAACTTCATCCCTTATTTTTACTTATATCTAGTAAGTAATTATCTTACACTTGATAAAAGATTCTAGTAAGTATCCATTTAGATACTTATATTATTGTTACCACTATATATTATCTTGCGAGCTGTAAGGCTCACTCTTGCTTTATTTCTTCATCACACAACAACAGTTAGGAAAGATGGCCAGACTCCAGCAGACCCAGCGCAAGCGCGTGGGAAGCGTCCTGCGTCTTCCCGATGATGTTGTGGCTGCTATAGCTGCAGAGGTAGATCCATTGGTAGATCAGGCATTCTATTTTGAGAATCAAATTATGTATAATTATAACTTGTGGCAGATAATGGCAATTAACTGTAAATTTATCAAGTAATCATTTTGGGTTGTAATAACTTTTAAATTGTGGATTCAAAGACTTGTACTTATTTAAATTTCATCTCTGAGACTATAACGGGTTGTGGTGTGTGTTAGTGTGGGGTCACAGCATAAGGTTATTATTATTAATTAAGTGAAGTGATATTGTGGAAAGAAAGACCGTGACGACCCGGATCCCCGACCCCGGATCTGGGGGTGTTACAGAAATGGTATCAGAGCTAAGCGTTATAAACCTCAGAGATGATGTGACGTTAAGATAATAAGTTCACAAAGATAATAAGAACTCTTGCCTAGTTCATAGTCGGGCTACCAAACGTAGTACTGACAGTTAAAACCCTTATGGGAACCCTTATAAATATCGTGATAGGAGCGTAGTTCGTTATCGTATATGGTAGCGGGACTCCGAACCCTGAGGTTGAGGAGCAACAGCGCGATGATGTTTTATTACTAATTGGAGATCGGATTGTGGATCCGATAGAGTGTCCTAATGCAGGACCGGATGATGTTGATATTGAGGATGTAGCGGTTGAGGATGTTGTCCTAGAATGGATAGTTGTTGAGGAGGATCCCATGGAGGATCCTGACAAGATTGGATAAAGGACCACTGATGAATTGATGACCATGGTTAGGTCGACTACCAGAGGTAGGATTGGCCGGTCACTACCGGAGGTTCGTTCAAGTTTGTGAAGATAGTAGCCCCTTTAACGCGGCTTACTCGTAAGATTGAGAAGTTCGAATGGATAGAGAAATGCGAGAACAGCTTTCAAGAACTGAAGCAGAGGTTGGTGATGGCCCCTATGCTGGCATTGCCGGATGGAAAAGGAGATTTTGTGAAGTGTAGTGACGCTTCGCACAAGGGCTTAGGGTGCGTGCTTATGCAGCACGGTAAGGTAATCGCGTACATGTCAAGACAATTAAGGTAATATGAAATTCGATATCCCCGCCCATGAGCTTAGGCTCGTGGCAATAGTTTTACCCTAAAGATTGGAGGCACTACTTGTTTGGAGAGAAGTGCGAGAATTACCTAAGCCATATGTGCTCTAGTACATTTTCACGTAGAAAGAGCTCAACATATGCCAGAGGAGGCAGTTAGAGCTAATCAGGAATAATGATTGGGAGATTCTTTATCATTCGGGGAAAGCCAATGTGGTGGCTGATGCCCTTAGTAAAAAGGAGAGACTCAAGATGATAATGTCTTTGGGAGAGTTTATAAGAGATTTTGGAAATAGTAGTGAAGGTAACCGGAGCCGGTACCGAAAAGCTGTTTGAGATTGCAATACAGCCCGAATTATTGTAAAAGAACATATTGTGCCAGTAAAAGTGATGAATGAAGGCAGAGAGCCAACAAATAGATATGAGATTAATACCGAGAGAGATGATAAGGGAATAATGAGGTATTTCTATAGAATTTGGGTTCCAAATGTTTAAGAGCTTAAAGATGAGATCTTAGATGAAAGCTAGTTTGAGGAATAAGAGTTAGAGCAAACCCTGAACGTGATAGTCAGGGAGGTCGCCATCAAGATAGAAGGAACCCATGACTTAATGGAGTGGAAAATGAGGTTTTTAAATTAAAAGATGACCCCAATTATGGGGAGTAGGATGAAACATTTCATACTAAGGAAACAGAAAGTCGAGTAAGGAAAGGAGACCCGAGACGGTACTCCTATACGGCAATTCATGGACCTGTCTAGACAGAACTTAGACTATTATCCCCAACCACCACCTTGAGGAAACAATGCGGTAGGAAATTCTTTCATGACCTTTAAGTCGCTAAGCTCTCAGAGTTCCAAGGAACAAGCTGACCCAGCCAAGGCAAGAGCCTGGCTGAAGGAAATATAGGAATCATTTGAGATTCAAAATGATTGATGAACCACAAAAGACTGTTTTTGTCGCTTACCCTCCTAAGAGAGAGACCACCCGCCGGTGAAAGAACAAGAAAGGCACGGAGCCAGAGGTTAGAATAAACTGATTTAAGTTCAGTCAATTGTTTTCGGGAAAGTAATTTCCAAGGATAAGGAGATAGTGTAAAAGCTTTGGAGCTAGAACAAAAGTGGATGAGTATGATGAATTATGAATCTAAGTTGTAAAAGTTATCAAGATTCGTTCTGAGGACACGAATCCAGAATGACGGGATGTTTGGAATCAATACTTATGTTGTGTTAGTTCATGAAATAATGATAAGAGAAAGGAAAATAAAAAGAAACTGAAGTGGAAAGGAATATAAAGGCAATAGAGTTTGAGGTATGATTAGGGAGTTGGGTATGAGGAAACCCCAAAGACTCGTAGCAATAGACATGGAAAAGTATGTAATCGTCAGGATGAGGGTGATTCACCATGAGTTAAAATAGATGGTTGAAGGCATAAGAGATACATATATAATTATCCCCTATAAGTTGGGAGAATTCAACGAAACCTTGAGATAACTCGAAGGGTAAATAATGAGACGTGGATAGACTAAGGAGACAAGGAAGTAAGAAATTAAGAAAATTGGATGAAGGAAGTGACCCTCAAGAATGGGAAGTGTAAGACCGGTGGCATGATACCCAGAAAGGGAGACGCCAGGTATGAAAGATATCCCAACATTGAGGTGACTGTTGAGATAAACAATAAAAGTACATAAGGAATTATTAAGAAGAAGTTCATGTTGAACATGACCAATATCTTCCAGAACATCCATGTTCTCATTACCAAATCAGGAAAGAAAAGCGGATGACCATTGTTATCTTTTGGAGGCCGTATGGATTGACCTCAGTTTGAATAAGGATGCTATTATGAAGTTAGGTATAGACTATCGAGGTGGGAATGATTGAATAAGACACCCTTATCAGGGATATATGACTTGATTTATCCATGGATGGATGCAGGTACCTTTTTAAAGGTGGAATTAAGGATAGAACATCGGTAACTTAAAATGAATCCTAGGGGAATGCATAAAGGTTGGCATTTCACCCTTAATAGGGACATCATGAGTTTTGACAGTATGATTTGGAAAGGGGTTAAGGTAACAACAACCTTTAAAAATCAGTGGAGAAATTTTTCAGAAGTATATAGACAATGGTTCTAGTAATAGTAAATGGTATTTTGATATGCCCTGTATCTAGGGAATACAGGAGGAACGATTGAAGGATAACCTTAGAGGTTTTATAAGGAAAAAGGTAATATTCAAAATTCTCAAGAATAGAAATGTGGATAAAGGAAATATGACGTAATTATAATAATGCCAAGTGGGGCACGTGTTGAACCACGAGAAAGTATGAATTGAACCAGTAAAGGTCGAAATTGTTCAGGGCAATTAGGGCCCATGATAAAAGATGTTCTAAGTATGATTAAGAGTCAGTCATGACAGTGATTAACCTCTAAAGACTGAGGGGATAACTTATGGAAAAATGGTGATTTTTTTTTTACTTATCAGATATTAAAGAAAAGCATTTTCACATAAGCTGTGATTGAAATAAGGTAGAAAATTTATTTAGAGGTGGTTAAAATGACATTGATTGTAAGGAAATTTTACTATCAGGAAAGGCCAAAGAGGTGGCCGACACTTTAAAGGTAAGTGGATAATTATAGGCGCGTGTGCCAAAAGAATACAGTGATGATGGTTAAAACTGTGAAGGTTGTATTATGGTTTGGAAGATTGACATTCCTTCTGATGACTGTGCAATACCCAACCGTAATAGTAGTTGGTAAAGGTATAATTCGTGTAATCGCCATGAACGGGCTATCTATCTTAGAAAGTCCTATCTTGAGATAAGCCAGGACCATATTTCAAAAAGGACTAAACAAACCTTTGAGTTAAGTCTTCTATTGAAGGCATATGATTAAGAATGGTATTAACCTGCTATCGTTCCTTTGAGCGAAACTCTTCTGCAATTTTTTCTACTTCATGTCATGAAAGTACGTCAGAGTTTGGAGTGTTCTTCATGAATTGTGATTGGTGGTTATGTTAACTCCTTAGGAAAATTAGATACGACATGTATGGACTCCGTATGGTTAGATATTAAGATTTCATGGAACGTGAATGACGACAGTAGGTCAGTAGTGGACCATAGTAATGCAGCAATGATTCTGCGAGTAATGAGCTGGTTACAACCGTGAGAGTTGTATTGGAATGGGTGTTGAGATTGAGTACCACTAATCAGGTCGTGGTAGTGTATAAGTTATCATTGATAGACTAATTAAGTAGAGTATCTACCTATTGAATATTTATTCTTTCTTATCAATAGAGAGCCGTATTATTATACGAGGAAGGTTGCGGTGCAAGCATAGAATTCTAGTAACGATGATGTCTAGAATAAGATCCCAGGTTCGATTTTCGATATCGAGGGAGTTTCAATGGTGATTGTGTATAAGCTCGAGGAAGAGCATGGGTCCATAGAATGATGGACGGAATAGCAAAAAATATTTAAGCATGCAAAATGCGATGCGATAATACTTGATGTCGATATAAATACATATGTTTTGTTCTCCTATGACAAACCTCTATAGTTCAGAGGTAGGTTCCAAGCCAGATATTTTGTGGCAGTATATTTTTTTTCATATATACAATTCTCTTCAATTCGTTCTTTTCTCTTCTTTTCATTTCATGTAAGCTGAGAAGAACAACCCTTCCAGAAAGGGGAGGTATTGCCGAATGACTATCTATCTGTGTGATAGAAGCCTAGTAGGATACCATCTATTGTTTAATTGCTTGTCAAGTACTAAAGGCTGGCCACCTTCTGTACTAACTATGCGATATAACAAGTGTTCATGATCATAGTGATCCCTCAATAAATTCTTTTACTTCTATATGAAGGATTAAGCTTTCGAAGATAGAAGCAGCTGAAAAAGGATAATAAAATTGTGATAGTATTCGGGATGGAAACACATTCGTGATACTAAGGTTGACGTGGTTATTAAAAGGTTATAGAACGCTAGCGAGCAAAAGTATAACCCGTATAATATTAGGAACGGAAGGTAGTAGCGATTACGAACTGGAAAAGAATGGGTATTGAGAAGCAAAAGTTCTAATGATAAAAGCTATAATGAGAGTCTGTGCAATAGACTTGAAAGAATTTGGAATGATCACTTAACGCGGATTAAGTTATCTTACGACAATAGATCATATGTCAGTATTGAGGTATCGCCTTATGAGATCCTTGAGGGAAGACAATGTCAATCACCCTTATGTTAGGATGAAGTTGTAGAGCGCAAGATGCTCGGACCCGCAGTAGTCCAAAGGACCAGGGATATAATAGATCTAATCAGAGGACGGCTGGTAGTAGCCCCAGATGGACATAAGAAGTATGCTGAATTGACACGAAAGGACAAAGAATAGGAAGTAGGGGACCTAGTGTTGTTATAGGTATTCCCTTGGAAAGGAAGGATGAGGTTCGGAAAGAAATGAAAGCTAAGTCCACGAATTGTTGGACCCTTGGATATATTAAGACGTATTGGGAGGATAGCATATGAGCTAGCCCTAACCCCAAACATGTAGTAGGCCGTAACGTGTTTCACGTATCAATGTTAAGGAAGTGTAATTCAGACGCCTGATAAATAGGGGCATATAAGCGCATAGACATGCAACCCGACGTAACCTATATGGAGCAACCCGGAAGGGTATAGATTAAGAAGGAACGAGTGCTTAGGAGAAGGATTATCAAACTAGGCAGAGTTTGGTGGTAGAACCACAATGTGGGAAAATTGACTTGAGAGTTAGAAAGTGCAATACTAAGAAGGTATTCCTATTCATTTCTATCTGATTCCGGGACGAAATCCTTTTAAGGAGGGGAGACTGTAATAACCCCAATTTTTGGGAAATTTTTGAAACCCTTATGAATAGTGTTTTTGCTGAATGAGAAAAATTTTCATGCCACACTATGTAGGGGTTCTGTTATTGATCTTCTGGGATATTATTAGTACTCTATGTGGTATATAAGTGTATGTAAAGATCGTCAGAATCCAATTTCCGAACACTTTGATTTTTCCCGGAAATCCACTAGATACGGAAAGAATTGAGAAAAAGGTAACAGGATAAAAAGGATTTAAATTAAAGGATTATAAGAGAGGATCATAAAAAGGAATATAATGTATTGAGATAGGTTAAGGGAACCTAAGTAATAAGATCCCGGGTATGATCCCTCAAACGATAAACGAAAACGAAAGTTAAGCGAACCGTATAACAGATCAGCGGTCATTAGGCAAACAATTAAAAGCTAATCAAAGGGATTAGTGGGGATGATGTCATCCAACCAATAGAAAGAGGACAAAGGAGGGGTGATAACATCATAGCATGACACAAGCATGACATAGAACGGAAGGAAGTGTGGTTGAATTATAACCACACAAATTCAAGGTTAATTAAGTCATTAACCAAAAACAACACAAAAATCAACCAACCAAGCAAACATTTCATTTTTTTCACCAAACAAAACATAAACCCCCCCATTTTCTTCTTCATGCTCTCGGCCCATTTCTTAAAAATTGAAGATCCAAGCTCCACCACTTACTATTTAGCAAGGTAATTATCTAAGCTTCCCCATGGATAGTTACATACTTCCTATAAGTTTAAGCTTCTAATTCCAAGCCAATCTTTTTCTATAAATCATGGAAGAAGATGGTGAATAGTGTTTTTCAAGAAATAAAATTTGTGTTCTTGAAGTTTTGTTTAGATTAAGCTTGGATAAGGACTTTAAGGGTGATTCCAAGCCATTCTCTTGATTCTCCACTCTCCAAGGAAGGTATAAACTACAAACCCTAGCTTTAGTTTTGAGTAATTAGGATTGAATATGATTGATATAGTATATGTGAAGCATGATGCTTGATTGTTTGAAGTTTGGTTGAGTTGTAGAGATTAGTTGGTTTTGTGGTATTGTTGGAGTTGTAAATCTTGATAATTAGTTAAAGAACCTAAGTAAAGCTTTTAGTTCATGTGGGGAATAAGTATAAATGGTTAATGTGGATTTGTTGGGGCTGTTATGATGTGGTTTGGATGGATGTTGGTTGTGTGTTTGATTTGAGATTGAATTGTGGTTGGTTTTGAATGGTTTAAAATTTGGGAAATCACGTAAACATAGCCGTCGTAACGTCCGATTTTCTTTAGACTGTTTTTGTGCATAACATTAGGACCCGAGAACCCCCTGCTAGATTTTGACCATTGCCATGTTTAGATAGCTCATGTTACGAGCTTCGTTTTGATATGTAGTTCGTTCGATTCCGATGCACGGTTTAGGAGAAACGACCGTTTCAAGTAACGGCGTTTCGCGAACGAAACTTTTCCCCTCGCCTTACGTTGAAACATAGGTTAAAGACCAAAAAGGGATAATTAATGTATGAAACATTTATGATAAGTGTGCTAGGCAGTTAGTAAGACACTCGCGAAGGAATCGCCTTAAAACTCATAAAGGTTAAATTATTAAATATGGTGGAGCCGAGGGTACCCGAGTGACTTAAGCGAGTCAGTAAGCGCAAAATAAGCGTTAGAGTCTAAGTTAGTTAAAGTATAGATTTACAAGTGACTTTGGTTTAATTCCAACTTACTTTTTGTTTATAGGTTACCAGACTCGTCCCGAGCCTCTTATCACCCCAAGTCGCTCAGGCAAGTTTTCTACCCGTTATAACTGTTGTTGTGATGAATATATGTATTTGCATTATCTTGCGATAGATGCATATTGGTTAATTAGCAAATGTTGCAATATATTGAAGCATGCTGCTATGGTATATATATATGCATGCTTGTTTCGTATTCTTTCCATATATATCTGTTGATTCAGATGATAATACCTATGCTAGAGGATAACGGTAATTTGCATATACCATTAGTACAGGGACCCAAAGGTGAAAATATTTTCTAAAACCGGGAGTCGAGGATCCCGAGTAGATTTTGTATATGGATATAAATAAATAAATATATATATACTTATATATATATATTTATGGTCATAGTTTTCAAAACTATTAATCGAATAAGGTTATTCGATAACTTTAACTTTATTTTATTATTGAATATTATTTCGAATATTATTCGAAGGCGTATGACTCCTTTATATTAAATGAATATTATTTTGAATATTCATGCGAGGACTTATGACTCCTTTTATTTTATTAAATGAATATTATTTTGAATATTCATTCGAGGGCTTATGACTCAGTTTATATTATTTAATGAATATTATTTGAATATTCATTTGAGGATCTATGACTCCGATTATTTGCTGAGATATATTCTTTATTTTATTAAAGAATAAGGTGTAAATAATCAAACTTATTTTCGATTATTCAAATAAAGATAGTACTTTCATATAAGTATATCTTTGGTTATTTAATACTCGTTTCAAGTATAAGTTTTAATACTTCTACTTCAATTATTTTTATAAAGATTATTCTTTATGAGAATATTATTTAAATAATAATATTCAGTCATTTTCTAAATATTCTGGGGACTGATTTACTTCATTAAATCAGCTTTACTCCAAACACTCTATAAAGTGTTTTCGAGTCTTCAAAATGATTTTTAAAAGTTAGAGCGGATCCCAAAACTCATTTTTTATTTAAGATCTTCCTTTTTAAGGGGATTTAAATACTCGCTCAAAACCTGAGGGATCCGGCTCTGTGGTGTATTTTATATTCGCAACACGGTTGCAGTTTTGGTAAATGACTTGATTACTTACCCAACGTTCGGGAAGTAAGTCCATCTATTGAGTCGGCATAAGCAACATGGGCTCAGTGGGCGTCCATAATAGTGTAAGTGGCTCAGTGGGAGTCCATCAAAAGCATAAGTGGCTGAGTGGCAGTCCAGCATAAGGTCCTATTGAGACCAGGGTGATGACCAGTGGGGAATTCGTCCATCTACTAGTAGAAAAGGTTACTTATGGGTATCTTTGCCTGATCAGCAAGATATCTGGTTTATGCCAAATTCTTTTCCTTTCCAAATTTATTGGATATTGCAATTCTGTTCATACTTTACATGACAGAGGTTTTCAGGAAATTGTATAAAGAAGATGTATATGTGGATATATATATATATATATCAGAACTTAATGAAGTATATCATGACTTCATTTCCTTTAATAAAATTTCAAAGATTTAATCTATTCAAATCTTGTCTTGTAGTCTCATATATGTGATGAACTGTTGAAAACTCTTAATACTTTGAACAGTGGTAGTTCAAGTAGCTTTATAAATGATATAAGTATAGTGAAGTATTTGGTAACTTCATCCCTTGTTTTTACTTATATCTAGTAAGTAATTATCTTACACTTGATAAAAGATTCTAGTAAGTATCCATTTAGATACTTATATTATTGTTACCACTATATATTATCTTGCGAGCTGTAAGGCTCACTCTTGCTTTATTTCTTCATCACACAACAACAGTTAGGAATGATGGCCAGACTCCAGCAGACCCAGCGCAAGCGCGTGGGAAGCGTCCTGCGTCTTCCCGATGATGTTGTGGCTGCTATAGCTGCAGAGGTAGATCCATTGGTAGATCAGGCATTCTATTTTGAGAATCAAATTATGTATAATTATAACTTGTGGCAGATAATGGCAATTAACTGTAAATTTATCAAGTAATCATTTTGGGTTGTAATAACTTTTAAATTGTGGATTCAAAGACTTGTACTTATTTAAATTTCATCTCTGAGACTATAACGGGTTGTGGTGTGTGTTAGTGTGGGGTCACAACATAAGGTTATTATTATTAATTAAGTGAAGTGATATTGTGGAAAGAAAGACCGTGACGACCCGGATCCCCGACCCCGGATCTGGGGGTGTTACATATTAAGTGTTACAAGTATAAATTACAGATTAAGGTTACAATACAACTAATCTTAGGGTTGTCAATATGACTTAGTCTTGTTATGATACAGGCATGTCTTGCACAACAGGGTCTTTTTATCAACTTTCCAATCTTGCATATGTAACTTTTCCCAAAATTTCAAATAACACTGAAATTCCTTATGCCACACAGTTATCACGGGTGCTTCACTCCGCACCATTGTTCTTTCCACATACCATTTGACCAGTTCCTCAATAGAATTACTTTTACTGATTGCGAGAAAGAAGAATAGAAAGAAAGATAGATAGAGAGAAAGAAAGAGAGAGAGAGAGAGAGAGAGAGACAGAGAGAGAGATAGAGATAAATAGAGAGAGAAATAAAGAAACAGACTGACTTCAGTATACGCCACTAATATTATAACTGCATTGCAGTCCACTGTTGCTCTTGGTAATCCAATCACATAGCCTTACTTTGACTCGACCAGGATAACTCAGCTTAACTTGGTCGGCATAGCTTCGAATATTTGAGATAATAAAATAATGGAATTTCAAAAAGAAAAGAATTTTATATCAAAACGGGACAAAAATCTGAATTTAAGAAAAAGTATTATTGAAATAAAAGAATAACTGAGAGATCAATATGATCAAATGAACTTGGAATTGTGTGCCCAAATTAAGACACTACTAAAGGTTGTAATCCTTCTTGTAATCACAACACACACAAGTGATGGCGTCCCATCCAACTCCTATCACACAGACAGGTATACCTTGTGTCCCCTATAGTTAGGGTTGTTCATCTCAGTCAGAATAAAAGAATATAAAAGGAATTCAAAATCAAATGAATAAAACTGAAAAGAGTTCAAAGCTGATATTTTTGAAGAAAATTAAATCCAAAGAACAAAATTCTGACACCAAATGAGTAGGTTGTGTCACATTACCAATAACTATACACTATATAAGAAAAGTGGAAGTCCAATATCACAACTTGACAGAGGTATCAAAACCTGAAAATAGGTTTCATGCAGTCTCTGGCACATTTAAAACACAGATATGATTGAAAATGAGTTGTTAGGGAATATATCCTCTAAAAATTACTTCTTTTTGAGAGATGTCAAAAGAAGTTATAGAAAGAGAAGGGATTGCCAAGGTCTTAATACTTATCTTCTATTTGAACTCTTTTGTTGACTCGCCATCTGATTCTAGACACTTCTTCATGTTCCACGGATATCGATAATCTTCATCGTCGTCAAATCATGGTAGCCTCGAAAGATTCCACCATAGAAGTTTGCAGCTTCCCGGAGTTCTATCCAGCTCAGCATAATCATCTCAAATGAATCTGCCTTATCTTAACTTAATCGTTGGTACTATATCCGATTGTCCAACACGAACTCGATATGAGCTCAAACGTTCTCACATAGCTATACACACTCCTACACACTCTCGTTTCTAGTTTACTATAACCTCAGCTCTGATACCAACCTGTAACGCCCCCAAATCCGGGGTCAAGGGATTTGGTCGTTACTATGAAACCTCAATCCAAAATAACCTGTTTAATCAACAAATAAATGCCAGCGAAAGATATTTAGCATAAATAACCCCACACTAATCCAAGATCTTTTAAGGTTACAGTTCTAGAAACAAGAATTCTAAATTCTAAAAAAAAAATTCTCTTTCTTTTAAAACTTTTTTTTCAACAATTCTCAATCTCAACACTTAATCCGCTAGTATAACTTCGAAAAGAAGCATACTAGGCCCAATTATAAAATACACAACTATAATATAATATAATATAATATAATATAAATAACTTTATACAATAAAACTTACACTAGTCCGCAAACCTTGGACCAACCACCTTCCAAAAGCTTCTTCATGCTTCCTCGAATTACGCGGCTAAACAGCGCAAGTTAATCCTCACTGGAGGTTAAATTTGAAAACAGGCAAGTATGAGCAAAAGAAATGCTCAGCAAGTTCATTATAGCATATATATAGTCATTTTGATATAAAATCGACATCTGCATTAGAGCAAAACATTTTTTAAATCATAATTGCTGAAACAGAAAATTTATTGAAGAATCAGATAATTGTTTCTCCTTGTATTCGAAACTCTTTTTTTTGATATTTTCGAGCGAAATGCTTCAGCAATAATTTGAATCTTGACGAGAATAAAACTCGTAAAATAGTGAGTACAGAAATATCGTAAACAATAATAACAAGAAACAATGATTATAGATTAAATCATAAACTTTATTCAAAACTCAACTCTTGATATTAATATTCATTTTGATGTCATATCAAATTAGATATCAATACGAACTTTGATGCTCACAACCTACCCGCGCTAAAATATGGAAGTCAACATCAATCATCTGCATTAATACCATATTTGATATTTAACAACAACTTAAATATCAACATCAAACAGCAACCGAATCAAAATTGTATTCCACCTTTATTCAAAACCAAAACAGTTGATAAAACATTCCTTATAAGATTATCAAAAACAATATAATAATTTAGATTGGAATCCTCAAACGGCGATGTGTTACCGTCGGTGATCAGCCGCGGAGCAACACCGGTATGTCGAAGTATATCCAACTAAACAAATGGGGCACCCAAGGCACATATCGGCCTAAAGGTATTATATCCTATATAATAACTAAATCTCCGCTGGACGCCGCTACAGCCTCTTACGCAACCATCCAATATTAAAAAAATTTATTGAAAGGGGTCATAATACTCGACACCCTTATAAACTTTTATTCGCCCATTACTTGGGCAGAAAAACCAAAACAACGTCATCTTGCTCAAAATCCAAAACATTTATAAATCCATTCATTTGATAAGTAAAATCACTTATCTATTCTGAACATAGAATAATAGAAGAGTATTTGTATAAACATAATCATTTATTTCAGCAATATGTAAAACATTTATCTATTCAGAACTGAGAATAGGGAAAACAATACTTGCATAAGAAGATTTAAAATAAATATCACTTGAATAATAAGTGATGATAGGGATACTTGCCTTTGGTCCTTAGCAATCATACACACTCGCAATAACACAAATATCTCATGACGCTTTCTCAAGACGTCACCATTTCCTATTCTTAATTCTTTAATATGTCGCTAATTCGGTTACCGCGGTCTAATACAAAATCTTATCCAACTTCATTCTTGATCCCCAACGTCTGGTTTTGTTCGTCTCGAATCATCCGTAACTACTGAACCACTATGCAACTCTCCCTTTTTATTTTCTTTTGCTTGGTCTCACGCCCTTAATGCCCGATCCTATCATAAGCAAAAAGATACTACTTTAGTATCCTTCTAAAATGACTATCTTATTTCTTTCCTTTTGTGATATATATATATACACATGGCACATTATATAGCACATAACAAGTAGCACACATTATAGCTTAAAACTTACTACCAACTCAGAATATTATTTAACACGAGAACGCTTAACTTATGATAATATTTCTACGAAAAATTCGGCATGACCTATTCGTAATATGGACAATACCCTGAATAACCACACCATAAATACAACCCACAAGTCATTTCAATGTTCTTACCCAGACATATCCTATACGTGTTACAGCTAACAATCATAACATGCTTTCAAATCATTGAAATAAGATAAGTCAAATAGATTTAGATACAGGAGAATTTTAGAAAATTTTGGCATGAAGTATTTGTAATTAGGACTATCCACCTGTTTTTCAATTCCACAATTTAACCTTATAACCATACAAAATAAAGCTGCCTCAATTTGCAGCAACATAAAAGTAAACAAGTAAGAAAAGTACCTGCCCAGACTTGCGGCACCTAAACAATTAAGTAAAATTACCCGCCCAGACTTGCGGCACCTAAACAATTAAGTATACTTAATAATTTATAATATTTGAACTTACAGTTATATAATTTAGCATCACCAATTCAACTCGAGTAAATACTTAAATAAATCACCTTGCACATATATCACATTGACTAGTAACTATACACATATTTAAATCACACTCTAATAATTAGCAACGGAACTCAATCTCAAATAGGCATATACTAACATGTATTTCCATAAAACATATCGATGTTATCACACATACAAATAACAAGTCAATGTACATGTGCACAAGTCAAGTATGTCATCAAGTATGCTAACTTAAATCTATAATTTAATAAACTAGAAAGCACATATCAAAAAACTAACCAACACTTCAATAATATAGGTTCATATATTTAATCTATTAAACAATAACTAGCAATCACATATATTAGCACAAAACCATATGTCGAGTTATAACATACATAATAGCTACCGAACCTAAAATTTAAGTTAACCAGCCTCGAAAGAATGACATTTTACAACACCTAGATGAACTTAAAAAGAAAAGTTTAAAACATAAAAGTTTTAGGATATTTCGCGTCCTTTCCAAAATGGTAAGGCTCGCTAAAAATGACCAAGTAACGAATTCAGAAACTTTAAAATAAACAGCTGCACAAGCAGATCCAGCCCTGTTTTCGCAAGTAACTTAGTATTTGAGACTCTTAAATCATAGAATTGGTTAATGAACTATAAGTAACAATTGTAGATCCTGAATTAAGATTTCCAAATTGGTATAGTTCAAAGTTATAGCTAAAATAATGAATTTACTACGAATTTTTGAAGTCAGGATGTATCAAACTGAAATAACAGGACAAATTTTACAAATGGCAAATTTTATCATAATTACAGGCCGAATTTGGAAAAACACAAAGAATGAAAATTGTAGATAATTCCATTATCTTTCCAGAGAGTGTAAAATCATTATCATACAATTAAATAGTTAAAAGATACGGATTTAACAAGAACTCAGCTTATTTCTAAACAGATTTGACAACATAATTCACAACATCATTAGCCAAATCTTATATTCATATAACCTCTAAATTACATATACTACCAAATCAATAACATCAATTATTCTATGCATAAACCTAATGAAGCATAAATTATATTCAAAAACTTAGATACAATACAACACAACAACCGAACACCCACGCACGCGACTCACACACGCGCACACTCGATTCACACTCACACATATGCGACCCACACACACACGCATACACAACCCACACATAGAGCACACATAAACACACACACGCACACCGTATAACACATATATACATACACCCGCAAACAACTGGAGGCCAAGCAGAATACGGCCAAGATCGGCCGGAAAAATTCGCCCCAACCGGAGCAGCCACGAACGGGCAAGAGGGGAAAGTTCGGGAAAATAAAAACTAAAAAGAGAAAAGAGGGAGAAGAGATTGAGAGAGAGACATCGAGAGAGATTAGAGAAAGAGAGAGATTGCGAGAGAGGAGAGATGAGATGGAGAACATGAGAGGGATTGATGTTTGTTTGTAAAAATAAAAATAAACTGAATTGTTAAAAACTGCCATGTTTTAGAAAATAGGACACGTACCCCTTTTTAGGGCCCGGTCCCAGACTGATTTGCAAAATAACGAACAAATGCACGGGAAACTATACACTGGAAAAATACCAAAATAATTTTAAAAATCCTAAAATAATTAATTACATATAAAATAAAATTTTCATAATTTTTGAATCATTTTTAAAATTAATAAAAATACCCCACTTTAATTCACACAGAAAATCATTTAAAAGTAATAATTGCCAAAATATTATTTTCTAAATTTTATAAATCTTTATAAATATTTAATGAAATTATAAATCCATAAAAATAATTTTATGGACAATACACAATTTTATAGAAATTAAACACTACAACAACCCCTAATAAATAGGATTTAATAACACAGCTCGACAAACAGATAAAAATAAAATACACCAATCATCATATAATCAAATAAACATGATTTCACACATATCTTAACTTCACAAAATATATCCCTCACATAATTCACATAATTCTCATTTAACGACTGATTAAATATTTTTATAATAGTAATAAACCGATTTTGAAAAGTCCTGGTCATTACAGCCACTCTTGCCAGTTGTGTTTGAGTTCTTCATCTAAGATTTTCCTTTCCGGTCATTGTTGGAAGATTAACCTTTACCCTTGAAGTACTTAGGCTTCTTGAATCTTATATTTGAAAACTTTCTTTCCAGGTAGGCCATAGATTGATCCATTTCATCCGTGTCATCAAGAGTGTAGAATTCTTCCTCATCTACTTCCAAAATGACTTGTTTTTATGGTTCCTTTTATTTATGATCAATAGGTTGTACAACTTGAATTTGAGAATCAATTTCATTTTCAATCATCTTTTTGTCACTTGTTATCAAGGCACTTGACACATCAACTATATGTCCTTGATTTAGCTTCAATGACTTTCTTTGCAACATCTCAAGTTCATAGGTTTTTAGAACTCTGTATAAAACCTCCAAGGTTATTCTTCCTAGATCTCTTCATCCTCTTATTGCAGAATTTTATGTTCTAAGTGGTCGGGAAAAGTGAGTAAGAACTTCAAGTTGACCTCCTCAGCATCATAGAACTTTTCATGTAACTGCAAGTCATTTATCATCTTGTTAAATCTTTCAAACACTTCAATAATTCCTTCTTTTGGTTTAGCCATAAAACCCTCATAATGTGAGATCAATATTCTTCTTTGGTTTGACCTTAATTCTTCAGTACCTTCACATAAGATCTCTATGTTTTCCCAGATTTACTTAGATGACTCACAATTGATAATATTATTTTACATAACATTATCAAGAAAATCAATCAAAATGAGTTGCAAGCCATTGTCAAGTGAGACATTCTATTTTTCCGGCTCAGTGTATGTAGATAGATCTTTTGGAGTATAATGAGTTGGAATAACAACATCATCTTGAGGTTCTTCAGGTATCCTCATCAGAGGAATGAAGGGTCCATTCTTGAGAATCTCAAGGTACAGTGGATGAGCTGTTAGGTCCGTAATCAACTGTAGAGGGGGGGGGGGAATACAGTTTATGCAAACAATTCGATGAACCTTTAACAGAATCAACAATTTTTATATTAACAGATAAAAACTGATTACAAAAGTACTCTCTCAAGGGATGAACAATTATCCTTAAGAGCTGCTAGGTTATGCGAATGATATATCAATGTACGCAACGCTTATAGCATAAACCTAATATGTACTTTATATAGAGCACAGTTACACAATCAATAAGGAATCCTATTCTATTACAATAAGAGAATCAATTACATATCCATATATGATTGCTTCTGAGATAAAGTCCTTCACCGCCTTAAATTTCTGATTTCCTTTTCCTCCTCGAACATCTACTGAAGTGACAAATCCTGATGACATCAATTATTGATCATCAAGTACCGATATAGGTATTGATGATGTCACTCTTCAGTAAATACTGATATTAAATCCTCATAAGGACTTCTGATAGTTTATGTCTGATATCATCAATTATATCTTACAATCTCCCCCAACTTGTGCATTATAAAAATATGTACAAGTTCCAATTAATGATGTCAAAACTATCTAAATGCAGAGATCAAGTAAATATATTAATTCTTACTTCCATGAATATCAGACTTTACTCTTCATCCTGAACTCTAACACAGTCTAGAAAATCTTCAAGAAACTTCCTCAATAAATTTTCTTCCATTACATCCAAATACCATTGCATCCTCTATTTGTGTTCTTTTAGTTCATCTGTTGATTCATCATTCTGATAGATGGCAGCCATGAGGTCATGTAACTTTGAATTTCTAAGAGATAGATCATCCAGTTCCAAAAATCCAATCTTCTTTCCATCAGGATTAAAAGTTAAGACTTGACTTCCTAGACTTATTTCTATCTTAGCTCCTCCAATAGGCATATCAACAACATATTCAGTTTGATCAATGTACTTTGGAATGTAGTTAAATTTGTAAGGCATTCCTCTCTACTTTAACTGTATCAGGTTCTTTATAAATGCAGACAATCTGGCAGTTATAGAATTTGTTACCTTGAGAATTGTAGAAATAAGTTCCAATTCCTTCCATGGTTTGCCTCTTAACTGTTCTTGAGTCAACCTTAATTTTCTCCCAGATTCCGGGAAAATAAATCATTTTATCTCCAACAAGATCAATAACAATTTGCACTGATATGATCTTCTGTAAATCTTAAAGCATCACATTATCTCCAATTTCTATCAGATTAGCATGCTTCCTTGGAATCAAAGCATCTCCTACAGATGGATCAACATTTAACCTTCCCTGACCACTTGTTATTCCAGGTTTTCTATAGTGAGAACTTCCACTGTAAATCTTCTTTAATGTCTCGGAAGAATCTCTTCTAGGTGTGGGTTTCTTGCTTCCCCACGGTAGCTTCTTCTTCTCTTCAAAAGTAAGTTCTGGCTTATCAGAGACTATGTTTTCAGAATCAGGATTTGAGAACTCATCTTGAATTGGGTTTGAAAAATCAGCAACATGAGTAGTATCAGAGGTTATGATTGGTTGAATAACAACATTTTCTTCTTCCTTAACTTGAACAATCACTACTAGAATTCTGTCAATAGACATCGATCCTTAGACATCGGTTGCTCAGACGACCGATGTTAAAGTTTATTTAGACATCGGTTATTTTAAAATCGATGTTACTTATTGTTTTAGACATCGTTCTAGAAAATAACCGATGTCTATACTTATTTTTCAAAAATGAAAAACGTTAGTTAGACATCGGTTTTCTATATAACCGATGTCTTTGTTTTATAGACATCAGTTGTATTTTACAACCGTTGTCGATGGTTAACTTAAAAAAATTAAAAAAAATACGCGGAAACTTTCCCCCTTATTCCCCAAATATTCCCCCCCCCCTTAACAAAAAAAACCAATTTCCCCCCGAATCATTTTTCCTGTCTCTCTCTCACTCTCACTCTCTCTCTGCTCTCTCTCTCACTCTCACTCTCTCTGCTCTCTCTCTCTCTGAGCTCACTCTCTCTGGTTCTCTTTCCCTCTCTCTTCCATCTCTCTGCTTCTCTCCCTCTCTCTCTCTTCCATCTCTCTTTATCTCACACACACACCATATCAGTTTATAATAAGTACATAGGTTTTAATTAAACCCCAAATTGAAGAACACCATCAGTTAATCAAAATCCATCTATGAGAAACCCGAATTTCTGAACAGGTATGTTTGTTCATTTAGGTTTGTATGTTCGATTAGGTTACATTTGTTCAATTAGGGTTTGTTCATAAATTTTAATGGGGTTTTTCCTTTTTTGAACAGGTTTTGAGATTCATTGAGCCAAATAAGGTTTGTACTCTAATTTTATATTTTTTCTTGAGTTATTTTAAATATGCATGTATATATATTTACATAAATCTGCATTTTTTTAACATAAATTAGGTTTGTGTTCTTGTGTATATATATTTAGGTTTGCCTAAATATATCAATTAGGTTTGATATTTGCATGTATTTTTCTTTTCTGGTTGATATCTTCCGATTTTTGTCCGTTTAAAGTTTTAGGTAATAGTATGTTTTTAAATTCGATTTTGTCCATTTGCAGATTATCTCATCAAGTCTCGGAATTTGACAGTGCCTGCACATTTTACTTCAAGAAGGAAGTTAGAAATTCTTATTCGTTTGCCTTTTTCTTTTTTATGTATACATTATGTAGGAAGGGATTCACCAGTAACCGATCTGTCATTATTTATGTATACATTATTTGATTTGGATTGTTGTTTATGTATCAGATTTAGTGTATCGTTCTCTTTTAATAGATGAGATGCCATGAATGTACTAGTTGTCATTTGTGTAAAATCTTTCAATATTTTAAGGGCATGTTTGTTATTAATTCGCGCTTGAATATGTGCACTTGTATTGATTATGCTAGTTAAACAATGTTGACTTTCTTGGTTTTGTTTAGCATGAAGTAATTAAGCGATGCATAACTTGTGATAAATATATACCGCTAATTCCTAGTATTAAGTATGTATTTTAGCTGCATAATGAGGATAAAACATAAAACATAGCATATCTATTAAAAATTAATAAATATTTATATCTAATAACCAAGAAATATAGTATAGTAGAATTATGAGTATATAATGAATATAAATGATATATAAACTTACACTAATATTTGATGTTGAAATGACCATCAGGTGGTTAGGTTGCTAGATTGCTAGTCATACATTTTCAGTTATGGATAAGTCGTGGATATCGAAAGATAGGGATTCTTTAGAATTTGAAATTGGCGTCGAAGAATTCTTGATTTTTGCTGAAGAAAATTGTAAAGATCCTAAAAGAATTCCTTGTCCATGTGGTCGATGTGTGAATTTTAAAAAATTTTCAACCAAAATCATAAGGGGACATATCTACGATAATGGTTTTAGTTTGGGGTATGCTGATTGGATTTGGCATAAAGAAAAATCTACTACGAGTACTAGGTATTCTATAGGTAGTACACGTCCTGCTTCAGACCAACCTACAGAGCACTTTGCTGCATCAGAAACTGTTGAAGTTTGTGAAGCGGCTTTTAATTCGGGTAATTACGATAAATATTCATATGATTTTCAGAGGTTTGTTGTTGATGCGGAACAACCGTTGTTTGAGGGCAGTGAGTGCACAAAGTAAGAGTCAATGTTAAAATTGCACAACTGGAAAGCTAGGTTTGGTATTAGCGACACTGCCTTTACTGAGCTGCTCTCTTCAGTTGGCTCAATCCTTCCCAAAGATAATGTGTTGCCTCCTAACGCATATGAAGCAAAGAAAACTTTATCCGATTTAGGTCTAGAGTATATAAAAATTCATTCATGTCCCAATGATTGTATACTGTATAGGGGCATACATTCTGATGCTTCTCAGTGTCCTCATTGCAAGCTGTCACGTTGGAAAGTACGAAAGAATGGCCAACTTAGGGTCAATGTTCCAGCCAAGGTCATGTGGTATTTTCCTATAATTCCAAGATTTAAACGGTTATTTAAATCTCCCTCTACTGCTGAACTCATGACTTGGCATGCAAATCAACGAATAAATGATGACAAGATGCGACATCCGGCCGACTCTCCTTCTTGGAGGAATATCGATTACCGGTGGCCTGCCTTTGGTAGTGAATCTAGGAATATTAGGTTAGCTTTATCAGCGGATGGTATCAACCCACATACTAATGGGTTAGTCAATCGATATACTTGTTGGCCAGTAGTGTTGGTAACGTACAATCTTCCTCCGTGGTTATGCATGAAAATGAAGTTCATGATGTTGTCAGTTTTAGTTCCTGGTCCACATGAGCCGGGAAATAACATCGACGTTTATTTACAACCGTTGATTGATGATCTGAAAAAACTTTGGGAAGAAGGTGAACCAAACGTTTATGATGCCTATAGTAAATCATATTTCACTCTAAAAGCAATTTTATTATGGACTATAAATGATTTTCCAGCATATGGAAACTTGTCAGGCTGCGTGAATAAGGGTTATAAGAGTTGTCCAATTTATGGTTATGATACTATGGCTAAATATTTAAGTCACAGTAGGAAGATGTGCTTCCAAGGTCATCACCGTTATTTGCCTAGGCAGCACCCTTATTGGAGGCAGAAGGCGGCCTTTAACGGACAACAAGAGTTAGGGAACGCATGTCAACCCCTTTCCGGAGAAGAAGTGTTAGCGCGTCAGGAACAAATTGATTTTTGTTTTGGAAAAGAGGTGAAGAAGTCGAAGAAGGTGGAATGTCCATTGAAGAAAAAATCTGTTTTCTTTGAGTTAGAATATTGGAAATATCATCATGTTCGCCACTGTCTCGATGTTATGCACATCGAGAAAAATGTGTGTGATAATCTGCTTGGGACGTTATTAAATATGCGAAAGTCAAAAGATAGTGAGGCGGCACGTCGTGATATGATTGATATGGGTGTTAGACATGATTTAGCTCCTCAAGTAGGAGAAAAGAAGACCTATCTGCCCCCTTCCCCTTTTACTTTATCGAAGGCCGAAAAAAAGAAAGTGTTGAACTAATTCTTGTCTATGAAACTTCCCTCTGGACATGGATCAAACATAAAAAATTGTGTATCCATGTCTGATTTAAAGATATACGGGCTTAAGTCCCATGACTGCCATATCCTTCTCCAACAACTCCTCCCTGTTGCCATTCGATCCGTTCTCCCGAAAAATGTTAGGGTCACAATCATACGACTGTGCTTCTTTTTTAATGCTTTATGCAGAAAAGTTGTCGATGTCTCGAAACTCGATAAATTGCAGTCAGATGTAATAATAACCTTATGCGATCTAGAAAAAATATTCCCTTCATCATTTTTTGATGTAATGTTACATCTTATTGTCCACTTGGTCCTAGAAGTGCGTTTATGTGGACCGGTATTTTATAGATGGATGTATGCCTTCGAACGATTCAATAAAGTGCTAAAGAGCTACGTACGAAACCGATATTATCCTGAAGGTTGTATGGCAGAAAGCTACCTTAAAAAAGAATCAGTAGAATTCTGCACAGAATTTATGAGCCAGACTTGTACAACTGCCGGCATTCCAGTTGAGCAAGGCAAGCAATCTGGTCCATTATCTGTCGCGATAATAAAGGTCATGGAAGAAAAAGAGCGAGATGAGGCTCATCTGCATGTCCTTCAAAACAATGATGAAGTGTATCCATATATCGTGTACGTTCAAAACAGTGGAGTTTCTGTTGTTGCTAAGGCAGTCCAGGTGTCCATGCGAAAGATTTAAACCCCATTGAGAGTGATATAACCTTTTATGGCATAATCTTGGAAGTATGGGAGTTGGATTACCATGAGTTCAAAGCTCCGCTCTTCTTGTGTAAATGGGCAGAGAATGATAAAGGCATAAAGATCGATGAATTATAGTGACTAATGCATTTTTCTTTTGTAATTTTTCTTTTATATTTTTTTTGTATTTTGTTTTTGTATTTTTTTTGAAATTTTCTAGTTATAATTTTGAATGCATTTTTATTCATGCATATGTAATTTTGAATGTATTTTAATTTATGTAGAGTTTCATTTATTCAGTGACTAATTATTTCTTGTTTTATTATTCAGAGTGAAGGACAAAAATGGCAAAGAAACAGAGAACCAACAAAAGCAAATCTAAAAAAGTTAAACTAATGGTTCCGGAGGTCAGAGAGTCCAAACAAGCAGCAAGTGATCAGGAGGTCGAAGAGCATTGTGATCAGGAGGTTGAAGAGCACTGTGATCAGGATGGACAAGCACCAAGTGAACCTCAAACTGAAAAGCAACAGTCTGAACAAGAAACAACAACTAATTCTAATTCTGCGAAAAGAAGGTTGGGAGCTGCACGAGGTGTTTCCTCTATTAAAAAAGTATTGGTAAGGAAGGCCCAGGGCAAGAGATTTAAAATCAGATACAATGAGTTTGGAGTTCCTGTCGGAGATACTAGGTGTACCTTACAGTCCTACATAGGGCACCTGGCAAAAACTATGATTCCTATCGACATTGACAGCTGGCCAAATGTGGATCGGGAATTGAAAGATAAATTATGGCTTGATATTAAGGTATTAAATTATAGTTGATACACACAACTTATTTTTAGTACTATTATCTAAGCCTTATAAACTTGTGTATTTTGTTGTCCATAGGGTACATTTAAAGTTGCTCCGGAAAGTGAGGCTATGGTGCTTAAGTCTGCAGGAGAGAAGTGGAGACAGTTTAAAACTGATTTAACAACTAAACACGTGATGCCATATGCTGAAAAAAAGAAGAAACTGAAGAGGCCTCCAAAAATTTATCGGTTTGTGGGTCAAGAAGCTTGGACGAGATTTATCGCGCAGAGGACAGGTGATAAGTGGCTGGTATGGATGCATTTTCTTTGCCAGTGTACCTTGTTTGGATTTAGTATATTTACTTGGATATAATTATTCGTTGTATGATGCAGAAACTACGCACCCTACAGAGTGAAAGAGTGCGTAATCGAAAATATCATCATCGTTTGTCAAGGAAGGGTTACATTGGTTTACAAGAGGATGAAGTAAGAACCTAGCTATAATTTTTTCTCATCTTCAACAAATAAAGCACCTTTTAATTTTTTCTCATCTTAAACAGATAATGAAAGACAATCTGAAGCCCGAGGAGAAACCAGATCGGGCAATATTTTGGAAAAAGGCTCGAAAGTCAAAGCTAGATGATGAGGAACTTGATGAAGATAAAGAAGCAATATTTGCCAGAATTGTAAGTAAAAATTATGAAAAAACTGCATTTAATCGAGAAAAACAGATTATAATGAGAAATCCGTTTATTCCTTCATTATTCATAATATATCCCCAAGATCTGATGTGTATTCATATCTACATTAGTTAGAGAAATGGTCCATTAATTTGGATCTAATTTTTATTTTTGATTTTATTGATACGATGAATTACTCGAAAAGAAGGAGAAGGGTGAATTCGTACCATCTGAAACTGATGATGTGTTGACTATGGCACTCGGAACTCCTGAGCATTCAGGCAGGGTTCGAGGAGTTAGAGGTTTTGTCACCCCAAAAATGTTTTTTAATCTACCGAAAGAGAGAAAACATGCAATTACCAAGGCGGAGTTGTTGGCCCGTGATAGAGTGCTATAGGAGGAGTTGGAAAGAACAAGGCGGGAAATGGCTGAGCTCAAGTCATTGTTTGCAGGAACTAATCAGCAGTCTCCGAATTTTTCAGATATAGCAAGTTGCCAACCAGTTGAAGGAGAACCAAAAGCAAAAGAAATATTGGTGAATGATGATTGTCTTGCTTATGATCAACCCCCTCCATCAGAATAGAAGGTATATTTCACAAATATTATTGTAATTATACGGTTCTTCAAATTGTAGAGTAATTATATAATTTACTCCTTACAATTATAGGGTCCACAAATTTGTGAGCTTTCGGTGGATAGCATCGAAAATAAGGTTGCTTTTGGTACTGTTTTCGAACATGATGAAATGAATGTTTCGGTTCATGGAGTGCCCCTGAAGCTTGGACATGCTCGTGTGTCGGTTGATGGACATATCCAACCAGATGCTTTAGTTCCCGTGCCTATACCTGGTGAAATTGAACATGTTCGTGAAGCCGTTGGTTCACACTTGGCATGGCCTCGAAATTTAATCAGCCTACGGACAGTTGTGGTATTTACATGTGCTTGTTGGTTGCTAAAGTTGTATAAAAGTTGAAAAATAGGGGTTAATTAGGTGAATAAATGTCTACTTATATTCTTTCATTTTTTTGTAGAAAAAGAAAAAAGATGTGTCGCAGTCAAAGAACAAGGGTGAGGTGCATAAAATTCAACAAGAGTTCACTCACGTCAAGGTCAGCAAGAAAGTGCCACGGCAATACAAGGTATTGTACAAACATGCTACGATATTTATGAAAGCCAGCGGGGAATCGATCCCTATTCCATGTGATTCTGATGTGTTTGGAGTTGAGAAGACAATATATATATTGTATGAGAATTTAAAAGCATTGTTAGAGTTTGACATGATTGGACAAGCTGCGATATCTGCGTATATGACGTAAGTAATTTATTTTCGTGGTTATAGGTTCTGTTTGAATTATCACACAACTGGTCTGCTAGTAATTTTAATTTCTCCCACATATGTATAGGCACTTGCATAGTACAATTAAGAGGGTTCGCAAGAATGATGATGTGGTCCTGTATGGATTTTTTGATCCTGGCACCAACTTTAATTTGAATGCTAATTTTCAACGAAATGTTGGTAGTCGGTTGAAAGAGGGTAATCAAAATCACATATTCTTCCTGCCACATAATCATCAGTAAGTATTTTTAAATGCACATTGTAATCTATTAATTTAATTTTCTTTTAGGTGTTTAGGCTATTTTAAAAAATATCTGACTTGTGTAAATTTATAATAATACAGTTGTCATTGGATTCCGGTCGTAATATGGGATGGTGACAATTACATTCTCAATCCTTTGTCTCATCCAACTCATTTTGATGATTTAGAAAAAGCTTTATCAGAGTAACATTATTCCTTTTATTTTTTGGTTGTTTTCATTTATTTCTTGTATTCGAAATATGACTCTTGACACCGTGTGATTATAATATGCAGGACAATAAAACAAGTTAATTCTCAAACATGAAGGGGTAACAAAGCTCCTAAAATCAAGAATCTTGTAGTAAGTAATTTATATTATAATTTTTGTAGTACGACAGTAATCTTGATTTAATCAGTTTGTAAAGCCATCTTTTTTTTTATTTTTATCTTAACAGGGATCCCCGAAACAGCCTGGTAGGGTTGAATGTGGTTATGTGGTCATGAGGTACACGAAGGAAATTATTGAGGACATGGAAATTTATTTTACTTTTAAGGTCCGTACATTCATTTTTGTATGACTGAATGTGGCATTTTAGATGCATTTTTTTATGATTTCCCTTTTCGGTTTACTCAAATTTTTAGTGGGCGACCAAGACTCACAAGTCTTACACTCTAGAGGAGCTGGACCAGGTTCGCTGTGATGTTATCGACTTCATTCAAGACAAAATGTAGATTGTAAATTTCCTTTCCTCGCTACTGTAAATTCTAGTTTCATAATGTACTTGATGATCGAATTTGTAAGATGCATGTTTGACAATGTGTTAGAACTATTTTCGCTATATATTTGTTGTTGGTTGGTTAATGTAGATGTTCTGAATTTTCTAGTAGATGTTTTAGGTTATTGATTGGATAAAAACTGTTGTTGGTTGAATCTGGGTTAATTGTTGGTTGATGGGGTGAAAATTGTTGGTTGGTTGGATGGAAAATTGTTGGTTGATTGGATTTTACCATATGGAGTTTTCTGGTTCATGCAAAAACAGAGATGCTCAGTTTAATTATAATAGAAACAGACATCACATTGTTATTAGAACCGATGTTAAAAAACTATAAATAACATCAGTTTACACATATAAAAACAATGTCTTAAAATCACAAAGACATCAGAAAAATAAAATATTCGATGTTAATAAAGGAATATTAACACATGAAAATAGGGTAATAACATCGATTTAAAAATAAACACCCGATGTCTATTTATCATACTAACATCGGTTTTTTAGAAAACAACTGATGTCTATTATCAACATTGACATCGGGTACTTAGAAAATGATCGATGTCTATTATCAATATTGACATCGGGTACTTAGAAAATGATCGATGTCTAATAAGATATAGACATCGGTTTTTTATTTTTAACCGATGTCTAATAAGATATAGACATCGGTTTTTTATTTGTAATCGATGTTATTTTATAAATATTGATTGTGTGTTATAGTTTTAAACATGCCTAATCGTCCTAATATTACATTTCTGAACTTGATATTAAACAATTATATAACATCAATGAATTAGACATCATAAATTTTCCAGAAATGATGTGTAATATTACATAGACATCGGTTTTTAACCGATGTCTATGAGAAAATACATTTAACATCATTCGCGAAGACATCATACATTTTTTACATAGACATCAGTTAAAAACCGATGTCTAAGGTCTTTTTTCTAGTAGTGAATATCAGAGGTTAATTTCAGTTTTTTAGCCCAGTCAGCTCCATGAATATTCCTTCTTTAAGGAGCTTGACTGACTTCTTTTTCTTCAGCAATTTTTTCAGTATCAAATGCTTGAGCAACTATATAGACTGGATCTGTTAGGCCCTTAATCAACTGTATAAGGGGGTGAATACAGTTAATACAATCTATTGGACAAAGTTTCAACAGAATTAATAGTTTTTATATTATCTAATAAAAACTTATTACACATGTACCATCTCGAAAGATGAACAAATATTCTTGAAAGCTGCTAGGTTATGCGAAAGATATAACAATGTTGTAATGCTTATAGCATGAACCTAATCTGTGCTTTATATAGAGCACGGCTACCAATGTATAAGGATTCATATTCTATTAACAACAAGGAAACGTATACTATTGCTTCTGAGATAAATTTCTTCACCGCCTTGAAATTCATGTTTCCTTTTCCTCCTCGAAGATCAACTGATGTGACAAATATTGATTTCATTATTCGTTGACATCATCATCTGTTGAAAACATCATCCGTTGATATCCTATCATCCGTTGATATTTCATTATCCGTTGATGTCATCAACATCCGTTAATATATAAGTTCTGATGTGAACTGATAGTTTCTGTTTAATATCATCAATTACTCCTAACAATCTCCCCAACTTGTTCATTATGAAATTATGGACAAGTTCCAATTGATGATGTCAAAACTATCTAAATACAAGAATCAAGTATGCATATTCAATCTTGCTTCAGTGAATATCATATTTAACTCTTCATCCCGAACTGCTTCTTTAACTTGAGCAATATTAGAGGTTAATTCCACTTTCTCAGCTCAAAATACTTTCAGAAATCTTCCTACTTTGACCAGCTTGGATGATTTATGCTTCAAGTAAATTTTCTTCAGTATCAAGAGGTTGAACTACTGTATAGATTAAATCTATCAGAGTTTAAGATTTAGATTCCTTAGATACTGACTCCAGCTTTGGCTTTAGACTTTGAATCCTTGACTTTTTTCTATCTTCTCCCTTCTTTTAAGCTTCATGTTAGCAGTTTCAATAGCTTGTGATCTGAAAGATCTTTCATCTCTTGCTTGACTGATTTCCCTTATAACTATACCTCTGGTTGGTCTGTTAGAAGGATCATCTTCATAAATTACTTGAGAAACAACAGCAATATCCGCATTTGCTATCTTCATAGAATTTTTAAAGTCTTCCTAAGTTTGCCTTAGTTGTTCAAGATCAACTCCAGTATTTTCCTTTGCAAATATTCTTCTACTCACCTTAGAATCAAATAATTGAATATTTGGATCCTTGTAGAACGGAGTTGTCTTTCTTCCTTTAACTTTCAGAGTTTGAAGATATTGGCTTGCTTCAGGGACTCAAACATGTCGCTCTGATACCAACTTTGACGACCTCAACCCCGGGGTCTGAAGTTGACGTCACCAACAACAATAATAACAAACCTGATATAATCCAATTCAATGTTAAAACATAAACACGACCCCTTTACCAAGATCTTTCCCAGGTTTAAGTATGACTTAGGTTACAACTATTACAAACCAACTTATTAAAAAACAATCCTGACAATACTATCTTAATACAACAACTCAACAAACCATCTTTGGTCTAACACAACTACCGCAGAGGAGCTTGATACGGAATGAACTGGAACCCTACCCTAACTACAATGGAAGAGTCTCCTAGGCATCTGCAATACATATATACAAAACATTCTGCAAGGGTGAGCAATCAATTGCTTAGCAATACCACTATATGAATAACAAGTATAACAATTTATGATAAAATAGTTATCGGAATAAAATTTATAACTTGTTACAAAACAAATTAAACATGTATAAACTGGATATCAACAACTAGCATGCTCTGAAAAACATTAGCATCAGTCGTGTGTTGTGTATAAATACCAGAGTCCAATTTAGCATGCAATTTTCATTTCCAAATCCACTATATAAATCACTTATTCTGTTAGGGGAACCAAAAAACCAAATCAGATACGTAATGGATATGTGAAGACAACTGATCAGGCTATCAACACCAGACGGCTCCATCTGCCATCCCATAAACCTGTTTCGGAACTTAGAGACTAGCTAGGTCTCTGACCTGCTGGACTAATCGGTTATGTAATGCGCGCAACCGAGTAAGCCTCTTACGCCACCTCAATAGGCCGCTCTAGCCCCTATATATCCAATATCTGATCATTTTATCCAGTTTTCAAATCATTTGTACCTATCTCAATTTAAAATCATTTATTTAATATCACACGTAAAAACTGGTTCACAAATTATTCTTTTATTCGAGATAGGTACCTTTCGAAGTTACTTTTCCCCAAAAGAGGTTTAAAAAAATTATTTATAACTACAGGGGATACATAACTTAAAACATTTTTGTTCTTATACGAGAATAAAACAACAGTTATTCATATACACTGAACCATACAAGAATGGTCAGGGGTACTTGCCTTGCAGAGCTTTATAACTATCTCTGATTGACCTTGAACTGATTTGGACGCTCGGCTTTATCGTCTAACTATTAGACTATCCTGGATCCAACTTCAACACTCAGGTCCTTCGATTGGAACCTTGCTGAGCTTGTCGACTGATCACTAGGCTTTTTTTGGTTCGATGCCAACTCTTGGGCCTTCCGACAAGAACCTACAGAGTCAAAATACCCTAATTTAGATATTCGATTATGCTTGACATGTCCTCGCTATCAATTCTACCCGAACGACAATAACTCCCGACTCGTACTTATATGTATTACTATAATACACATAACAAATAAAGTCCATGTACTCAAAACTTGGTTCTGTTATCATTTTTGGAAAATACCTATATCCGTCGCTACGGAAAAACAGGGTTGTCAATTATATTGTACAAGATATTTAATTACAACACGCAAGTACGTCTTGTAAAATAGGGTTGTTAACTATTTTATAAAATATTTTATCACAATATGCAAGTAGGTTCGTACAATATTTATTTATAATTATATAGCTATATACATTCGAATGGTAATCCTGATAATCACATGATATGCCCCCGTATTTTTGAATTTAATTTCTCAAAAATCGGATAGCATTTCCTCTGTTTATCGGCCTACCCGTCCAAACATGATCGACGTCATAATCCAACCAAATCAACTACACAATTCAACAATCATAACCCAAACCACTAATGCAATCCAATTAATTTCAAATTACCCATTTAACTACTACATTCATCGCGATTATTATAAAATAGGATTTATGAATTTAATATTTGGCTCACGAATCATCATTGCAATTATCTGTCAGCTCAACGAGTTCATTACTGATGGCGGCATAATTTCGACGGTGCCCGTACGGGTTTCCTGTCGGAATTTCACCAATCATTTATTTATTTTTCCACCCGAATAATTCAATCGATTATTAATTCGTAAAATCACAGAAGTAATCATCGAAAATATATTATTGGATTAAATCGGGAATCACAGAACAAGTTTGGGGTTACTATCACAACATCAACCAACTACCCACACGGACAGGACACGCAACACGCACACACGCGTTTAAACGCGCAGCGCAGGAGCGGCGGTGAAAAATCACCGGAAACAGAAGCATAACACAGCAACACACATAGGCACACAATCCACTCAACTTATATACCCATACATATATGCGTATGCATATATATAATCAAGAAAAACAGAACTGAAACCACCAAGCCAACCAGAGTTTAGGCGGCAGCTTAACGGAAATAAACAGAAAAAGGCAGCGATCGGAGCAAGGAAAGGGAAGAAAGAGACGGGAACAAAAAAGGATGGGGAAGAAGAATTAAAAAAAGAAGAAGAGAGGATTATAGAAAGGGAGAGATCGAACAGGGGAATAAAAGAGAGCCAAGAGATATAAATTACAGGGGAGGGATAAGCTTGTTTGATCTTATCTGTATTTTATAAAAAAAAAACAGCTTAACATAGCAATTGGAAACGGAAGTAGCTGCCACGCATCAATTGACTTATAGGAGCGCGACACGTGTCCCTTGAATGCTTAATTCTAACTCGTAATTAAGCAATTAACGGTACGAACTTGCGTGTGAAAATAAACTAGAAAATTATCAAAATAACTTTAAAATTCTCTGAATATTTAAAAACTAATAAAATAAAATTTTTATAATTTTCAAAACATTTCTGAATCGCAAGCTATACCCGCATTTTACAATTTAACAAACAAACGTGCGGGTGAATTTAACCCCAAATATTTTCAAAATAATTTAAAATTCTTGAAATATTCCGAATTTAAGAAAATATGAATTTCATAATTTTTGAGGTATTTTGGGGTTTAATATTGAATTTATATTTAAATGCAAATCAGAAAATCATTTAGGAATTTATAATTAATGAAATTTTGATTTCTAAATTTTATAAAATCCCAAAAATAATAATTGAAATTATAAAACCATAAAAATAATTTTAGAGACAGTCCAATTATTTATGAAAATAAATCTTCAATAAGAATCACTTTTAAAAGGGAAAAATAAAACAATAATGCCCAATAATTAATCATACAAATAATCACGCACACCACTAGATCAGACATAATTAATAATAGAGCAACACATGGCTAACAGAATCAATACACATATTTTATTTAATTATTCAATAATTACACTTTTATTAATACATAAATACGAGTCGTTATATCCTTCCCCTTTAAAAAAAATATGTCCTCAGAATCTTAACTAATTAAATAAGTGAGGATATTTGTCAAGCATATCTGATTCTAATTCCCAAGTAAACTTTTTCACTCCAGGACTTCTTCCAATTATTTTAACTATAGGAATAAACTTATTCCTAAGGACTCGCTTCTTACGATATAGGATCTAGATTGACCATTCCACGTAGAATAATTCTGGCTGAAGCTCGATTGGCTCCTACTCGATGACTTTGTTCGAATCAGGAAGATATCACTTTAATATAGACACGTGGAACACATTATGGATATGCTGCAGTTGCGGCGGAAGTGCCAACTCATAAGCAGCTTTACCTGTTTTTCTCAACACCTCAAACGGTCCGATATTCCTAGGTCTTAGATTACTTTTATACTAAAAACCCACTATTCCTTTCCAAGGTGAAACTTTTAGCAATACTAATGCTCTAATTTTATCTTTATAACCCTTCGATATGAATCTGCATTCTCCCTTTATCTATCATGAGTTGATTTTAACCTTTTCCGCATCAATACTCCGTATTAGGGTCTGCTGAACTAATTCAGGGCCTAACAATTCCTTTATCTTTTCAATCAGCTTAGACTGAAAAGTAACCTCGTACAGTGGCTTCTTATCACCCTCGGTTGTGACGTCCTCCAAACCCGGGTCAGAAGTTTGGGGCTCACAACACACACATACACACAATAAATAAACATGTATATAAAATATTATATACATTGACCCTTCTTTTCACAACCATGGATCGCAATAGGTTCAAGTATGAAAACAAGCCACAACCTTATCTTTTATTACATCGTACCAAATCCCAACTAGTTCAACTTACAATTGCTAATGATATCGTTCTTACAATCTTTCATAACTCATCTACAATATAAAGCTCCTGCTAGCTCGATCCAACTTAACCTGGAATCTTAGCTCGCACATTGGACTAGGAATCCTCGTTACCAACAATTTCCTTTTTGAAAGAGTTGTGTCCTAAGTCCAATCATATATGATGATTTAGGAATAACTTTTATGTAATCTGTTTTGATTTCATTGACATTAATAAAAGACTTGTTTTGGTTTTATTGTAGGCTTTATTCATTTAAGTGTTTAAATAAGATATACCATAGTTTAGAGTAAAGTTTTTTATGGATTATGATGAGATCATAATAATGAGACCTAAAAGATGATAACTCTGAACTTAAATATTTCCTGGTCGTAGGATTACTAACTGGTAATTAGTAATCCGCCAAGATCGGTACATACTATACTTGCTTCATTATGAAGGATGTCTGTTCTCATAGACATTTGTGTGCTGACACTATAGCTAGTATGTAGGTGCTTATTATAGAATAAGTTCACTGAACATGACTCACACAACTGAACAACTGATGGAGTTCACTCACGTGTTAGCAGATGTTCACATAGTGATAGTTGTACAAGTATCCTTAGACTTGAGGTCATCATAGTCATCTTGTGTACACTGAACTGTACTTTGGTTTAGTTCTTAGTCTCTAGGGACAATAATAAGGGCTCTACTGGGTGTAGGAATTTGCACACGAAGATAGTGTATGATCAATAAAGGATCTACCCCTTCCATTGAAGGAAGAGAATGTTCAATGCTGATCCACTGATACTAGTTCAAAAATCTATGGCCAGAGTGAATGAAATTAGAAAGGAGTTTCTAATTTACATTAATTAGAACTAAGCATAGTGAATGGGAAAGCATATGATTAAATAAGATAGGCTAGACACAAGTTCCATGCCTTGTATTTAATCGTGACATTGCAGGGTCAAAGGAATTGATTGTACGGTAACTATTCACTGAATGGGTTCTTGGTATTCTAAGCAGTGAATTCGTACCCAGTCTTACCCTACTATCCGTCTAGTCTTTCCATCCGGATAGTCGCGATATGCTGAGAAGTATCCCTCACGATGTAGAATAAATATGATTAATTAATTAATCATATTTAATGAATTAGAGAATTTATATAAATAATGATAAAATAGTTTTATTATTATTTATTTCGACTACCGGCTTAATATCGAACCTACAGGGTCACACCATAAAAGAGAATAATATAATGGTGGAGGAATTAATTAATAATGGCTGATAATTATTTATTTGTGAAATAAATAATTAATTAACAAATTTAATAATTGATAAAATGATATTTAATTAATTATAAATTAATTAAGAAAAGTTCTTAATATTATTAATTAAGAATTTAATTTTGGAAATTAAATCAAGTGAGAGAATTATTTCTAAAGTGTTTAGAAAAAGGATTAATAATTAAAAGGTGTTTTAATTATTAGTTAATAGGTTAATAAGAATAAAGAGTTAATAATAATAATATTTTATGGAAAAATTTTCAGCTGGAAATTTTGCCTATAAATATACTATTATAAACCCTTATTTTGCCTCAACCTAAAAAGTTAAGAAAACCCTAATTCTCCCACCCCTTCCTCCTCCATTACATTGATCTCTTGGTGGATACCGGTGGAGTGCTTCACACTTGAGGAGCAGCTGCTAGGGATCTCCGCTCATCATTCTTGGATCGCTTTTAAAGACCTCCATCTTTCCATTAACGTAAAGCTTCTTAAGGTAAACATGCTGAACTACGAATTAAATATTATTTTTCGCATGGATCCTGCGGAGGGTTTCAGTTTTTGTTTTAGATTTAAATTTACGTTTTCGTTGCATTTATGTGCTAAAAACCCTTCAATGGCATCAGAGCTACTTGCGAAAAGTTTTTAATTCGTTTATGTGTTTAACTGTTTTCGAGATATGAGCATGTACGTGATTCGCCACGATTTGATGTTGATATAATATGCATATATATGTATGATTTTGAATATATGATATTCATGTGAGTTGTATAATCATAAGATGATTATGTAATCTGTATATATACTGATATATACATGATTTATGTTTGTTTTAATTATGAGAATCATATTAGATACGGATTCTGAATTGGCTGCAGCAGATTTGTTGAAATCTGGGTCTGGTGTCCGATTTACGCAAACGAATACCCTATTCCATAGGTAAACGAGCGTCTGAACAAAACTGATAGCAAAAGCTACCAACGACTCGTTTGTAAGGCGTTTGACGTCGTTTACTGCCCGTAAACAGTGATTCTTGTTTTTCTGATTTGATTCTGATTTTTCTGATTTTTGTCATATTTTTTTTTATGATTAGATCATGGATAATATGATATGTTAAGATCAGATTATGTGATTTAACATGCTTTTATGTGTTGTATGAGCATGGTGTATGGTTTTGGCCTTTCTACCTTAGTGTAATGGTTTTGGTTTTGGTTTTAAATACGACTTGCATGTCGTCAATCTTTGTAATCATAAATCTCGAATGTAACTCGAGTTATTCTTGTAAGTTCGTTAGATTAGTTTTACTTTCAATCATGTAATGTAATTGAAGACTCAAGAAGGCTATCCAATGGAGGTGATACAAAGAAGAAGACGAGGCATACAAGAAGTCTAAACAAAGAAGAAGACTTATGTAATAAGTAGTTGTATTTATTTCCATCACCATATTAGATTGACCTTGATCTTTATCATGAGCTTGATAAAGATCACATAGGATGGGGCCATAACCAAACACATTTACTTTATTGCACTTTACATTTATTTGTTTATTTAATTTTATATATGAGATATATGCCTATGTTTACCATGCGATGATAGATTTAGGTGAACTTAAATCAATATAAGGCGTGCTCTAGAAAATCTAGAATAGGAATCGTTTCTTACCTTAACAATAATATTATGAATACAATCATGAGATTCTTGTATTTATGAAACACGTAATTAAATATGAATTTTCAATATTAAGAGAAAGGATGATTCTGTCAAAAGCAGATTTATATCTGTAAGAAAGGGGTATTAAGTGACGCCTCTTGACAATGCTTCCCCCGATCTGGGAATCATCTGATTATCGATTATTGATTTGAAATATTTAATTTAAAAGGAAGAATCTCTTTATAATATGATTATGATTGTAACATAATATAATCCCTCTAAAATTAAATAATATCAAGTAGTAATTGGCCAATGACACAATGGGCTTGTGTCGGTCAAAGCCTTCCAACATGGTAGAAAGTTGTTCTTATTTTTAAATCATTGTCGTTTCATGCTACAGCCGAGGGCTTTGATTTCGAAATAAGAAATACTTGTCTATTACATAAAGATGTGTACATTGAATTAGAATCTAAAGGTCGTTATGTGCTACAGCCGTGGGCCGTTGGAGACTGATTCAATTGTACGAAATATTGGGTTAGACTTGACTTAGAATATTGAGTTTGTCGTGCTACAGCCGTGACTCAATTATTCAAGAGGCTAAAGTTTTATTAGGGAATAACATAAGATGTAATTGACAAGAGTTGTCTACCTATTGAACATCACATGACGTTTCGTGCTACGGCCGAGGTTGTGTGATAGAATGTAGGATCCATATTCCCACAAGCATTATGAATGCTTAATTTTCACTTAGGGGTTGTATAAATTAGATAAACTAGTGGGAGCCACTTATGAATAAAGACCCGATTCATATAGTGTTTTGAAATGAAATTGAATATTTGCTAAGTGTTGTTATGTGTTCATCATTTACAGATTTACTATATTCGTTATATCTTCTGCACTATCACTCCGGAGTATACTAGATGCTCACAAGTTGACTGGTCCTAATTTTGCTGACTGGCTTCGAAACTTGAGAATTGTTTTCAGGGTTGAGAAGCCGGAATATGTGCTTGACTCACCTAAGCCTACTGAACCTGCTAGCGATGCACATAATGATGAACATGTTGTGTATCGTAAGTGGATAGATGATGCTAATATTGCTCAATGCATCATGCTAGCTTCCATGAACATTGAGCTACAGAAGTAACATGAGCATATGGATGCTCACAATATCCTTATGCATCTACAAGAGTTTTATGATATGGTAGGGAGGACAGCTCGATATGAGATATCGAAGGAGCTGTTCGGTTGTAGGATGTCTGAGGGATCATCTGTGAATGACCACATACTTAAGATGATCAATTTGATTGAACGTCTTGGACAACTTGGTTTTGCCATGGATGGGGAGCTGAGCCAAGACTTGGTCTTGCAATCACTTTCGAGTTCGTTCTCGCAGTTTGTTGTGAACTTTCACATGAATAAGCTGGATGTCAGCCTGCCTGAACTTCACAACATATTGAAGACTGCCGAATCAAAATTTTCCCCTAAGAAGAGTTCCGTTCTTCTAATTGGTGAAGGTTCTAATCCTAAGAAAAGGAAGAAGAACCCTTCCAAGAAGAAAAAAGTAGGTGAGAAAAAGCCGGTTCCACCAAAAGCTGAAGACCCCAAGAGCAAAGCTATTTGCTTTCACTGTAATAAGGTGGGGCACTGGAAGAGGAACTGCAAGGTTTACCTTGCAGAATTGAAGAAGAAGAAGGGTAGTGAGACTACCGCTTCTGATTCAGGTATGTTCATGATCGAAGTTAATATGTCACTAAGTCAAATTTCTACTTGGGTATTAGATACCGCCTGTGGTTCTCATATTTGCAATTCGTTGCAGGGACTAAGGAGAAGTAGGACTCTTGAAGAAGAGGAGGTGATTCTACGGATGGGAAATGGAGCAAGAGTTGTTGCTGAAGCTGTAGGATCATTTCATTTACATATGCCTACGGGCAAGACTATTGTTTTAAATAATTGTTATTTTGTTCCCTCGATTGTGAGGAATGTTATTTCTATTCCCATGTTAGACTTGGCTGGATTTTCGTTTGTTATTCAGAATAATAAATGTTCAATTCTTAGAGCTAACGTTCTTTATGGCAGTGGTATTTTAGAGAATGGTCTGTATGTATGTGACGTAGAGCATAATTTACTACAAATTGAACATACTAATAAAAGAAAAAGGGATGATGAAAATCTCACTTTCTTGTGGCACTGCGGACGTGGTCATATTAGTGAAAATAGACTGCGGACTTTGCATAAGGAAGGGTTACTTGACCCCTTTGATTTTGAATCATATCCTACATGCGAGTCTTGTCTATTGGGTAAAATGACCAAATCTCCATTTAGTGGACATGGAGAGAGGGCTGCAGATATGCTAGAATTAGTACACATAGATGTATGTGGACCAATGTCTACGCAAGCCATGGGTGGATTTTCATACTTCATTGCTTTCATAGATGATCGATCTAGATTCATATATGTGTATTTTATGAAACACAAGTCTGAAGCCTTTGAAAAGTTCAAAGAATATAAGTATAAAGTGGAGAAACAAACCAAACATAGTATTATAACTCTTCGATCAGATCGAGGTGGTGAATACTTGAATAGAGAGTTTCTAGCTTATCTTAAAGAAAATGGTATAGTCTCCCAGTGGACTCCTCTATATACTCCACAGTTGAATGGGGTATCTGAAAGGAGAAATCGAACTTTGTTAGACATGGTCCATGATGAGCTATGCGAATCTTCCAGTATTCCTATGGGGTTATGCATTGGAAACCTCAGCATATTTACTGAATAAGGTGCCTTCCAAATCTGTTCCTCAAACTCCATATGAGATATGGAAAGAAAGGAAACCGAGTCTTAAACACGTTAAGATTTGGGGATGTCCAACTTATGTCAAGAAAGTTGACCCAAATAAGCTGGAATCTCGATCCGTAAAATATAATTTTGTGGGATATCCTAAAGAGACTTTAGGGTATTACTTTTACACCGATCATAGGGTGTTTGTCTCCATACATGCCACCTTCTTGGAAAAGCAGTTTATCCTTGAAGGAAACAGTGGGAGCAAGATTGAACTTGATGAAGTTCAAGAAGCACAAACTACTACGGTTCAAGTGGAAACACCTATTCAGACTGAACAACCTTCTATGGAATAGCCCATTCGTAGGACAGGGAGAGTGTGTCGCCAACCTCAGAGGAATTATGGCCTTCTCATTGAGAATGACAATGAGTTGTCAATCATTGATGATGACGACCCTATGACCTATAATGAGGCTATGAGTAATGTTGACTCAGAGAAATGGCAAAGTGCCATGAAATCTGAAATGGAATATATGTATACCAACCAAGTATGGACTCTGGTTGAGGCGCCTGAAGGTGTTAAGCCTATTGGATGCAAGTGGGTATACAAAAGAAAGATTGGAGCAGATGGACAGGTGGAGACCTATAAGGCCAGGCTCGTGGCAAAAGGATTCAAACAAAGGCAAGGGATTGACTTTGATGAAACTTTTTCGCCTATAGCCCTGTTAAAATCAATTCAGATTTTGCTTGCGATTGCTGCTTACTACGACTATGAGATCTGGAAAATGGACGTGAAAACGGCCTTCTCAATGGGGAACTTGAAGAGGAAGTGTATATGACACGGTCAGAGGGTTTTCTTTCCAAGGGAAATGAACACCTAGTGTGTAAGCTGCTGCGAACCATATATGGTTTAAGGCAAGCTTCTCATAGATGGAACATCCATTTTGATGAGACAATCAAAGAATTTGGTTTTATCAAAAACATAGATGAACCATGTGTCTACAAGAAGGTTAGTGGGAGCGCGGTAACATTTCTTGTATTGTATGTGGATGACATACTTCTTATAGGAAATATTTTGCGACGCTTTCATCAAATTAGGGATATTTTTGAAAGAGGAGATGTCAACGTCAAGAGAGTTGACACACATAACAACATAGCAGACCCTTTAACAAAGCCATTTTCTCAAAGTCACTTTGATCGTCGTAAAGACAAGATGGGTATTAGATACCAGAGTGATTGGCTTTAGTACAAGTGGGAGATTGAAAGAGATGTGTCCTAAGTCCAATCATGTATGATGATTTAGGAATAACTTCTATGTAATTTGTTTTGATTTTATTGATATTAATAAAAGACTTGTTTTGGTTTTATTGCGGGCTTTATCTATTGAAGTGTTTAAATAAGATATACCATAGTTTAGAGTAAAGCTTTTTATGGATTATGATGAGATCGTAATAATGAGACCTAAAAGATGATAACTCTGAACTTAAATATTTCCTGGTCGTAGGATTACTAACTGGTAATTAGTAATCCACAAAGATCGGTACATACTATGCTTGCTTCATTATGAAGGATGTCTGTTCTCATAGACATTTGTGTGGTGACACTATAGCTAGTATGTAGGTGCTTATTATAGAATAAGTTTACTGAACATGACTCACACAGCTGAACAACTGATGGAGTTCACTCACGTGTCAGCAGATGTTCACATAGTGATAGTTGTACAAGTATCCTTAGACTTGAGGTCATCATAGTCATCTTGTGTACACTGAACTATACTTTGGTTTAGTTCTTAGTCTCTAGGGACAATAATAAGGGCTCTACTGGGTGTAGGAATTTGTACACGAAGATAGTGTATGATCAATAAAGGATCTACCCCTTCCAGTGAAGGAAGAGAATGTTCAATGCTGATCCACTTATGCTAGTTCAGGAATCTCTGGCCAGAGTGAATAAAATTAGAAAGGAGTTTCTAATTTATATTAATTAGAACTAAGCATAGTGAATGGGAAATCATATCATTAAATAAGATAGGCTTGACACAAGTTCCATGCCTTGTATTTAATCGTGACATTGTAGGGTAGAAGGAATTGATTGTACGGTAACTATTCACTGGATGGGTTCTTGGTATTCTAAGCAGCGAATTCGTATTATCCGGATAGTCACGATATGCTGAGAAGTATCACTCACGATGTAGAATAAATATGATTAATTAATTAATCATATTTAATGAATTAGAGAATTTATATAAATAATGATAAAATAGTTTTATTATTATTTATTTCTACTATCGGCTTAATATTGAACCTACAGGGTCACACCATAAAAGAGAATGATTTAATGGTGGAGGAATTAATTAACAATGGCTGATAATTATTTATTTGTGAAATAAATAATTAATTAGAAAATTTAATAATTGATTAAATGAGATCTAATTAATTATAAATTAATTAAGAAATTTTCTTAATATTATTAATTAAGAATTTAATTTTGGAAATTAAATCAAGTGAGAGAATTATTTCTAAAGTATTTAGAAAAAGGATTAATAATTAAAAGGTGTTTTAATTATTAGTTAATATGTTAATAAGAATAAAGGGTTAATAATAATAATATTTTATGGGAAAATTTTCAACTAAAAATTTTGCCTATAAATATACTATTATAAACCCTTATTTTGCCTCAACCTAAAAAGTTAAGAAAACCCTAATTCTCCCACCCCTTCCTCCTCCATTACATTGATCTCTTGGTGGATACCGGTGGAGTGCTTCACACTTGAGGAGCAGCTGCTAGGGATCTCCGCTCATCGTTCATGGATCGCTATTAAAGACCTCCATCTTTCCATTAACGCAAAGCTTCTTAAGGTAAACATACTGAACAACGAATTAAATATTATTTTTCGCATGGATCCTGCGGAGGGTTTCGGTTTTTTTAGATTTAAATTTACGTTTTCGTGGCGTTTATGTGCTAAAAACCCTTCACTTTTCAACTGTTAAAAACATAAAAAAGTTTGCAAGAGTGAGCTAACTAGCTCAACAAGTCATAATAGCAATAACTGGAGTTAAACAATAACCAATTGAAAAGATTCAGAAGAATCAAGTTTCTGAATAAGCAATGATTGGAATTGTATATTCACTTTTCATTTTAAATAAAACAAGGTTAGGCTGCTGATCAGTCACGCACTAACCCCGAGCAAGGCTCCCAACTTTGCTCTATATACTGGATCCCAGGGACACATTGGCCTATTATGACCACGAATCTGGTCCGCATTTATAAAACCATCCAATTCTAAAATAATTCAATATGATATCCAATGTAATTCAATAAGCTGAAATATAAACAACATTAGTCTTGAAGCATAGGGTGATTCACAATACCATGAAGGTATAACAAGGAATTCAAAAAGATTGGCTTTCAATCAAGGAAAGAATCAGAAAGTAGAATACCAAGGGTTCAAGGGTTACAAGGATTGGTCTTCTGTTAAACAAGGAATAAGGGTTGGTATGTCAAGCAATTCAATATCAGAAATCAGTATGTGGTAGATATGTATTTGTGGAGTAGTATCGTATGTGTTTGGCTCGTATCTGAGAATTCAACAATCAATGATTTATGATGAATAAGGCTTATGGCTCAAGATCAATAAGAATCAGGGTTCAAGGTTGAATAGTTAAAAGTGCTTGCAATATAAAACAAGAGTTATTTTGAATACTAGCAACATGTTATGAGAAAGTTTGAAAATATTTACAATATATTTTGAAGAAGGTTCATAAGTACTTTCCTTATCACAGATGATTTCCACATTACTTGTACTCATCTAACAGTTTTAGTCATCAACCACTTTCCTTCTTTTTCTATGCCTTGCTTCTATTTATCAATCACTCGCCTTCTCTTTCTATGCTTTAGTTCTATTTACTGATCAATGGCTTTCTTTTCTATGTCTCGTTTACTCTGCTAAGCATCACAAGTATCTATCAATACTCAATCTCATATCATTCTAATTGTCACATAGACGTCATAAGCTTTTATCTACCCTTCGTTTTACCCAAATCCGATTTACGGATTGAAACTGGAACCAAACCCAAAATCCGACGGCATCCCACCGGAATCCGGTGACCCTGAAACTCGCCTAAAACACCCCCAAAAACTTCGCTTTTTAGCCTGGATAATCTGTAAAACATCACATAAATCAATTAGCACCCTGACACCAGCAAACAACATCGGAATCGTTGATTCCGATCACAAACATCACAGCCGCCGGTCGGGTTCGAAGAAAGTCCGGCCAAAACACAAGTTTCCTAATTTTTAAACCAAATTCGACAAGTTTGGTGTCAAAATGAAGCTGATTCAACATACAATCCATTCGTATGATCCGAACAAACACCCACTTCATGTATTATCCAGAAAATCGATTCAAATTTTGAAAAAAATCTTGAACTTGATTAGTAAATCCAACAATAAAATATAATAATTATATACTCAAATCGATTATAAACAATATGATAAAGCTATTCACAGCCACAGAGTTCATCAAAAATCATTACAAAGAAAAGCCCCAAATCCGAAGTATAAACCCTAAAAGATGAAATTAAAATTTACCAATCTTCTGATGGATTTGATTGAATAATAGATAGAGCATGAAAACCCGAGTGTTTTGGTTACTCATACTCCACGAACTGAAATCCCCATCACTTCCAAATTTGCATTTGATTCTCAAGAACACGAAGAACGCGAAGAACACGGTTCGTTTCCTCGAATAATTGCGGACTTTTACTGACTGATTATGATTATACGAATAAAATGAAATAATAAAAGGGCTATATATATTTATGGAACATTGGATCGTGTTGGATCGTATTGGATCGATAAATTAGTTACTTAGCCTCTAAGTAACTGCAAAAACGATTTGATTTGGTACCCGTATTGGATGATTATCCAACCCGGGCTTTTTATAAAATACTTTGTACGAAAATAATGTAATAATATCCCGTCTTTCGAGAATACGGGTTTTGATGATTCACCAAAATGATTATCGTATCGAAAATCTTCCGCCGGGCCGCGCACGGGTCAAACCGTAATCCGGATTGAAAAAGTCAAAACACGGAAAATGTCCGAAATTATAATATTAGGTTAGGAAGGAGTTTTTGGAAGAGTTTCGGGTTGTAAAAACGTAAAAACGGTTGAATTTGGACGATTTCCGGCTTTATAAAATAATTTTGTAATTATTCAGAAAATAATTAATAATTTCATAAATCAATATAAAATCACATAAAACTCCAAAAATTACCAGAAAAATGCCGTAATTATCTGTATTTTATTCTGGATATAATAAAATTAACATACTTACATTTTACCACATATCAACATCCACATAACAACACCAATCGTCAAATAATTCACCAAAAAGTCATATAATAATCATTTTTCGATGAAAATAATTACACGCTATGTCCCGAATATTACATCCTCCCCCCTTAAAAGGATTCTATCCTCAGAATCATACTAAGGATCAGATAATGATACATTCAAGTATCTCACTTCCATTTTCTCAGGTTGATTCCTCAATCTTACAACTTTTCATAAACTTTTACTCGCAGCATCACTCACTACTTAACAGCCTTTTGCTGACATCAATTTCTATTAGTTGCTCATATAACTCAACTCAAGTCTCCATTTTTATATATAATGGAGCTAAATTACTCTTCTTGGAATATACACATATATATACCTTATGAATCTGCTAAACATGTGGCGGTGAAGCCAACTCACTTACATTTATCCTGCCTTTTTTTTACTGTCTCAAAAGGACCAGCATAATGCACATTAATTCTCTTTTCTTTCTATTTCTGGTAATTCGTGCTCATGAATGTTTTCAATAGTTACTGGTTATTGAACCTCATTCCCACATGTTTCTTTGTTCAATTAACCTAGTTGTAATCGCTTTTAATCGCATTCGAGGCTCTTTAATCGGTCCCTTAATCTTCCTGTCCATTTGTGAATGATATACTGAAACCATGGCATATTCGATTTCTAACATTCTCGAAATTACTTTCGAATTAAGAATCAACAAGAAATCTTGACTGGATATGATTGCCGCACAAACGTATCATCATACATTAATTTCCTTGAATCACAATCGAGTATATTTGTCGAGCAAAAATTTCCTATTTCCTAGAAGAAAACATACTAATCTGGAGGCACTACCAGCATAATCTAACCCATATTATCAATTATTTTGGTTCTAAGAAGTTCTCATACAAAACTGGCTGCAATGATTTCCTTGACGTCTAGTCACATATAACATTTATTCTTTCTTTATGCCATACTATCTGAAAGTTTTATTTAACATCTCTGTCTCGTATAATATACTCGGAGTAGCTTGAATCCTTTGAGTTATCGATGTTTAGCCAAATTTCTATCTTTTAGTTCCGCCTTATTTAATGCTCGTTCATCTAGGAGTAGTATATACTATTCTGGTTCGACATAATTCATTGTATTCTGTATACTCCTGTCAAATCTTAAATCAAACAATATTGATCATTACAATCAATTTGTGGATCTGATGACGTAACATCATTTCTTCAGGCAGCAACTAACACACTTACTGGACAAACTGTTTATTATTAAAAGAGAATGATTCAGTTTGGATAACTTACCAATAATGATGCAATTAATGCTTTTATCACCTTCGGTTCTCAGGTGACTTCACTACGACGTCTCCTGGCGAAATGTATCCCTCTAGTCTTTGATGTCCCACCTTAATTCTTGGGTAGGTATAACATTTATTTACGTTCTCCCCCATTTTCTCTTCACGTCTGGTCACTAGATATTTTCCTTTAACCCTATGTACTTGATCGTACCCCTAGGATACATTCCCCATCTCAATTTGTAAATGTTTCCTAAATTTTCACCTTACTTCTGTCTTTCATATTACCCATATCTTACCTATATCCTGGCATCTTATAAAGTTTCTTTATCACCCTTTTGATTCCACTTCCTTTCCTATTCCCGTTCTTCATTCTCATAGCTCATTCAAAACCGAACTCTTGACATTAATACTCATTTTGATGTCATATCAAATTAGATATCAATACGAACTTTGATGCTCACTACATCTCATTCGGAAGTAAACATCAGTTATCTATATTAATACCACTTTCGATATTTAACAACTTAAGTATCAACATCCATCAGAAATTGAATTAAAACTGTATCTCACATATTATCTAAAACAGAAATACTTGATAAATCATTTATTTTATAATTATCATAACAATTTAAAAACAAGACGTCCTTTAGTAAAACTTTATTGCAGATATGATAAAATCTCTTTGATTGTCTAATAAAATCCATATTGGTGTAATTATTAATCTCTTCTTTATTCCATCTCCCTTCTTCCTTTCTTTCCTTCCTTCTCGTTGCTTTATCTTAACTCTTTAGCTCTTGAAAACACTCTTCTCACTTGTCTATACAATTAAATTTTATTTCTCTTGTCCATTATGAAGGGCATATACATCCAAGTAAAAACTCACACATTTGCAGCAATTTCTGAATTTTACTGGTGTCCTTACTTTTTCCCAATTCCTCATTGCTTTGATTTGAAAGTCACATCAAAATTTGACTTAATCTAATTGGAATCGATTTCCATGTAACTGACCATTAATTGGTAAAATTAACCAATTAAGTCACTTAATTGATCAATTGCACCAAGTGATGACTAGCTAAATGAAATCAAAGACTAGTTATATTTAGTCGAATTGGCCGTAACAACCTCATTCAAGAATCAAGAGCGCAACTATTTGGAGTATCAACAGGAATATCACTAACACACGGAAGTGTACTTTCTATTTTTAAGAGTAGTGTATTTTCCGAAAAATTTTGGCAGCATCTTCTTTATATTATTGACTACCAGTCGGGATCAAGCTGACACCAACAATCAATCAAACAACCAACAATCAACCCTAAAATATACCAATCCATTGCCACTTTCTAAACTCACCATTTCACCACCTCATGTAATGTTAATCAGTACAACCCCTATCTCTAGTTCAACTTAAGATTATAGCGAACAATTCTTATTGTACCATACCTTTTTCTCATATTTTTTGATTATAACAGAATATCACTACTGAGTACAATTACAAATTATTTTAAAATTCTTCTAGTTCGTGTTTCAATTTAAGCTCTTTAATTAACAATTCGTCTATCCTTGACAATATACCCTTGTTCTTATTAAGTAACTTGTTCAACTTATGATATCCAACACCTGGTCTCAACCAACACTCTTATAATCTTGTGAAAGAATTCCTTTGGTTTTAAAGGATCATTTCATAAAAATTGTTGCAGTCAAACCACCATACCTTCATTTCCCCTTATGTCTTTTTATACTGAACCTTCTTTGATGACCCAGTTATAAGCATCAAATTTGCCGTAACTTACTTACTTGAGTGGGAAAGCCCAACCATCCCTTGATGAACACACTCAAAGTTTATTCGTAACTAGCCTTTCTTCGATCTTGAATCTTCATGACAAATATCTCCCATATGATTGAAGTATGCTTCATCTTCACAACATATTAATCGAGTATCTGGTTATTATTAAGAATTTCTTCATTCGCTTCTGTTGTCCAATCAATTATTTGCCTTCTCCGATATACAAAGCTTTACTTTCTTATTTCCCCTAGTTAATTTACCTTATACGGTTCGCTAACTACTCCAATTCATGCCAAAATCTCATACTTGCAACATATCGTGTACACAGATTTCTGCCTCTGATGTGATGTCCTCGTAACAATCCCGTTATCGGCATAATGGTTCTTCTCTGCACGCAAATGTCTACCATTTATTGGCTTGCAATTATCCATACTCATCATATAACTCCATCTGCTACACGGGTTCATTTCACTTCCTTTTTAAAATATTCAAAGGATAGACCTTACACAAGAAGGGAATTTGTGTATATGATCTCGATTGGAAACCTTTTGTAAGGAATACGAGTACAAGGATACAATCGAAAAGATCCATGAATTAAAAAATCATAATTAAAGAGGAAAGAATGAATGATGATTTGGATATGAGTGAGACAACCATATTTGTACTCAAGATGGCCAGTCTTTCATACTATATTACATACAACACATGATTAGGTGGCGTCCCACCAGACTCTTTGTCATTTCGACAAAGCGTCATACCATAACACTGCCTGTCTCAATCAGAAAGCAATATTTTGAAGGAGGAATGATTTGAAAAAGATTCAACAATTTTCTTGTCACCTTATAGAGCTGATCATGAAAGAAGTTCATACTTTACTTGAGATTCATAAAAATGAAAAGAATGATATTATAAGTCGCCATCCATATTTCATCTATTTACAGCTTCAATGCTGATTCGATCAATATATTTCAATCTGAGTCATATATTAACTTTAGAAAGTTCTCTGAAATGCCTTCTTAAATCGATCATTAGAATAAATTTCCATGTACTGAGTCTTGTATCTTTAGCGTCGCGCTTCCATGTTTATAATTTGACTCTATTTACAGTCTTATGAAATTTACAATCATAACTTTGAATTTTTCTTATGCTGTTGATCGTTCAACATCTCGCATCTTTTGCTAATAACGTTCTTCCTTTAGAAAAGTCTGGAAATTTCTCAATCTTCTTTGATCATACTCGACTTCTCGTAAATCGACGTATTCTTTGAATTCTAATAGTCTCATAAAATGGATGAATAGTTTCTCCGTACATTGGTTCTGTCGTTAAACTTATCAAACAATATTTGCATTTTTCTGTTAGAAACTGTCAAATCTTCTCCATAATAGCGGGTCTATTTGACCTTCTAAATTAACCATACTAATTTCCTGAACAAATATTCTTCTGAATAATCCAAATCTTATACCAATCGAGAAACTTAAGTAGTAATTGGACAACCAAATTTTAAAACTTGTTTTGTTTAAAGGACTTTTAGAAAAAATTTTATTACGAAAATCTCTTCCGAAAACTGGTTTAAAATTTTGAAAATCATACACCTAATCTCATTACTATAAGAGTTTGTTGTCGTCCTTCTCAACTATCACAAGGAATTTAATTAGGAAACTAATCAGATAAAAGCCCATTCATTTCCATATATCTTCTACCCCTTATTGGGTCCATTTTACCTTCTTTGGTCGACAAAATTCCAGTTACCATTGCATATTATCTTATTCATAGCTTCTCTTCAAATCTTTCATACTGGTAACACTCCCATCATCATCTCTTACGGTTACTAGATTTAACAAATCTATCCAGTAATCATCAAATCTATTTATATAAAACAAGGTCGACTAATATCACAACACTTTATTATTATACGTATCACGTTTAGTCATAACACCATCATCTACTTCCAAGAAAATTCTCGATCCCCATTCTTCTCTAACTCCTTTAAAATCCATCTAGCTCATTCCACAAGATGGTCATGGGTGGAATACTTACTAGTAACTTCATATAACCTGGTAGCGGCTAACCTTCAGAATATCTGAATCCTTTTTTTAGGTTCTTTCTCACCTTTTTTAATACCTCGTGTACTCACCATATGATGTAGCTCTCGAATCCATCCTCATAAGTGTTGTTGCTTCATAAAACGGGTTTTAAACTGAGGTTATAGAACAAGGCGTAAGGTAGACAGAAAAGATGCGCTTACAGCTAAATATCCGATAGAACTAGAATCAGCATGTGGGGGATTCTCGAATAGGTAGTCTCGCATCAAGGAATGAGATACTAGCTTGAGGAAGTGCAATCTTCGCAACTGGACGTAATATGGCTAACACCGATGGAAGAGCAGGACGCGAATCAGATGAGGGTCCTCCGCCTGAGTGCTCCGAATGATCAGACGATACCGGGATAAAAGAATCTGCCATTGCCTCTATTTGACGGTCGTGTCGCTAGATAAGAATCTCGAATCTCATCACGAATCACACTAAAACCTACTATTTAGTCGCACTCAACCTCTCGACGTTCTATTTCTCTATTTCTTAATTCTAATCTTACTCTCTACCCGTTCTCAATAATCTAGGCTTGTTTCAATGACTTATAACTAGTAGCTCTGATACCAAACCTGTGACGCCCTCCAAACCCAGGTCAGAAGTTTAGGGCTCACAACACACACACAATATATAAACATGTATATAAAATATTATGTGCATTGACCCTTCTTTTCACAACCATGGATCGCAACAGGTTCAAGTATGAAAACAAGCCACAACCTTATCTTTTATTACATCGTACCAAATCCCAACTAGTTCAACTTACAATTGTTAATGATATCGTACTTACATTCTTGCACAACTCATCTACAATATAAAGCTCCTGCTAGCTCGATCCAGCTTAACCTGGAATCCTAGTTCGCACACTAGACTGGGAATCCTCGTTACCAACAATTTCCTTTTCAACTGTTGAAAACATAAAAAGGTTTGCAAGAGTGAGAAAACTAGCTCAGCAAGTCATAATAGCAATAAATGGAGTTAAACAATAACCAATTGAAATGATTCAGAAGAATCAAGTTTCTGAATAAGCAATGATTAGAATTGGATATTCACTTTTCATTTTTTAAAAAAAGGTTAGGCTACTGATCAGTCACGAACTAAGCCCGAGCAAGGCTCCCAGCTTTGCTCTATATACTGGATCAAAAGGCACCCATTGGCCTATTATAACCACGAATCTGGTCCGACCATGAATCTAGTCCGCATTTATAAAACCATCCAATTCTAAAACAATTCAATATGATAACCAATGTAATTCAATAAGCTGAAATATAAACAAAATTTATCTTGAAGCATAGGGTGATTTACAATACCATGAAGGTATAACAAGGAATTCAAAAATATTGGTTTTCAATCAAGGAAAGAATCAGAAAGTAGAAGACCAAGGGTTCAAGGGTTACAAGGACCGGTCTTCTGTTAACCAAGGAATAAGGGTTGGTATGTCAAGCAATTCAATATCAGAAATCAGTATGTGGTAGATATGTATTTGTGGAATAGTATCGTATGTGTTTGGCTCGTATCTGAGAATTCAACAATCAATGGTTTATGAAGAATAAGGCTTATGGCTCAAGATCAATAAAAATCAGGGTTCAAGGTTGAATAGTTTAAAGTGCTTGCAATATAAAACAAGAGTTATTTTGAATACTACCAACATGTTATGAGAAAGTTTGAAAATATTTGCAATATATTTTGAAGAAGGTTCATAAGTACTTGTCTTATCGCAGATGATTTCCACTTTACTTATAATCATCTAACAGTTTTACTCATCAACCACTTTCCTTCTCTTTCTATGCCTTGCTTCTATTTATCAATCACTCGCCTTCTCTTTCTATGCTTTAGTTCTATTTACTGATCAATGGCTTTTTTTTCTATGCCTCGCTTACTCTGCTAGGCATCATAAGTATCTATCAATACTCAATCTCATATCATTCTAATTGTTACGTAGACATCATAAGCTTTTATTTACCCTTCGTTTTACCCAAATCTGATTTACGGATTGAAAGTTATGACTAAAACAGTTAAACAATAACCACATAGGCATATAACACATCAATCAGATAGCACGTAGCACATAGCACGCAAGGTATTCAATCAAAATAATTTTTCAAAGAAGATTCAGGGTCAAAATGATTTTTCAGGTAATTATTACAAATTTTTAGACATTTTTCGAAGTTAAAACAGGTCTCCGAATCATTTTATGCTAAAATAGTAGGGTTCGAACACCCGAATCTGACTTTAAAATAATTTTATAGTAATTATCGAGCCTTAAAAATAATTTAAAATAATATTTAAAAGCTCGAAACTATATTTCGAAATTTTTAAATCCAATTAAATATTTAAATCTAATTAAATAATCAATAAAAATTAATTAATAACTAATTAAATTAATTAATCAATTAATATTTAAATTAATTGAGTAATCAAATAATTAATTATCAACTAAAATTAAGAAATTAAATAATTTAGATTTATTTTTGTAATAACCCCAATTTTTGGAAATTTTTGAAACCCTTATGAATAGTGTTTTTGCTGAATGAGAAAACTTTTCATGCCCCACTATGTACGGATTCTGTTATGGATATTCTGAGATTTTATTAGTACTCTATATGGTATATAAGTGTATGTAAAGATCGTCAGAATCCAATTCCGAATACTTTGACTTTTCCCGGAAATCCACTAGATACGAAAAGAATTGAGTATAAGGTAACAAGATAAGAAGGATTTAAATTAAAGGATTATAAGAGAGGATCATAAAAGGAATATAATATATTAAGAAAGGTTAAGGGAACCTAAGTAATAAGATCCCGGGTATGATCCCTCAAACGATAAACGAAAACGAAAGTTAAGCGAACCGTATAACAGATCAGCGGTCATTAGGCAAACAATTAGGAAGTTAATCAAAGAGATTAGAGGGGATGATGTCATCCAACCAATGGGAAGAGGACAAAGAGGGAAGGATGACACCACATGATGACATAAGCATGACATAGAAGGGAAGGAAGTATGGTTGAATTATAACCACACAAAATCAAGGTTAATTAAGTAATTAACCTAAAACAACTCAAAATTCAACCAACCAAGCAAACATTTCATTTTTCACCAAACAAAACACAAAAACTCCTCCATTTCTTCATGAAGCTCTCGGCTTCTTTTCTTAAAAAATGAAGATCCAAGCTCCACCACTTACTATTTAGCAAGGTATTTATCTAAGCTTCCCCATGGATAGTTACATACTTCCTATAAGTTTAAGCTTCTAATTCCAAGCCAATCTTTTTCTATAAATCATGGAAGAAGATGGCGAATAGTGTTTTTCAAGAACTAAAATTTGTGTTCTTGAAGTTTTGTTTAGATTAAGCTTGGATAAGGACTTTAAGGGTGATTCCAAGCCATTCTCTTGATTCTCCACTCTCCAAGGAAGGTATAAACTCCAAACCCTAGCTTTAATTTGTATATTAGGTTGATTATGGTTGTGAGGGTAAAGAGTAGCTTGAAACTTGTTTGTTTAAGAGTTTGGGTTGGAATGGTGGTGATTGATTTGTTGAAATCTTAAGATTTGGTTAAAGAATGTAGTATAGTTTAAATTCAAGTTTTAGGAGTAAGTAAATGGATTATAATGAGTTGGTTTGGGGCTGTTGTAATGTATTTTGGATGGAGTTTGGATTGGGTTGTGAATTGGGGTTGAATTGTGGTTGTTTTGAGTTGGTTTAAATTTGGGAAATCGCGTAAACATAGCCGTCGTAATGTCCGATTTACTTTAGACTGCTTTTGTTCATAACATTTGGACCCGAGAACTCCCTGCTAGGTTTTGACCATTGCCATGTTTAGATAGTTCATGTTACGAACTTCGTTTTGATATGTAGTTCGTTTGATTCCGATGAATGGTCTAGGAGAAACGGCCGTTTTAAGTAACGACGTTTCGTGAACGAACCCTTACCCCTCGCCTTACTTTGAAACATAGGTTAAAGACCTTTAAGGGTTAATTAGTGTAAGAAACAATTATGTTAAGCATGTTAGGCAGTTGGTAAGACGCTCGCGAAGGAATCGCCTTAAAACTCGTAATGGTTAAATTATTAAAAATGGTGGAGCCGAGGGTACTCGAGTCACTTTAGAGAATCAGTAAGCGCAAAACGAGCGTTAGAGTCTGAGTTGGTTAGAGTATAGATTTACAACTGACTTTGGTTTAATTCCAACTTACTGTTGCTTATAGGTTACCAGACTCGTCCCGAGCCATTCGTAACCCCCAGTCGCTCAGGCAAGTTTTCTACCTGTTATACTGTTGTTGTGATGTATATGTGTATATGCATAATCTTGCGATAAATGCATACTTGTTGTTAGCAAATTCTTGCGATATATTGTAGCATGTGATATGGTATATATGCATGCCTGTTTCATATTCTTGGATTATATATATCTGTTGGTTAAAATGCTTACAGTTGCATAATACCTATGCTAGAGATAAGCGGTATTTGAGTTTACCCTTAGTATAGGGGATCAAAAGGTGAACATATTTCTAAACCGGGAGTCGATGTTCCCGAGTATAATATATATATTTTTATATATATATGGTTATAGTTTTCAAAACTATTAATCGAATAAGGTTTATTCGATAACTTTAACTTTATTTTATTATTGAATATTATTTCATATATTCATCCGAGGACTTATGACTCCTTTATTTTATTATTGAATATTATTTTGAATATTCATTCGAGGGCTTATGACTCAGTTATATTATTAATGATTATTAATTGAATATTCATTTGAGGATGTATGACTCCGTTATTTTATTTAATGAATATTATTTATAATATTCATTCGAGGTATTATGACTCCGCTTGTTATTTATTAATATTCTTTATTTTATTAAAGAATAATGTTTCGATAATCAAACTTATTTTCGATTATTGAAATAAAGATAGTACTTTCGTATAAGTATATCTTTGGTTATTTAATACTCGTTTCAAGTATAAGTCTTACAACTTCTACTTCAATTATTTGTATAAAGATTATTCTTTATGAGAATATTATTTAAATAATAATATTCAGATATTTTCTAAATACATTGGGACTGATTTATCTTATTAAATTAGCATTACTCCAAACACTCTTTAAAGTGTTTTCGAGTCTTCAAAATGATTTTTAAAAGTTAGAGCGGATCCTAAAACTCATTTTTATATTTAAGATCTTCCTTTTAAAAAGGGGATTTAAATACTCACTCAAAACCTGAGGGATCCGGCTCTATGGTGTATTTTATATTCGCAACAAGGTTGCAGTTTTGGTAAATGAATTGATTACTTACCCAACGTTCAGGAAGTAAGTCCATCTATCGAGTCGGCATAAGCAACATGGGCTCAGTGGGCGTCCATGATAGTGTAAGTGGCTCAGTGGGAGTCCATCAAATGCATAAGTGGCTGAGTGGCAGTCCAGCATAAGGTCCTATTGCGACCAGGGTGATGACCAGTGGGGAATTCGTCCATCTACTAGTAGAAAAGGTTACTTATTGGTATCTTTGCCTGATCAGCAAGATATCAGGTTTATGCCAAAATTCTTTCCTTTCCAAATTTATTGGATATTGCAATTTTGTTCATACTTTACATGACAGAGGTTTTCAGGAAACGTATGTATATATATAGGTGTATATATATATCGGGACTTAATGAAGTATATCATAACTTCATTTCCTTCAAAATATTTCAAAGATTGAATCTATTCAAGTCTTATCTTGTAGTCTCATCAGTGTGATGAACTTTTGAAACTAATTATAACTTGAACGGTGGTGGTTCAAGTAGTATTCGGAAAAGATATAAGTATATTGGAGTATCTTGTAACTTCATCTTTTAAACTTATATCTAGTAAATGATTATCTTATGCATATCAAAGACTTTCAGAAAAACATTGAGACAAGTTTAGATATATGAGATCACCTTGCAACGATATTTTTATACAGTTATAAACTGGAACTTTGTGTATATTATACATGGAAGAGGACTTCCAATATTTTGAAAAGTATATATGTATATATATATACTGAATATTTTGCGACTTCATCGCATTAAGATATCAAACTTGGTTCATTTCTTTTGACCAAGACTTTCATGAGTAATATGAGAAGGCTCAAATATTGTAAATCATTATACATATTATTTTGGTGGGCTTGCTGCTCACCCTTGCTTTCTTCTTTCATCACACAACAATAAATAGAAATGATGAACAGGACCAAGCTTCCAATTCGCAAGCGGTTAGAAAATGTTCCGCAGTTTTCTGGAAGCGTTGATGCCACCGTAGTTGAGGTAGGAGCTACCAATAGGCTAGGTTTTCAACTATTGATAAACCAGACTTATGTATAATATGAATTGTAATAATGGCAAAGAAAATGTAAATTTATTCAGAAAACCTTTTAAGGTGTATTGGCAGATAATTGTGGAATAAAATGACTTGTGATTATTTTTGGATATTCATCTCTGAGACTATAACTTGTGGTGTGTGTGTTTATTGTGGGGTCACAGTACAGAGTAGTTGATTATTTATTAAGATTGGGTGCTATTAAGGAAAATGGAACTCGTGACAACCCGGATCCCCGACCCCGGATTTGGGGGTATTACAGAAGTGGTATCAGAGCTAAGCGTTATAAACCTCAGAGATGATGTGACGTTAAGATAATAAGTTCACTAAGATAATAAGAACTCTTGCCAAGTTCCTAGTCGGGCTACCTAACGTAGTACTGACAGTTAAAACCCTTATGGGAACCCTTATAAATGTAGCGATAGAAGCGTAGTTCGTTATCGTATATGGTAGCGGGACACCGAACCCTGAGGTTGAGGAGAAACAACGCGATGATGTTTTATTACTTATTGGAGATCAGATTATGGATCCGATGGAGCGTCCTAACACAACCGGATGATGTTGATATTGAGGATGTAGCGGTTGAGGATGTTTTCCTAGAAGGGATTGTTGCTGAGGAGGATCCCGTAAAGGATCCTGACAAGAATGAATAAAGGACCACTGAGGAATCGATGACCATGGTTAGGGCAACTCCCAGAGGTAGGATTGGCCGGTCACTACCAGAGGTTCGTTCAAGTTTGTAAAGATAGTAGCCCCCTTTAACACGGCTTACTCGTAAGACTGAGAAGTTCGAATGGACAGAAAAATGCGAGAACAACTTTTAAGAACTAAAGCAAAGGTTGGTGGCGTCCCCTATGTTGGCGTTGCCGGATGGAAAATGAGATTTTGTGAAGTGTAGTGACGCTTCGCATAAGGAATTAGGGTGCTTCTTATACAATATAACAAGGTAATCGCGTACGCGTCAAGACAATTAAGGGAATTTAAAATTCGATATCCCCACCCATGAGCTTGGGCTCATGGCAATAGTTTTGCCCTAAAGATTTGAGGCACTACTTGTATGGAGAGAAGTGCGAGATTCACAAACCATATGAGCTCTAGTACATTTTTACGTAGAAAGAGCTCAACATACGCCCGAGGAGGCGGTTAGAGCTAATCAAGAATTATGATTGGGAGATTCTGTATCATTCGGGGAAAGCCCATGTGGTGGCTGATGCCCTTAGTAAAAAGGAGAGACTCAAGATGATCATGTCTTTGAGAGAGTTTATAAGAGATTTTGAGAAAATGGAAATAGAAGTGAAGGTAACCGGAGCCGGTACCGAAAAGCTGTTTGAGATTGCAATAGAGACCGAATTATTGGAAAAGAGCATATTGTGCCAGAAAAAGGTGATGAATGAAGGCAGAGAGCCAACAAATAAATATGAGATTAATACCGAGAAAGATGATAAGGGAATAATGAGGTATTCCTATAGAATTTGGGTTCCGAAAGTTCAAGAGCTTAAGGATGAGAACTTAGATGAGAGCCATAGTTTGAGGAATAAGATTTAGAGCAAAACCCTGAACGTGATAGTCAGGGAGGTCGCCATCAAGATAGAAGGAACCCATAACATAATGAAGTGGAAAATGATGATTAAAAACATGTAGGATAACCCTGATTGTGGGAGAAGGATGAAACATTTCATACTAAGGAAACAGAAAGTCGAGTAAGGAAAGGAGACCCGAGACGGTACTCCTATACGGCAATTCATGGACTTGTCTAAAAAGAACTTAGACTATTATCCCCAGCCACCACCTTGAGGAAACAATGCGGTAGGAAATTTTTTCATGACCTTTAAGTCGCTAAGCTCTCAGAGTTCCAAGGGACAGGTTGACCCAGTCGAGGCAAGAGCCTGGCTAAAGGAAATAGAGGAATCATTTGAGATTCTAAATGATTGACGAACCACAAAAGACTATTTTTGTCACTTACCCTCCTAAGAGAGAGACCACCCGCTGGTGAAAGACCAAGAAAGGCACGGAGCCAGAGGTTAGAATAAACTGATTAAAGTTCAGTCAATTGTTTTCAGGAAAGTAATTCCCAAGGTTATGGAGATAGTGTAAAAGCTTTAGAGTCAGAACAAAGGCGGACGAGTATGATGAAATATGAAGCTAAGTTGTAAAAGTTGTCAAGATTCGTTTTGATGACAAGAATCCCAAAACGATGTGATGCTTGAAGTCAATGATTAGTGGGTTCACGAAATAATGATAAGAGAAAGGAAAATAAAAAGAAACTGAAGTGGAAAGGAATATAAAGGCAATAGAGTTTGAGGAATGATAAGGGAGTTGGGTATGAGGAAACCCTAAAGACTCGTAGCAATAGAAATAGAAAAGTATGTAATCGTCAGGATGAGGGTGATTCACCATGAGTTAAAGTTGATGATTGAAGGAATAAGAGATACATATATTTTATCCCCTGTAAGTTGGGAGGATTCGAGGAAACCTTGAAATAGTTCGAAGGATAAATAATGAGACGTGGATAGACTGAGGAGACAAGGAAGTAAGAAATTAGGAAAATTGGATGAAGGAAGAAACCTTCAAGAATGTGAAGTGTAAGACCGGTGGCTTGATACCCAGAAAGGGAGACGCCAGGTATGAAAGATATCCCAACATTGAGGTGACTGTTGAGGTAAACAACAAAAGTAAATAAAGAATTATTAAGAAGAGGTTCACGTTGAACATGATCAATATCTTCCAGAACATCCTTATTATCGTTATCAAATTAGGCAAGACAAGCGGATAACCGTTGTTATCTTTTGGAGGCCATTTTGATTGACCTCATTTTGAATACGGATGTTATTGTGGAATTAGGCATATACTATCGAGGTGGAAATGATTGAATAAGACACCCTTATCGGGGATATGACTTGATTTATCCATGGAAGGATGCATGTATCTTTTTAAAGGTGGAATTAAGGATAGAACATCGGTAACTTAAAACGAATCATAGGGGAATGCATAAAGGTTGGCATTTCACCCTTAATAGGGACATCATGAGTTTTGACAGTATGAATTGGAAAGGATTAAGGTAACAACAACCTTTAAAGAATCAGTGGAGAAAATTTTTTCAAAAGTATACAGACAATGATTATAGTATTAGTATACGGTATTTTGATATGTCCTGTATCTAGGGAATACAGGAGGAACGATTCAAGGATAACCTTAGAGGTTTTACAAGGAGAAAGGTAAAATTCAAAATTCTCAAGAATAGAAATGTTGATAAAGGAAATATGACGTAATTATAATGATGCCAAGTGAGGCACGTGTTAAACCACGAGAAGGTATGGATCGAACTAGTAATGGTCGAAATTGTTCAGGGCAATTAGGACTTAAGATAAAAGATGTTCTAATTATGATTGAGAGTCAGTCATGACAGTGATTAATCTCTAAGGACTAAGGTAATAACTTATGGAAAAATGGTGATATTTTTTTTACTCATCAGATTTTAAGGAAAACATCTTCACATAAGCTGTGATTGAAATGAGGTAGAAAATTTATTTGGAGGTGGTTAAAATGACATTGACTGTAAGGAAATTTTACTATCAGGAAAGGCCAAAGAGGTGGCCGACACTTTAAAGGTAAAAGGATAATTATAGGCCAAAGGAATACAGTGATGATGGTTAAAGCTGTGAAGGTTGTATTATGGTTTGGAAGATTGACATTCCTTCTGATGACTGTGCAATACCCAACCGTAATAGTAGTTTGGTAAAGGTTTAATTTGTGTAATCGCCATGAGCGGGCTATCTATCTTAGAAGGTACTATCTTGAGAATGAGCCTGGACCATGTTTCAAAAGGACTAAACGAACCTTTGAGTTAAGTCTTCTATCGAAGGCATATGATTAAGAATGGTATTAACCTGCTATCGTTGCTTTGATTGAAACTCTTCTGCAATTTTATCTGCTTCATGTCATGTATGTATGGCAGGATCAGGAGTGTTCTTCATGAATCATGAATGGTGATTATGTTACCTCCTTAGAAGGATTAGATACGAGATGTATGGACTCCGTATGGTTAGCTATTAAGACTTCATGGAAAGTGAATGATGACAGTAGGTCAGTGGTGGACCATAGTAAGGCAACAATGATTCTGCGAGTAATGAGCTGATTACAACCATGAGAATTGTATTGGAATGGATGTTGAGATTGAGTACCACTAATCGGGTCGTGGCAGTGTATAAGTTATCATTGATAGACTAATTAAGTAGAGTATCTACCTATTGAATATTTATTCCCTCTTATGAATAGAGAGTCGTATTACTATACGAGGAAGGTTGCGGTACAAGCATAGAATTCTAGTAACGATGATGTCTAGAATGAGATCCCAGATTCGATTTTCGATATCGAGGGAGTTTCAAAGGTGATTGTGTATAAGCTCGAGGAAGAGCCTGGGTCCATAGAATGATGGACGGAATAGCGAAAATATTTAGGCATGTGAAATACGATGCTATAACGCTTGATGTTGATATAAATATATATGTTTTGTTCTCCTATGACAAACCTCTATAGTTCAGAGGTAGGTTCCAAGCCAGATATTTTGTGGCAGTATATTTTTTTCATATATACAATTCTCTTCAGTTCGTTCTTTTCTCTTCTTTTCATTTCATGTAAACTGAGAAGAACAACTCTTCCAGAAGGGGAGGTATTGCCGAATGACTATCTATCTGTGTGATAGAAGCCTAGTGGGATACCATCTATTGTTTAATTGCTTGTCAAGTACTAAAGGATGGCCACCTTCTGTACTAACTATGCGATATAACAAGTGTTCATGATCATAGTGATCTCTCAATAAGTTCTTTTACTTCTATATGATTAATCAAACCTTGGAAAATGGAAACAGCTGAAAAAGGAGTAATAAAGTTGTGGTAGTATTCAGAATGGAAACACATTCGTGATACTAAGGTTGACGTGGTTATTAAAAGGTTATAGAACGCTAACGAGCAGAAGTATAACCAGTATAATATTAGGAATGGAAGGTAGTAGCGATTACGAACTGGAAAAGAATGGGTATTGAGAAGCAAAAGCTCTAATGCTAGAAACTATGATGAGAGCCGGTGCAATAGACTTGAAAGAATTTGGAATGATCACTTAACGCGGATTAAGTTATCTCACGATAATCGATCGTATGTCAATATCGAGGTATCGCCTTATGAGATCCTTGAGGGAAGACAATATTGATCTCCCTTATGTTAGGATGAAGTTATAGAGCGCAAGATGCTCGGACCCGCAGTAGTCCAAAGGACCAAGGATATAATAGATCTAATCAGAGGACGGCTGGTGGTAGCCCAAGATGGACATAAGAAGTATGTTGATTTGACACGAAAGGACAAGGAATAGGAAGTAGGGGACCTAGTGCTGTTATAGGTATTCCCTTGGAAAAGATTGATGAGATTCGGAAAGAAAGGAAAGCTAAGTCCACAAATTGTTGGACCCTTGGATATATTAAGACGTTTTGGGAAGTTAGCCTATGAGCTAGCCCTACCCCCGAACCTGTAGCAAGTTCATAACGTGTTCCACGTATCAATGTTAAGGAAGTGTAATTCGGATGCCAGATAAATAGGGGCATATGAACGCATAGACATGCAACCCGACGTAACCTATATGGAGCAACCAGGAAGGGTTATAGAGTGAAAAGGAACAAGTGCTTAGGAGAAGGATTATCAAACTAGGCAGAGTTTGGAGGTGGGACCACAATGTGGGAAAATTTACTCGAGAGTTAGAAAGTGTAATGCTAAGAGAGTATCCCTATTCAGTTTCTATCTGATTCCGGGACGGAATCCTTTTAAGGAGGGGAGACTGTAATAACCCCAATTTTTGGAAATTTTTGAAACCCTTATGAATAGTGTTTTTGCTGAATGAGAAAACTTTTCATGCCCCACTATGTACGGATTCTGTTATGGATATTCTGAGATTTTATTAGTACTCTATATGGTATATAAGTGTATGTAAAGATCGTCAGAATCCAATTCCGAATACTTTGACTTTTCCCGGAAATCCACTAGATACGAAAAGAATTGAGTATAAGGTAACAAGATAAGAAGGATTTAAATTAAAGGATTATAAGAGAGGATCATAAAAGGAATATAATATATTGAGAAAGGTTAAGGGAACCTAAGTAATAAGATCCCGGGTATGATCCCTCAAACGATAAACGAAAACGAAAGTTAAGCGAACCGTATAACAGATCAGCGGTCATTAGGCAAACAATTAGGAAGTTAATCAAAGAGATTAGAGGGGATGATGTCATCCAACCAATGGGAAGAGGACAAAGAGGGAAGGATGATACCACATTATGACATAAGCATGACATAGAAGGGAAGGAAGTGTGGTTGAATTATAACCACACAAAATCAAGGTTAATTAAGTAATTAACCTAAAACAACTCAAAATTCAACCAACCAAGCAAATATTTCATTTTTCACAAACAAAACACAAAAACTCCTCCATTTCTTCATGAAGCTCTCGGCTTCTTTTCTTAAAAAATAAAGATCCAAGCTCCACCACTTACTATTTAGCAAGGTATTTATCTAAGCTTCCCCATGGATAGTTACATACTTCCTATAAGTTTAAGCTTCTAATTCCAAGCCAATCTTTTTCTATAAATCATGGAAGAAGATGGTGAATAGTGTTTTTCAAGAACTAAAATTTGTGTTCTTGAAGTTTTGTTTAGATTAAGCTTGGATAAGGACTTTAAGGGTGATTCCAAGCCATTCTCTTGATTCTCCACTCTCCAAGGAAGGTATAAACTCCAAACCCTAGATTTAATTTGTATATTAGGTTTATTATGGTTGTGAGGGTAAAGAGTAGCTTGAAACTTGTTTGTTTAAGAGTTTGGGTTGAAATGGTGGTGATTGATTTGTTGAAATCTTAAGATTTGGTTAAAGAATGTAGTATAGTTTAAATTCAAGTTTTAGGAGTAAGTAAATGGATTATAATGAGTTAGTTTGGGGCTGTTGTAATGTATTTTGGATGGAGTTTGGATTGGGTTGTGAATTGGGGTTGAATTGTGGTTGTTTTGAGTTGGTTTAAATTTGGGAAATCGCGTAAACATAGCTGTCGTAATGTCCGATTTACTTTAGACTGCTTTTGTTCATAACATTTGGACCCGAGAACTCCCTGCTAGGTTTTGACCATTGCCATATTTAGATAGTTCATGTTACGAGCTTCGTTTTGATATGTAGTTCGTTTGATTCCGATGAACGGTCTAGGAGAAACGGCCGTTTTAAGTAACGACGTTTCGTGAACGAACCCTTACCCCTCGCCTTACTTTGAAACATAGGTTAAAGACCTTAAAGGGTTAATTAATGTATGAAACAATTATGTTAAGTATGTTAGGCAGTTGGTAAGACGCTTGCGAAGGAATCGCCTTAAAACTCGTAATGGTTAAATTATTAAAAATGGTGGAGCCGAGGGTACTCGAGTGACTTAAGAGAATCAGTAAGCGCAAAACGAGCGTTAGAGTCTGAGTTGGTTAGAGTATAGATTTACAAGTGACTTTGGTTTAATTCCAACTTACTGTTGCTTATAGGTTACCAGACTCGTCCCGAGCCATTCGTAACCCCCAGTCGCTCAGGCAAGTTTTCTACCCGTTATACTGTTGTAGTGATGTATATGTGTATATGCATGATCTTGCGATAAATGCATACTTGTTGTTAGCAAATTCTTACGATATATTGTAGCATGTGATATGGTATATATGCATGCCTGTTTCATATTCTTGGATTATATATATCTGTTGGTTAAAATGCTTACAGTTGCATAATACCTATGCTAGAGATAAGCGGTATTTGAGTTTACCCTTAGTATAGGGGATCAAAAGGTGAACATATTTCTAAACCAGAAGTCGATGTTCCCGAGTATAATATATATATATATATATATTTATATATATATGGTTATAGTTTTCAAAACTATTAATCGAATAAGGTTTATTCGATAACTTTAACTTTATTTTATTATTGAATATTATTTCAAATATTCATCCGAGGACTTATGACTCCTTTATTTTATTATTAAATATTATTTCGAATATTCATTCGAGGGCTTATGACTCAGTTATATTATTAATTATTATTAATTGAATATTCATTTGAGGATGTATGACTCCGTTATTTTATTTAATGAATATTATTTATAATATTCATTCGAGGTATTATGACTCCGCTTGTTATTTATTAATATTCTTTATTTTATTAAAGAATAATGTTTCGATAATCAAACTTATTTTCGATTATTGAAATAAAGATAGTACTTTCGTATAAGTATATCTTTGGTTATTTAATACTCATTTCAAGTATAAGTCTTACAACTTCTACTTCAATTATTTGTATAAAGATTATTCTTTATGGGAATATTATTTAAATAATAATATTCAGATATTTTCTAAATACATTGGGACTGATTTATCTTATTAAATCAGCATTACTCCAAACACTCTTTAAAGTGTTTTCGAGTCTTCAAAATGATTTTTAAAAGTTAGAGCGGATCCCAAAACTCATTTTTATATTTAAGATCTTCCTTTTAAAAAGAGGATTTAAATACTCGCTCAAAACCTGAGGGATCCGGCTCTATGGTGTATTTTATATTCGCAACAAGGTTGCAGTTTTGGTAAATGAATTGATTACTTACCCAACGTTCGGGAAGTAAGTCCATCTATCGAGTCGGCATAAGCAACATGGGCTCAGTGGGCGTCCATGATAGTGTAAGTGGCTCAGTGGGAGTCCATTAAATGCATAAGTGGCTGAGTGGCAGTCCAGCATAAGGTCCTATTGCGACCAGGGTGATGACCAGTGGGGGTCCATCTACTAGTAGAAAAGGTTACTTATTGGTATCTTTGCCTGATCAGCAAGATATCAGGTTTATGCCAAAATTCTTTCCTTTCCAAATTTATTGGATATTGCAATTCTGTTCATACTTTACATGACAGAGGTTTTCAGGAAACGTATGTATATATATAGGTGTATATATATATCGGGACTTAATGAAGTATATCATAACTTCATTTCCTTCAAAATATTTCAAAGATTGAATCTATTCAAGTCTTATCTTGTAGTCTCATTAGTGTGATGAACTTTTGAAACTAATTATAACTTGAACGGTGGTGGTTCAAGTAGTATTCAGAAAAGATATAAGTATATTGGAGTATCTTGTAACTTCATCTTTTAAACTTATATCTAGTAAATGATTATCTTATGCATATCAAAGACTTTCAGAAAAACGTTGAGACAAGGTTAGATATATGAGATCACCTTGCAACGATATTTTTATACAGTTATAAACTGGAACTTTGTGTATATTATACATGGAAGAGGACTTCCAATATTTTGAAAAGTATATATGTATATATATACTGAATATTTTGCGACTTCATCGCATTAAGATATCAAACTTGGTTCATTTCTTTTGACCAAGACTTTCATGAGTAATATGAGAAGGCTCGCATATTGTAAATCATTATACATATTATTTTGGTGGGCTTGCTGCTCACCCTTGCTTTCTTCTTTCATCACACAACAACAGATAGAAAAGATGAACAGGACCAAGCTTCCAATTCGCAAGCGGTTAGAAAATGTTCCGCAGTTTTCTGGAAGCGTTGATGCCGCCGTAGCTGAGGTAGGAGCTACCAATAGGCTAGGTTTTCAACTATTGATAAACCAGACTTATGTATAATATGAATTGTAATAATGGCAAAGAAAATGTAAATTTATTCAGAAAACCTTTTAAGGTATTGGCAGATAATTGTGGAATAAAATGACTTGTGATTATTTTTGGATATTCATCTCTGAGACTATAACTTGTGGTGTGTGTGTTTATTGTGGGGTCACAGTACAGAGTAGTTGATTATTTATTAAGATTGGGTGTTATTAAGGGAAATGGAACTCGTGACAACCCGGATCCCCGACCCCGGAGTAGTCAACTGATTAAAGTTCAGTCAATTGTTTTCAGGAAAGTAATTCCCAAGGTTATGGAGATAGTGTAAAAGCTTTAGAGTCAGAACAAAGGCGGACGAGTATGATGAAATATGAAGCTAAGTTGTAAAAGTTGTCAAGATTCGTTTTGATGACAAGAATCCCAAAACGATGTGATGCTTGAAGTCAATGATTAGTGGGTTCACGAAATAATGATAAGAGAAAGGAAAATAAAAAGAAACTGAAGTGGAAAGGAATATAAAGGCAATAGAGTTTGAGGAATGATAAGGGAGTTGGGTATGAGGAAACCCTAAAGACTCGAAGCAATAGAAATAGAAAAGTATGTAATCGTCAGGATGAGGGTGATTCACCATGAGTTAAAGTTGATGATTGAAGGAATAAGAGATACATATATTTTATCCCCTGTAAGTTGGGAGGATTCGAGGAAACCTTGAAATAGTTCGAAGGATAAATAATGAGACGTGGATAGACTGAGGAGACAAGGAAGTAAGAAATTAGGAAAATTGGATGAAGGAAGAAACCTTCAAGAATGTGAAGTGTAAGACCGGTGGCTTGATACCCAGAAAGGGAGACGCCAGGTATGAAAGATATCCCAACATTGAGGTGACTGTTGAGGTAAACAACAAAAGTAAATAAAGAATTATTAAGAAGAGGTTCACGTTGAACATGATCAATATCTTCCAGAACATCCTTATTATCGTTATCAAATTAGGCAAGACAAGCGGATAACCGTTGTTATCTTTTGGAGGCCATTTTGATTGACCTCATTTTGAATACGGATGTTATTGTGGAATTAGGCATATACTATCGAGGTGGAAATGATTGAATAAGACACCCTTATCGGGGATATGACTTGATTTATCCATGGAAGGATGCATGTATCTTTTTAAAGGTGGAATTAAGGATAGAACATCGGTAACTTAAAACGAATCATAGGGGAATGCATAAAGGTTGGCATTTCACCCTTAATAGGGACATCATGAGTTTTGACAGTATGAATTGGAAAGGATTAAGGTAACAACAACCTTTAAAGAATCAGTGGAGAAAATTTTTTCAAAAGTATACAGACAATGATTATAGTATTAGTATACGGTATTTTGATATGCCCTGTATCTAGGGAATACAGGAGGAACGATTCAAGGATAACCTTAGAGGTTTTACAAGGAGAAAGGTAAAATTCAAAATTCTCAAGAATAGAAATGTTGATAAAGGAAATATGACGTAATTATAATGATGCCAAGTGAGGCACGTGTTAAACCACGAGAAGGTATGGATCGAACTAGTAATGGTCGAAATTGTTCAGGGCAATTAGGACTTAAGATAAAAGATGTTCTAATTATGATTGAGAGTCAGTCATGACAGTGATTAATCTCTAAGGACTAAGGTAATAACTTATGGAAAAATGGTGATATTTTTTTTACTCATCAGATTTTAAGGAAAACATCTTCACATAAGCTGTGATTGAAATGAGGTAGAAAATTTATTTGGAGGTGGTTAAAATGACATTGACTGTAAGGAAATTTTACTATCAGGAAAGGCCAAAGAGGTGGCCGACACTTTAAAGGTAAAAGGATAATTATAGGCCAAAGGAATACAGTGATGATGGTTAAAGCTGTGAAGGTTGTATTATGGTTTGGAAGATTGACATTCCTTCTGATGACTGTGCAATACCCAACCGTAATAGTAGTTTGGTAAAGGTTTAATTTGTGTAATCGCCATGAGCGGGCTATCTATCTTAGAAGGTACTATCTTGAGAATGAGCCTGGACCATGTTTCAAAAGGACTAAACGAACCTTTGAGTTAAGTCTTCTATCGAAGGCATATGATTAAGAATGGTATTAACCTGCTATCGTTGCTTTGATTGAAACTCTTCTGCAATTTTATCTGCTTCATGTCATGTATGTATGGCAGGATCAGGAGTGTTCTTCATGAATCATGAATGGTGATTATGTTACCTCCTTAGAAGGATTAGATACGAGATGTATGGACTCCGTATGGTTAGCTATTAAGACTTCATGGAAAGTGAATGATGACAGTAGGTCAGTGGTGGACCATAGTAAGGCAACAATGATTCTGCGAGTAATGAGCTGATTACAACCATGAGAATTGTATTGGAATGGATGTTGAGATTGAGTACCACTAATCGGGTCGTGGCAGTGTATAAGTTATCATTGATAGACTAATTAAGTAGAGTATCTACCTATTGAATATTTATTCCCTCTTATGAATAGAGAGTCGTATTACTATACGAGGAAGGTTGCGGTACAAGCATAGAATTCTAGTAACGATGATGTCTAGAATGAGATCCCAGATTCGATTTTCGATATCGAGGGAGTTTCAAAGGTGATTGTGTATAAGCTCGAGGAAGAGCCTGGGTCCATAGAATGATGGACGGAATAGCGAAAATATTTAGGCATGTGAAATACGATGCTATAACGCTTGATGTTGATATAAATATATATGTTTTGTTCTCCTATGACAAACCTCTATAGTTCAGAGGTAGGTTCCAAGCCAGATATTTTGTGGCAGTATATTTTTTTCATATATACAATTCTCTTCAGTTCGTTCTTTTCTCTTCTTTTCATTTCATGTAAACTGAGAAGAACAACTCTTCCAGAAGGGGAGGTATTGCCGAATGACTATCTATCTGTGTGATAGAAGCCTAGTGGGATACCATCTATTGTTTAATTGCTTGTCAAGTACTAAAGGATGGCCACCTTCTGTACTAACTATGCGATATAACAAGTGTTCATGATCATAGTGATCTCTCAATAAGTTCTTTTACTTCTATATGATTAATCAAACCTTGGAAAATGGAAACAGCTGAAAAAGGAGTAATAAAGTTGTGGTAGTATTCAGAATGGAAACACATTCGTGATACTAAGGTTGACGTGGTTATTAAAAGGTTATAGAACGCTAACGAGCAGAAGTATAACCAGTATAATATTAGGAATGGAAGGTAGTAGCGATTACGAACTGGAAAAGAATGGGTATTGAGAAGCAAAAGCTCTAATGCTAGAAACTATGATGAGAGCCGGTGCAATAGACTTGAAAGAATTTGGAATGATCACTTAACGCGGATTAAGTTATCTCACGATAATCGATCGTATGTCAATATCGAGGTATCGCCTTATGAGATCCTTGAGGGAAGACAATATTGATCTCCCTTATGTTAGGATGAAGTTATAGAGCGCAAGATGCTCGGACCCGCAGTAGTCCAAAGGACCAAGGATATAATAGATCTAATCAGAGGACGGCTGGTGGTAGCCCAAGATGGACATAAGAAGTATGTTGATTTGACACGAAAGGACAAGGAATAGGAAGTAGGGGACCTAGTGCTGTTATAGGTATTCCCTTGGAAAAGATTGATGAGATTCGGAAAGAAAGGAAAGCTAAGTCCACAAATTGTTGGACCCTTGGATATATTAAGACGTTTTGGGAAGTTAGCCTATGAGCTAGCCCTACCCCCGAACCTGTAGCAAGTTCATAACGTGTTCCACGTATCAATGTTAAGGAAGTGTAATTCGGATGCCAGATAAATAGGGGCATATGAACGCATAGACATGCAACCCGACGTAACCTATATGGAGCAACCAGGAAGGGTTATAGAGTGAAAAGGAACAAGTGCTTAGGAGAAGGATTATCAAACTAGGCAGAGTTTGGAGGTGGGACCACAATGTGGGAAAATTTACTCGAGAGTTAGAAAGTGTAATGCTAAGAGAGTATCCCTATTCAGTTTCTATCTGATTCCGGGACGGAATCCTTTTAAGGAGGGGAGACTGTAATAACCCCAATTTTTGGAAATTTTTGAAACCCTTATGAATAGTGTTTTTGCTGAATGAGAAAACTTTTCATGCCCCACTATGTACGGATTCTGTTATGGATATTCTGAGATTTTATTAGTACTCTATATGGTATATAAGTGTATGTAAAGATCGTCAGAATCCAATTCCGAATACTTTGACTTTTCCCGGAAATCCACTAGATACGAAAAGAATTGAGTATAAGGTAACAAGATAAGAAGGATTTAAATTAAAGGATTATAAGAGAGGATCATAAAAGGAATATAATATATTGAGAAAGGTTAAGGGAACCTAAGTAATAAGATCCCGGGTATGATCCCTCAAACGATAAACGAAAACGAAAGTTAAGCGAACCGTATAACAGATCAGCGGTCATTAGGCAAACAATTAGGAAGTTAATCAAAGAGATTAGAGGGGATGATGTCATCCAACCAATGGGAAGAGGACAAAGAGGGAAGGATGATACCACATGATGACATAAGCATGACATAGAAGGGAAGGAAGTGTGGTTGAATTATAACCACACAAAATCAAGGTTAATTAAGTAATTAACCTAAAACAACTCAAAATTCAACCAACCAAGCAAATATTTCATTTTTCACAAACAAAACACAAAAACTCCTCCATTTCTTCATGAAGCTCTCGGCTTCTTTTCTTAAAAAATAAAGATCCAAGCTCCACCACTTACTATTTAGCAAGGTATTTATCTAAGCTTCCCCATGGATAGTTACATACTTCCTATAAGTTTAAGCTTCTAATTCCAAGCCAATCTTTTTCTATAAATCATGGAAGAAGATGGTGAATAGTGTTTTTCAAGAACTAAAATTTGTGTTCTTGAAGTTTTGTTTAGATTAAGCTTGGATAAGGACTTTAAGGGTGATTCCAAGCCATTCTCTTGATTCTCCACTCTCCAAGGAAGGTATAAACTCCAAACCCTAGATTTAATTTGTATATTAGGTTTATTATGGTTGTGAGGGTAAAGAGTAGCTTGAAACTTGTTTGTTTAAGAGTTTGGGTTGAAATGGTGGTGATTGATTTGTTGAAATCTTAAGATTTGGTTAAAGAATGTAGTATAGTTTAAATTCAAGTTTTAGGAGTAAGTAAATGGATTATAATGAGTTAGTTTGGGGCTGTTGTAATGTATTTTGGATGGAGTTTGGATTGGGTTGTGAATTGGGGTTGAATTGTGGTTGTTTTGAGTTGGTTTAAATTTGGGAAATCGCGTAAACATAGCTGTCGTAATGTCCGATTTACTTTAGACTGCTTTTGTTCATAACATTTGGACCCGAGAACTCCCTGCTAGGTTTTGACCATTGCCATATTTAGATAGTTCATGTTACGAGCTTCGTTTTGATATGTAGTTCGTTTGATTCCGATGAACGGTCTAGGAGAAACGGCCGTTTTAAGTAACGACGTTTCGTGAACGAACCCTTACCCCTCGCCTTACTTTGAAACATAGGTTAAAGACCTTAAAGGGTTAATTAATGTATGAAACAATTATGTTAAGTATGTTAGGCAGTTGGTAAGACGCTTGCGAAGGAATCGCCTTAAAACTCGTAATGGTTAAATTATTAAAAATGGTGGAGCCGAGGGTACTCGAGTGACTTAAGAGAATCAGTAAGCGCAAAACGAGCGTTAGAGTCTGAGTTGGTTAGAGTATAGATTTACAAGTGACTTTGGTTTAATTCCAACTTACTGTTGCTTATAGGTTACCAGACTCGTCCCGAGCCATTCGTAACCCCCAGTCGCTCAGGCAAGTTTTCTACCCGTTATACTGTTGTAGTGATGTATATGTGTATATGCATGATCTTGCGATAAATGCATACTTGTTGTTAGCAAATTCTTACGATATATTGTAGCATGTGATATGGTATATATGCATGCCTGTTTCATATTCTTGGATTATATATATCTGTTGGTTAAAATGCTTACAGTTGCATAATACCTATGCTAGAGATAAGCGGTATTTGAGTTTACCCTTAGTATAGGGGATCAAAAGGTGAACATATTTCTAAACCAGAAGTCGATGTTCCCGAGTATAATATATATATATATATATATATTTATATATATATGGTTATAGTTTTCAAAACTATTAATCGAATAAGGTTTATTCGATAACTTTAACTTTATTTTATTATTGAATATTATTTCAAATATTCATCCGAGGACTTATGACTCCTTTATTTTATTATTAAATATTATTTCGAATATTCATTCGAGGGCTTATGACTCAGTTATATTATTAATTATTATTAATTGAATATTCATTTGAGGATGTATGACTCCGTTATTTTATTTAATGAATATTATTTATAATATTCATTCGAGGTATTATGACTCCGCTTGTTATTTATTAATATTCTTTATTTTATTAAAGAATAATGTTTCGATAATCAAACTTATTTTCGATTATTGAAATAAAGATAGTACTTTCGTATAAGTATATCTTTGGTTATTTAATACTCATTTCAAGTATAAGTCTTACAACTTCTACTTCAATTATTTGTATAAAGATTATTCTTTATGGGAATATTATTTAAATAATAATATTCAGATATTTTCTAAATACATTGGGACTGATTTATCTTATTAAATCAGCATTACTCCAAACACTCTTTAAAGTGTTTTCGAGTCTTCAAAATGATTTTCAAAAGTTAGAGCGGATCCCAAAACTCATTTTTATATTTAAGATCTTCCTTTTAAAAAGAGGATTTAAATACTCGCTCAAAACCTGAGGGATCCGGCTCTATGGTGTATTTTATATTCGCAACAAGGTTGCAGTTTTGGTAAATGAATTGATTACTTACCCAACGTTCGGGAAGTAAGTCCATCTATCGAGTCGGCATAAGCAACATGGGCTCAGTGGGCGTCCATGATAGTGTAAGTGGCTCAGTGGGAGTCCATTAAATGCATAAGTGGCTGAGTGGCAGTCCAGCATAAGGTCCTATTGCGACCAGGGTGATGACCAGTGGGGGTCCATCTACTAGTAGAAAAGGTTACTTATTGGTATCTTTGCCTGATCAGCAAGATATCAGGTTTATGCCAAAATTCTTTCCTTTCCAAATTTATTGGATATTGCAATTCTGTTCATACTTTACATGACAGAGGTTTTCAGGAAACGTATGTATATATATAGGTGTATATATATATCGGGACTTAATGAAGTATATCATAACTTCATTTCCTTCAAAATATTTCAAAGATTGAATCTATTCAAGTCTTATCTTGTAGTCTCATTAGTGTGATGAACTTTTGAAACTAATTATAACTTGAACGGTGGTGGTTCAAGTAGTATTCAGAAAAGATATAAGTATATTGGAGTATCTTGTAACTTCATCTTTTAAACTTATATCTAGTAAATGATTATCTTATGCATATCAAAGACTTTCAGAAAAACGTTGAGACAAGGTTAGATATATGAGATCACCTTGCAACGATATTTTTATACAGTTATAAACTGGAACTTTGTGTATATTATACATGGAAGAGGACTTCCAATATTTTGAAAAGTATATATGTATATATATACTGAATATTTTGCGACTTCATCGCATTAAGATATCAAACTTGGTTCATTTCTTTTGACCAAGACTTTCATGAGTAATATGAGAAGGCTCGCATATTGTAAATCATTATACATATTATTTTGGTGGGCTTGCTGCTCACCCTTGCTTTCTTCTTTCATCACACAACAACAGATAGAAAAGATGAACAGGACCAAGCTTCCAATTCGCAAGCGGTTAGAAAATGTTCCGCAGTTTTCTGGAAGCGTTGATGCCGCCGTAGCTGAGGTAGGAGCTACCAATAGGCTAGGTTTTCAACTATTGATAAACCAGACTTATGTATAATATGAATTGTAATAATGGCAAAGAAAATGTAAATTTATTCAGAAAACCTTTTAAGGTATTGGCAGATAATTGTGGAATAAAATGACTTGTGATTATTTTTGGATATTCATCTCTGAGACTATAACTTGTGGTGTGTGTGTTTATTGTGGGGTCACAGTACAGAGTAGTTGATTATTTATTAAGATTGGGTGTTATTACAATTTTGGAATTAAAATAATTTTCAAAATTAAAAATAATGATTTTAGGAATTTAAAATGAATTTTTGAATTATTTATAAAAGGAAAATCCAGAAACATGTTCCAGGGGAAAAATTGGATCAATGGGCGGGGAACAGGCGGGAGGCTGACCGGACGGGTGAAGAACACTGCCGGAAACTAGAACTAATCCCAGAATCCGACGATGTCCCACCGGAATCCGGTGACCTTGAAACTCCCCTAAAACACCCCCAAAAACTTTGCTTTTCAGCCTGGATAATCTGTAAAACATCACAGAAATCAATTAGCACCCTAACACCGGCAAACAACATCGGAATCGTTGATTCTGATCACAAACATCACAGCCGCCGGTCGGGTTCGAAGAAAGTTCGGCCAAGACACAAGTTTCTTGATTTTTAAACCAAATTTGACAAGTTTGGTGTCAAAATGAAGCTGATTCAACATACAATCCATTCGTATGATCCAAACAAACACCCACTTCATGTATTATCCAGAAAATTAATTCAAATTTTGAAAAAAAATCTTGAACTCGATTAATAAATCCAATAATAAAACATAATAATTAAATACTCAAATCGATTATAAACAATATGATAAAGTTATTCACATCCACAGAGTTCATCAAAAATCATTACAAAGAAAAGCCCCAAATCCGAAGTATAAACCCTAAAAGATGAAATTAAAATTTACTAATCTTCTGATGGATTTGATTGCATAATCAGATAGAGCATGAAAACCCGAGTGTTTTGGTTACTCATACTCCACGAACTGAAATCCCCATCACTTCCAAATTTGTATTTGATTCTCAAGAACACGAAAAATGTGAAGAACACGGTTCGTTTCCCCGGATAATTACGAAATTTTACTGACTGATTATGTTAGGTCACACACACTGTAGAGGGGGGTGAATACAGTGTATAGCACAATCAAATCGAATTCTAATAACACAAATAACATAAAACAGACTTTATTCAAAGTAATAAACTCTGTTACAGTATGGAACCGTCCTCTCTCAGTGATGAACAAATATCACGAGAGCTGCTAGGGTTACAATGAATAATATTCTTGATAATGATAACACTTCTAGTGTAAACCCTATGTCTGTATTTATATACTACACAGTTACAAGATAATCGCTAATTGATATGGAATATAATTCTGCTTCCTAAAATATATCAATCAGATATCTTTTCTTCCAAGTATTCTATTCTTCATAAAATTCCTTCTTCATGCATATCTCTTTTTACGTTTGTCTTGATCTTCTCTTCCTTTAATCAGCCACCTTCCTTATCTGATCGTTTCCTTTAAGTCCTGATATTATCTTCTGATAAATATCTCCTGAACCTTAAGTACTGATAACTTAAGTTCTGACTTCAGTATAAGTGCTGATTTCAGTTAAGTACTGATTTGTCCTGTTTAAGTAAGATCTGAAAACTAAACATAAATTATATTAGTCATGACATTATCAAATATATCTAACAATCTCCCCCAACTTGTAAATTAGCATAATATACAAGTTTAACAGATATTTGATGATGTCAAAAACATTAAGTACAAATGCATGAGAATTTGACTAGATAACTACAACTTACAGTCCTTAAAGCTTTACCAACTTTAACTACTGATAACAACTTCAGTCTGTATTCATATCAGAATTTGAGCAGTTGTAGATCTTGACTTGGCTTCACTTTCTGATCTCTCTGATGTCAGGAGTTGTTCTGAGATAGTTCTTTAACAAACATCTCTCAGCATATTTGAGTTCATCAATCATCCTCCTTTTAGCATCTTTAAGTTCTGCAGAATCTTCACCAGTTTGGAAGATAGCAGCCCTGAGATCATTAATTCTAGCTTTCCTTATGTCCTGATCCAGTCTGATCAAATACGCCTTGTTAGACTCAAGATTGAATTCTACAGCCTTGTAACCCAAAAAGGTAGTTATAATCTTAGCAGAGTTAGGTTTCATCTCAACAATATCACCCTTGTGATCTCTGTACTTTGGAAGATATGTGCCGTCAGACTTTACAGAATAAAGCCTTTTCTGTCTCTGAATTTGATTCTTCAAATAGTTTGCAGCACTTTCTGTTATTCTGTCATTCACTTGAAGTAAGAATAATACATGTTCCAATTCTTTAAAATACTTCAGTGGAATAGCATTTTCCCTTATATGATAAACCCTACCATCTGTCATGAAGTACAATAAGATGTGTTCTTTCAAGTAGGTATGGTAAACCATCTGTACAGATTCTAGTTGATTCAATCTTTCAGGAGTTGCTCCAATACCTGGTTCACTTAAGGAAGTTGGATCATTGGTTGTGTTCTGTACTCTTCTTTCATCAGCATTACCCAATCCAGATTTATCTCTTGCTTCCTTTCTAGTAACCACTCTTGCTTCAAAACCACTTGATGCAGTCTTCAAAGGTTGAGTCTGTTTGGCTTTGATGAATCCTAGTAGGAGTAACTTTAAAGGTTTAACATGAGCAATGTCAGAGGTTTCCTTTTCCTTATCTTCTGATATCAAGTCAACTTGAGCTATGTCAGAGGTTACTTGCTTCTTTGTAATATCATAACTAATTATATCTTGACTTTGAACAACTTGAGCCATATCAGAGGTTGACTTAGATTTTTTCTCAAAGTCAGAGTAAGATTAGTGTCTTCAACAGTAATTTCTTCATCCACAGGAGGCACATAAACCTTTATAGGTTCACCAACCTTTTCTTTGCCCTTGGACCTTGGATCTATCTGTAATTGTGATTTGACCTTGGTTGCTTCAGGATTTGTCCTTTCTTTTATCACAATGCCTTTGGCCTTAGGAAGTTTCTTTTTAAAAACAGAAGCTTCAGATTTAGAATTGACTTTTTCTGACTTAAGTCTGGCTTCTTCTTCCATCAGACTCTCCAAGGCCATTCCTGGATTTTCTTTCAGAAATAACTGTCTTGATATTTCTTCATCAAGATCCAAAAGTTCATCAGAACTTATCCTTTTTCCAGCATCAGGACTTGTCCTATGACTTGTAGTTTCAACTCTTCTTGATGGGAAACTTCTACCTTGACCATGACCTCCACCCATTCCAGAGTTTCCCTGGTCATCGTTTTCATCATCCTTCCCCTTCAGTGTCTTAACAGTTTTGCATTTGGACTTAATTACCTTCTCCCCCTTTTTGGCATTAGCAGGTAATAGAAGAGAGATAAGCAATTCCACTGAGGATTGGATTTCATTGAGTTGAGATTGCTGAGAAGCTTGATGTTTCAAAATTTCATCAATCTGGGATTGTTGCTTCTCTTGGGTCTTCTAAATGTAAGCAACTCTGTCAAAGGTAGGTTGGAAGAAAGTTTTCTTGTCAAGTTTCTTAATCATTTCTTACTTGAGCAATTATTCCTGAATTTTATGTAACTCTGCATGAGTTGTTGAATGTAGACCTTGCAGATGTCTAGTACTCAATGCAGTGACTCGAAGCTGTGTCTTGAAATCATCATTAATTAACATCTCATCAGCTTTTGCCAAGTGCTCAGCAAGAATCTTTTCAGATGGAACAATGGTAACTGTGTTCCATTCCTTAGTCCACTCCTGTCCTCTAGGAGTTTTACTCCAAGGTACTGGTGCTTCTCCTCAAACAAACTTCTTGACTAGTTCAGATTTAGAAACAGTCTGTTGAGGTGCATGTCCTGAAGGACCTGCTTCATCAGCATCTGCATTTATAGCAGCATCACCAGTATCATCAGCATTTGCAACATCAGAACTGACAGAATCAACATCTTATGTTTAAAGAACAATATGAGAAGCAATTGAGACTTCAACATCCTCCTCTAAGTGCTGATCTGCTTCCAAGTTCTGATCAACATTTATAGTCTGATGCTCACCTATATTCTGATCATCAACATCTAGATGTAGAGAAGGTGTTGCAGACAATTCTGGAGTTTCATTAGCATCAGTAAGTGGTGTTGTTGATGGATTTATTGTTGTTAAAGCTTCTAGATAGAGAACCTCAGGCACAACTAGATTGTGAATATCAATTTCAGCACTTGTGCCTGGGTCTTCAGTAGATACTGATTCATGTACAGGAGACACATGTGGTGTAGATGCTTTATCTGTAGCAGTAGCTTCATGAGTTGGTGATAATGGAGGTGTAGAAGCAGTAGCTGTAGCAATTTCGGGCTCTTTTGAGATCAGAGATTCCTGATCTCCTTCCTTAGCTGCTTCATCCTCATCCTCTGAAACTGGCCTGTGAGCTCTCTGTTTCTTGTATCTCTTTGAAGATGGAGATTCCTTGGGAGTTTCAACAGAAGACATTCTTTTAAGCCTTTTGAGAAGCTTAGATCCCCCAATTCCAGTATCCTTCTGAGAAGAGACCTTCTCAGCTTCTTTAACAACAGGTTCTGATACAGGAAACTGTTCCTCACTATCTGACTCATCTCTCAGAACAAACTTCCTTCTCTTCTGTGTTGTCTGAGGTACAGTCTTTGTCCTCTTAGGCTTGGAAGATGAAGGCTTCACAATATGTGCTGATGATGAAGGTTGAGGTAGCTGTGAAGTTTTGAGATATGTCCTGACAGAAGGTTGAGTAGATTGAGGTGTATGTGTGGTATGTTCTGATGGTTGTTGAGTTGTCTGGGTGGTGGTGGTGGGTTGTACATCAGGGTAAACAGATCTGTAGGTTAGAGGATCAGCATTTACCAGGATCTGTTTTACAGATTGTGGTATCTGTAAGGGTCTAACCACCTTTTTCTTAAGGTTAGCATTTACCAAGTCATTAAAAGCACGTTTTGCAAGTTTAAAAGGTGGAAATAAAGAACTTGCTGATTGGGGTTCATTAGCACAGCAAAAGGTATATATAAGCTGACAAAATCTAGCAAAGTAAACTACATTTCTATCCTCTGTCATCCTATCCCCAATAAAGCCTAGCATAGCACTTGCAAAATCAAAATGAGTTCGGTGAATAATAGCATACCCGATGTGCTGACTCATGATTGGAATGGCATCAAAGTTAGAGCACTTATTCCCGAAGGCTTTAGTGATGCATTCGAAGAAAAAGCTCCATTCCTTTCTGATATGTGCTCTTTTCAACTGTCCAAGCTTGGCCAAACTCTTCTCATACCCTAAATTGGCCATGAGTTGCTGTAGAACTGGTTCCTCCGCTGTTGAGAAAATGCAGACTTCTGGTAAATGTAGAGCTTTACGAACTGCTCCAGGATTTACCACATGCTCAACATCATTTACTTCGAAAATAATACTGGGAATATCAGTAGCACCACCATTATCAAAATGCCCAGTCCGCCAAAACGTCAGAACTTGTTGGCTGGAAATGACTTGAGGCTGGATCAATGCATACCCAATTTCACTGTGTGCTAGAAGATCTTGCACAAAGTGCAACTCAGATGGAGCTTCATCATGATTTAAGATTGCAGCATAATTGTTGGGAACAAACTTGGCCCCATCTATAATCAAATCCTTAGGTACCATGAGAAAAATTACGAAATAAGTTTGCCTGTAAGGTGTTTGACAAAATGTCTGTATGAAAAACATGTCAGGAGATGAGAGAGAATAGAAGTAAAGAAAGATAAAGTGTGAAAGTAAATAAAAGATTTTACAATCTTCTCTCTCTTTTACTTATACATGGATAAAAAAGTAACCGTTGGACACCTGTCAGACATGCAGCAGTAAAGAATAATTAATGGGCACGGGAAAACAGTAATCATTACTTATCACATGCAATTTTTCAAGGAAAAACCGTTCCACTTACCAAGTAATCCCATTAATTGAGGTAATTCAGTTTTAATTCAAAATTTAAACTGTTCCCACTTATTAAATCAATTTTACTGTGAAACCAATATTCTGTAAAAATACATCAAGTGTGAGAATGACCAATAAAAATAAATCAAGTAAACAGGTACTGCCACGTCAGAATCAGAACTTGATTTGTTATTAAAAACGGTCATCAAAATATTGATAAATCAGGATTTATACATGCATCAGAATTTCAAACGACTCAGAGACAACATCTTGCAAAAATATAACAATGTCATTAATATATTAAGAGAATACATTCATGAAATTGAAATTTACATCATAACATTACAAGATTGTCCTAAGCTACAAATCCTAACATCAACAGCTTTTGTCCTATGCTAAGAAGCCAGACAAAGCTGACGATGAAGAAAAACAGGAAGAAGAAAAGAAATTATTTCTTCTTCCGACTCTCAACAAAAAGGACAGCGAGTCGAATGATTCCCTCCTGCTGGTGGAGAGCTTCCAGCCGTTCCTCTTCTAATCGCTCAAGATGGCGATGGTAATCCATGTAGAAGAACAAGAGGTGTGTGAGGACCTCTTGGGGAACTGCATTCCAAATCTCATCAGGAATGGCAGTTACATGCCATTCCTGTGGCCATCCCTCACGGCTCAACTCCATATTGAAGGTTTCATAGTTCAAGAATATGTTGTAGTTAACCATGATTTTGTTGATATGAATGAAAAGAGAGTGAGTGTGTGATAAAAGGAATGATGTGTAGGCTGGAATGAGGTGTTGGTTTATATAGACAAAAAAATGCCAGGAGACGCAATGAAAATTTAATGCGGACAGGTAGAAATAATTCTACCTCGTCTCCCTAGACAGAGGAGAATAAAAACAGCCATTGGAAGTGTAAAACAAGGTTTAATGCGCACAAGAAACAAGTAAAAATTACTGTGCATGGACGTGTACCGCTAACCCTAATTGTATTGACTGTTAATATTCCACCCACACATATTCTGATTTAAAATAAGATTGTTTCAGATTTTAACCACAAATAAGTCAAGTAAAGAATCAGAATTTAATATCAGCACTTAGACTTATATCAGACTTAACACTCATCAGAACATGATTTCTTAACTCGAAAAGTTGACTACCTATTTCTGTAATTCTTCATACAAATTCTGATTTCGGTTCTTCAGAACTTAATCATCAGACTTCCATAAGAAACTGTCCTCAGAATTTATGCAATCTGACACATAAACTGTTCATCTAAAACAACATTGATCGCCACAGTAATTTTTATCATTCATATGGAGTGTAAGTGTGTGCATTAGGCTAAATATCAGACAAAGAGTAAAGTCTGATTCACTTCAGTACATCTTAGAAATAAGGCATAACTAGGAACTTTACTTAAAATCTGTCATTATTCTAAAGCCTACTATTGAATGAGTTCATGCATGAGTCCACCTCAACTATTTTGTGCTTGTTTTATGCATCTTTTGAAATTCCATTTTACAGTGGCTTCTCAGTGTAAGTGAGTCACGACTGCTTATCAGAATTTATGCTATTGTCAGAGTATTTCTCCAGTAATCATAGATTGTGAAAAGTCACCAAGAAAAATATTTATTTTTGCTTTTTTTTTGATGCATATTACTTAATACCAGCAATGCACTTGGGTCGTCCCTTCCACATTTTTACTCTAGATCTCAAAGGAGTACCTGATTTTTATTCCCTTTTCTTTTCCTTTTTCTTTTGATAAGTGAGGTTTATCAGCACTTAGTACATTCAGCAGATTTACTAACATCAGAACTTAACAGATGAGAAGCATTATTCCAGTTTTTGACTTAGTAATAAGATAGACAAAGTAAACGTAACTAAGCTCAATATCAGAATTTGCTTGTGTCAATAGATTTCCACATAAATAATTACTTCTAACATGGGATCTCTAGTATGTTAAAGACTAATAGGTCAGCATCTAGCACAGATATCCTCATAGGATTGAATAGTCACAAAAATAGACATTTCACTATCAGAGTTTAGAGATTCACATCAGACAATAATCAGTAATTAAGCAATTTTTCAATTAGGCACAGAATACACAAAGAGAGTAATATCTGTAAATACTGATCATAAAGTCTGATGTATCAGAACAAAACTAAGCAGATTTAGAGAAAGAACCTGAAACCATGCCAAGTTCATTTACCAATCTTGTAAAAGTAGCTTCACACAGTGGTTTTGTGAAGATATCTGCTAGTTGTTGATCTGTTGGAACAAAGTGCAATTCTACTGTACCTTCATCCAGATGTTCCCTTATGAAATAGTACCTAATGCTGATGTGCTTTGTCATGGAGTGTTGAACTCGATTACCTGTCATAGAAATAGCACTTTGATTATCACAGTAAATAGGGATTTTAAAATATGTTAACCCATAATCCAGTAACTGATTCTTCATCCAAAGAATCTGTGCACAACAACTTCCTGCAGCAATGTATTCTGCTTCTGCAGTTGATGTGGAAATTGACTTTTGTTTCTTGCTAAACCAAGAAACCAATTTGCCTCCAAGAAATTGGCAGCTTCCACTTGTGCTTTTCCTGTCAATTTTGCAACCTGCAAAATCTGCATCTGAGTAACCTATTAGTTTAAAATCTGATTCTCTAGGATACCACCATCCTAGATCAGTTGTTCCTTTAAGATACTTGAAGATTCTTTTCACAGCTATTAAGTGAGGTTCTCTTGGATCGGCTTGAAATCTTGCACAAAGACAGGTAGCATACATGATATCAAGTCTACTAGTAGTTAGATAGAGTAAGGAGCCAATCATACCTCTGTAATCAGTAATATCTACAGATTTACCAGTGTCCTTATCCAGTTTTGTTGCAGTGGCCATGGGAGTGAATGCACTTGAACAATCTTGCATTCCAAATTTCTTCAGCAAGTTTCTGGTGTACTTGGTTTGACAAATAAAAGTGCCTTCTTCATTCTACTTGACTTGAAGGCCCAGAAAATAGCTAAGTTCTCCCATCATACTCATTTGATATCTTGACTACATCAGTTTGGCAAACTTTTTGCAAAGTCTGTCATTTGTAGAACCAAAGATGATATCATCAACATAAATTTGAACCAAAAGTAAGTCCTTTCCATGGTTGAGATAGAACAGTGTTTTGTCTATAGTTCCTCTGTTAAATCCACTTTTCAGAAGAAACTGAGCTAAAGTCTCATACCATGCTCTTGGAGCTTGCTTAAGGCCATAAAGTGCTTTATCAAGCCTGTAGACATGATCTGGATATTTGGGATCTACAAAGCCTGGAGGTTGTTCCACATATACTTCCTCCTCCAATTCTCCATTAAGAAAAGCACTTTTCACATCCATTTGAAAGAAAGTAAACTTTTTGTGAGCAACATAAGCCAAAAATATCCTTATGGCTTCTAATCTAGCAACTGGTGCAAATGTTTCATCATAATCAATTCCCTCATGTTGAGAATATCCTTTTGCAACCAACCTTGCTTTATTCCTTGTAATTATGCCATCACTATCAGTTTTGTTTCTGAATACCCACTTTGTACCAACAACAGATCTGTTCTTTGGTCTTGGCACTAGGGTCCAGACTTTGTTTCTTTCAAATTCATTCAACTATTCATGCATTGCTTGCACCCAATTAGCATCTTGAAGAGCTTCTTCTACTTTCTTTGGTTCAGTCTGAGAAAGAAAAGAATTGTAAAGACATTCACTTGAAGTAGCTGTTCTAGTTCTGACACCTGCATCAGGATTTCCAATTATTAAGTCAGGTGTATATGATTTAGTCCACTTCCTTGCAGATGGAAGGTTTTCTCTAGAACTGGATGCTCCCCCATGATCCATGCTATCTTCATCAACATTTTCTGATGCTCCCCCTGAAACTATGCTCTCTGAGTTGGATCCTTCAGAATTTAAGTTTTCAGAACTATCAGAACTTGGCTTATCAGAACTTGACGAATCAGAACTTGAAGAGCCAGTTGTATGTTCTGATGCTTCTTGAGATGTAGTCGTATCTTCAGTATGATCCCCCTGCAGAGGTGCATCTTCCCTTGGCGTAGTCACCATAGTTTCAATAACATCAGAGTTTAATCCATCAGAGATTGCAGTATCAGGATTTAGACTTTCAGGATTTTCAGTATCAGAATTTGAGTCTTCATTTTTGAATCTCAGCTGATCATGATCATTGAAATCTTCAAGTCCAGTAATCTTCTTATCATCAAAAGAGACATTGATAGATTTCATGACAATCCTTGTTCTTAAATTGTAGACTCTGAAGGCTTTTGTGGAAAGTGGATATCCAACAAAAATTCCTTCATCAGCTTTTAAGTCAAATTTCGATAGCTGTTCAGGATGAGTCTTAAGAACAAAACACTTGCATCCAAATACATGAAAATATTTCAGATTTGGCTTCTTTTTCTTCACCATCTCATATGGTGTCTTTCCATGCTTGTTAATGAGTGTTGCATTTTGAGTAAAACAATCAGTCTGCACAGCTTCAGCCCAGAAATAGGTTGGAAGCTTTGCTTCATCAAACATAGTTCGTGCAGCTTCAATAAGAGTTCTATTCTTTCTTTCAACAACTCCATTTTGCTGTGGAGTTCCAAGAGCAGAAAATTCCTGCTTGATTCCATGGTTTTTGCAGAACTCTTCCATTATCAAATTCTTGAAATCTGTGCCATTATCACTTCTTATTATCTTCACAGAATCTTTGACCAATTTATCCAGTTGCCTAACATGATCAATCAAGATAGATGCAGTTTTACTTTTTGTGCGCAAGAAATACACCCATGTGTATCTGGTGAACTCATCCACTATGACCATAGCATATTTCTTCTTTGCAATAGCCATGACATATACAGGACCAAATAGATCAACATGTAGTAGGTGATAAGGCTCAAGAATTGATGATTCAGTCTTGCTCTTGAATGAAGATTTCCTTTGTTTAGCCTTCTGACAAGAATCACAAAGGCCATCAGGAGCAAATACTGATTTTGGCAGTCCTCTCACAAGATCTTTCTTTACTAATTCATTTATATTGTTGAAATTTAAATGAGAGAGTTTCTTGTGCCAGTTCCAGCTTTCTTGAATTGATGCTCTACTAATCAGACAGACTGCAGAACCATCAGTACTTGTTGAAAGCTTGGCTTCATAAATGTTACCATGCCGTAAAACTTGCAGAACAACTTTTCCTGTAGATTTACTTACAACTTCACAGTGTTCTTCAAAGAAATCCATATGATAACCTCTGTCACAGATTTGACTAACACTCAGCAGATTGTGTCTAAGTCCTGAGACTAGAGCTACTTCTTTAATGATGATATTCCCAAGATTGATATTTCCATATCCCAGCGTTTTTCCAATGTTGCCATCTCCATAAGAAACACTTGGGCCAGCCTTCTCCACAAAGTCTGATAGCAGGGCTTTATTTCCAGTCATATGTCCTGAACATGCACTATCCAGAATTAGGATGTTTTTCCTGTTGCCCTGCAATCACAAAGACCACAAATGATTAGTTTTAAGGACCCAGAATTGTTTGGATCCTTTGGCCTTATTAAGTTTGTTAACATTTGCAGCGGATTTAGCATCAGAGTTTATGTTAACATTTTTCTTATCAAAATTTACACTATCAGACTTTGAAACAGAACTTACACTAGAAGGAACAATGCTAACTTTCTTTAAAGAAGGTTTTATTTGATAATAATCATAGTACAGACTATGATATTCCTTACAAGTATAAATGGAATGCCATACACTACCACAATGAAAACAAGGATTTTGTGGCTTATATCTAACAGACTGACTCTTAACTCCTGACTTTGAAGGTAAGGAGTTTATGTTCTTATTCTTCCTGCAAAAAGAAGCCAGATGGTTAGAACTTCCACAGTTATGACACATTTTTCTAGGAGCATCAGGAACAGGCTTATAATCATTGCTTTTATTCACACCTTCCTTTCCATTCCTATTTTTCCTAGGTGATTTTACCTTGTTTGCATTCTTAACATCTTTCAGCTCATGCTTAAGGTGCTTCTTTGTCATTAAGCCTACGTTTACTTCAGTTGTCTTTTCCTGTTTTAGTTTGTCAGAAGTTAATTCCTTTTTAACTTCTGATTTTTCAGTATCAGAATTTACAGCTACAAACTTAACAGGTTTTAACTTTGGCTTTTGTTTAACAACTATAGGCTTAATATCTACAGTTCCTTTATCATTCTTATCATCTCAATAACCTAAGCCCTCTTTCTATTTTTCACTACTTCACAAATTCTGGGTTGTTCTGCCAGAGTTAGTCCAAGTCCTGATAATCTCTCTTTCCTTTTCTAACTCAGCTTTTAGAGATTCATTCATTAAGTACTTCATCCCTAACATAGAAAGCATCATCTCTATCTTTCTGAGTTTGTGGGAACATGACCAACTCTTTTTCTAAATAATCATTCCTTTTTTTATAAGCAAGATTTTCAGAAGTTAATCTTTTACATGTTAAAGTTTGGTCTCTATAGCTAATGAACATGGTTTTAAGATATCTTCTCAACTCATTTATATCATCAGTATGAAAGGCATAAGTAGTTTGAGGTACCTTTAACTTAGCAGCTTCAGAACTGCTTTCACCATTTGCCATATCAGCATTTACCATCAAGGCATAATTCTCCTCACTTTCAGAATCTGAGGTGTCTGTCCAGCTTTTCTTCTTTGTAACAAGAGCCTTGCCTTTGTCACTCTTCACTTTCTTACAATCAGGAGATATGTGGCCTTTCTCACCACAATTGTAACATTTGACATTTGTATAATCTCCTCTGTCAGACTTTCCTCCTTTGCCTTCAGATTTTCTGAAATTCTTCTTATCAGAACTTGCACCTCTCCTGGAAAACTTCTTTCCCTTCCTGAACTTCCTGTATGCAATCTTCGTGATTCCTTTCACCATAAGAGCACACAGCTTCATCATCTGTTCATCAGCATCCGTCTCAGGCAAGTTTTCAGATTCTGAGTCATCATCACTATCAGAACTTGATGACTCAGTATCAGACTTTGTGATGAGCGCTTTTCCCTTTCCTTTCCTTGAGGTAGCTGCCTTGGGGGATTCTTCTTCATCCTTAAGAGCAACTGTCCTTGACTTTCCTCCTTTCCTCTTGCTTCTTTGTTCCATCTCAAGTTCATGAGTCTTGAGCATCCCATAAATTTCATCAAGAGTCGATTTATCAAGATTATAGTTGTCTCTTATAGTTGTTGCCTTCAAATCCCAGCTTTCAGGAAGAGCTAACAGGAATTTAAGGTTTGAATCTTCAAGATCATACTCCTTATCAACCAGTGACAAATCATTCAAGAGCTTGACAAATCTGTCATATAAATCAGTCAATGACTCATTTGGCTTTGAGTCAAAGTGTTCATACTCTTGAGTGAGTATTGTCTTCCTGTTCTTCTTGATCGAATCAGTTCCCTGACATCTTGTTTCCAAGGCATCCCATATCTCCTTTGCAGTCTTGCAGTTAATTACCCTATTTGACATTACATTATCAATGGCACTATACAGTAAGTGTCGTACCTTCGCATCCTTAGCAGTTGAAGCGATATCTTCAGCAGTGTAATCACTCTTCTCCTTTGGTACAGACTTTGCTGCTTCACCTGCAACTGCAACAACGAGCTTTGTTGGATTGTGAGGTCCTTCCTTGATTCTGTCAAGATATTCTGGATCTGTAGCTTCCAGAAACATAGTCATCCTCACCTTCCATATGGGATATTCAGACGGTTTCAATATGGGAACTCTAATAGTCTCATATCGACTATGGATTTGTGTCTTCGGTGGTTCTTCAGTTTTGGTGGGCTTGGTTGGAGTTTCTGCTTCAGACATGATTGTTTTTGGATCTTAAACTATTTGTGTGTTAACAGATAGGCTCTGATACCACTTGTTAGGTCACACACACTGTAGAGGGGGGTAAATACAGTGTATAGCACAATCAAATCGAATTCTAATAACATAAATAACAGAAAACAGACTTTATTCAAAGCAATAAACTCTGTTACAGTATGGAACTGTCCTCTCTCAGTGATGAACAAATATCACGAGAGCTGCTAGGGTTATAATGAATAATATTCTTGATAATGATAACACTTCTAGTGTAAACCCTATGTATGTGTTTATATACTACACAGTTACAAGATAATCGCTAATTGATATGGAATATAATTTTGCTTCCTAAAATATATCAATCAGATATCTTTTCTTCCAAGTATTCTATTCTTCATAGAATTCCTTCTTCATGCATATCTCTTCTTACGTTTGTCTTGATCTTCTCTTCCTTTAATCAGCCACCTTCCTTATCTGATCGTTTCCTTTAAGTCCTGATATTATCTTCTGATAAATATCTCCTGAACCTTAAGTACTGATAACTTAAGTTCTGACTTCAGTATAAGTGCTGATTTCAGTTAAGTACTGATTTGTCCTGTTTAAGTAAGATCTGAAAACTAAACATAAATCATATTAGTTATGACATTATCAAATATATCTAACAGATTATGATTATAGGAATAAAATGAAATAATAAAAGGGCTATATATATTTATGGAACATTGGATCGTGTTGGATCGTATTGGATCGATAAATTAGTTACTTAGCCGCTAAGTAACTGCAAAAACGATCCGATTTGGTACCCGGATTGGATGATTATCCAAACCGGGCTTTTTATAAATACTTTATACGAAAATAATGTAATAATATCCCATCTTTCAGGAATACGGGGTTTGATGATTCACCGAAATGAATATCGTATCGAAAATCTTGCGCCGGGCCGCGCACGGGTCAAACCGTAATCCGGATTGAAAAATTCAAAACACGGAAAATATCCAAAATTACCAGATTAGGTTAGGAAGGAGTTTTCGGAAGAGTTTCGGGTTGTAAAAACGTAAAAACGGTTGAAATTGGACGATTCCCGGCTTTATAAAATAATTTTGTAATTATTCAGAAAATAATTAATAATTTCATAAATCAATATAAAGTCATATAATACTCCAAAAATTACCAGAAAAATACCTTAATTATCTGTATTTTATCGATAAAAATAATTACACGATATGTCCCGGATATTACATCGGTTACTCAAACTTCAACTTCCACTATGTCCAATTCTTTTTCTAATTCCTCAGTGATCTTAATCACATATCTGTTACTACACTGGCTTTGCTTGAGTGGTCGTTAATTGGATAACCATAATCTTTTGTTAATCTCAACCAAAATTTATACCTTGAAAACTTAACATAGAGTTGCTTCCTTTGCAACCTTCGTAGGGAAATCCTTGGGCGTTCTATATGGATTTTCTTAATTTTAAATAGCTGAGGATGTTATCAATAAATACAATTACACTTATACAATTACTCCTTATGCACTTTGTTCAATAAATCTTTAAACGCGACTGGTGCATTTGCTAATCCAAATAATATCACCAGAACTCGTAATGCCCATACCCCACTCTAAACACAGTCTTTAGTATGACCTCAGGGTTAACCTTTAACTGACGGTAGCCTGATCTTAGGTCAATTTTCAAGAACCAATACGTTCCTTTAATTGGGTCACATAAATAATCAATTATATGCAGGGGTTACTTATTCCTAATTATCAACTTACCAAACTTCCGATAATCAGTACGTAACTTCACACATCCATCCTTATTTTCTATAAACCACACTAGTGCACCACACGGAATACACCTTGTCTCATCACTCTTTTATCCCACAATTCCTGAAGTTTCTTAACTAATTACTTGATTCCTATTGGGGCCATACAATACGGAGCTTTTGACACTGGCTCGACTCTGTGCAGTAACCAATGAGAATTTCTATCTCATGCTCAGAGGTAATCCTGGTAAGTTATCTAGTAAGACCTTTGGGACTTCACTTGCTATCTGAATTTCTTCCAACTTAGGTGCTTCCTTCTTAATACTCGCTACATGTATTAGATATGCCCTACATTCTTGCCTTAACAACTTATTTGCTTGCATGATTAAAAGAAACTTCTTATCTTGCTTCCGTCCTTGGATACTTACCCTAATATTAGCTTCGCGCTTTGGGTGTATCTAAAATAACCGATGGTTCACTAATAGATCGAGGGAGAAGTAATTCGAATCAGTTAACATTACGATTCGCTTCTTCTGGAAATCAATCATTGCCCTATGGCAAACACCCAATCCACTCCTAAGATGTTAGGTCACACAACACTGTAGAAGGGGGTTGAATACAGTGTAGAATACAATCAAATCAATTTAAAGCACAAGTAACAGAAAACATATGTATTGGATATAATAAACTCTGTTACAATGGATCTGTTCTCTCTCAGTGATGAACAAATATCACGAGAGTTGCTAGGTTACAATTATATGATCTTCTCGATGATCGTAACTCTTATAGAGTAAACCTATGTCTATGTTTATATAGACATACAGTTATAAGATAACTTCTAATTGATATGGAATATAATTCTGTCTCCTAAAATATATCAACCAGATATCTTATATAATTCTTCTAGTTCTCTAACTCTTTCCATGCATATCTTCTTCTTGTATTAGTCTCGATCTTCTTTCCTGTAAATCAGCTTCCTTCCTTAACTGTTAGTCCTCCAGTACTTAAGTTCTGATATCCATCTTCTGATTTTATCTTCTGATAATCTAAGTCCTGATATCCTTAAGTCCTGACTTCAGTAAGTCCTGATTTCAGTAAGAACTGATATTTCCTATTAGTTAAAATCTGAAAACTAAACATGAAACATATTAGACATGACATCTCAAATATATCCAACAATCTCTTCCAACTTGTAAATTATGCAAGAATATACAAGTTAATAGATTTGATGATGTCAAAAACATTTAAGTTCAAATGCAATAAGAGTTTAATAAGACTATTAATTATAACTTACCAAATATCCAGCTTTACCAACATCACTGAATCAACCTGAATCCATAATGATTCTTAACAAAATCATTATCAGATTATCTTCAGCTTTCTTCAGAGCTTCAGCTTTCTTCAGAACTTCAGCTAAATGTGCTTTGACCTGCATCAGTTCTTCTTCCTTACTATCACCAATTTGATAAATGGCTGTTCTGAGAGCTTGAATGGATGTTCTTTCAAGTCCATCACCAAGTCTGATAACCTTAGGATGTGAAGAGTTTTCATTATAATATAAGCATCTTCCTTTCAGAATAACTTCCACCTTAGCAGAATTCTTCAGCATAGGAATTTCTCTTCCATCACCTTCAGTAATCATTGGACTGTAATGAGAAGTCTTTGTACCAGAGATTCTGAATAGATCTCATATAGCCTTCAAAATGTATTCTGACCATCTTCTTGTAACATCAGATTTTACTTCCAGAAGATAGTGAATATGTTAAAGTTCTCTGATAGACTTCTTTAATACATCAGTATCAGCTAATCTATAAGTCCTTCCATCATTGAGAAATAAGATCAATTTCACTTTTAGATTCTCCTTATCATGAGCATCTATCAAAACTTGAGCAGACAACACCTTGTCAAAGTGCCTTTGTTTGATTTGTTCATATGGTTTGTCTGTCAATATGAAAGGATCTCTTAGAGTAATCTCTACTTCTATTTGAATCTTCTCTTTGTCAGAACCTAATGCAGCTCTATCTCTAGGTTGCTTGGCTTTCAACCCATATGTAGCAAGTTGTTTAATCATGAGATTGGATTTTGGTTCAACTGGAGTAGCTTTCTTCCATAACAGCTTCTTCTTATCAGCAATTGTCATTTTACCCAAATCAACTTGAGCATTGTCAGTAGTTGATGTCTTGATAGCTTGATCAGAATTTGCTATTTCTTCTGTACCTTCCAGTCCTTTATTCTGAACAACAACTTGAGCAGTGTCAGAGGTTGTTTTAGAATCTTCATCTATCTTTCTTCTTTTCATAATTTGAACAGTTTCATCTTCAACAAGATTATCATCAGTTACTTGAACGATTTTACACACTGGTTTTATTAGATCTTGAGAAGTTTTCAAGTCCAGTGACTTGGTTGGTTCATAAATTTTTCCTTTCCCTTTGTCTTTGGGATCACTCTCAGTATGTGATCTAGTCTTGAACTTTGAAGTTTCAGAATTTGACTTTTCCTTGATCACAATGCCTTTTTCCTTAGGCCTTGGAGGTTTCTTTGCATCAGAAGCTTTAGACTTAGGATTTGTCTTCTTAGCAGCAAATCTAGCTTCTTCCTCCTTGAGAGTTTCTAAATCCATTCCTGGATTTTATTTCAGAAATAATCTTCTTGCTATCTCCTCATCAAGTGTCTGGATTTTAGGATCTTTGTAATAAACAATAGTCTACTTCCCCTTTAACTTCAGAGTTTGCAAAAACTTCTGAGAGTCTTCAGATCCTGACTTAATCAGAATATCAGAACTTGACATCAGACTTTGCTTATCACCACTTGACTTCAATCTTTGAGCATTCACAATATCAGAACTTGACTTGTTTTGGATAGAAGATTTTCCTTGAAATTTTCTTTGACCTCTGCTCTTTTCAGAGTTTCCCTGGTCATCACCTTTATCATCCTTTTTCTTCAGTTCTTGAGTAGGTGAACATTTGGACTTAACTACCTTCTCCCCCTTTTTGGCATCATCAGGAAGTAAGAGAGAAAGAAGAAGTTCAACTGAAGATTGGATTTCATCCAATTGAGCTTTCTGAGAAGCTTGATTAGCCAGAACCTCAGCAATTTGGGCCTATTGCTTCTCTTGAGTTTTCTCAATGGTTGTAACTTTTTCAGAAATAGGTCTGATATACCTGTTCTTGTCAAGCTTGATCTGTAGATTGAACTTATTAGCTTGTTCCCTGAGTGTATCAACCTTTTCATGAGTAGAAGTATGTAGACCTTGAAGATGTTTTATAGACAGAGCTGTGATCTTGAGTTGTGTCTTGAAATCAGAATTTGTGAGCAACTCATCAGCTTTTGCAATATGCTCTATCAGAATTTTAGAACATGGAATAAAATCTGATCCATTCCACTTCTTGGTCCACTCAACACCTCTGTGAGTATCCTCCCAAGGAATAGGTGCTTCCTTTTTAACAAATTTCTTCACCAATTCTTCCTTGCCCAGAGTAGGTACTGGAGTCTCAACAGAAACACTATCATCAGAACTTGAGGAAGACTCATTCTGTTCTGATAGCTCAACAGTGTATGAAGCAACTGAAGATTCAGGAATAACATCATCTAAATTCTGATCAACAGAATTTATCTCCAGAGCTGGTGTCTTTGATGTAGATGGAGCTTCCAGATAAAGAACTTCAGGTATATTCAAATTATGAATATCTATTTTAGAATTATCAGTTTGTTCTTTAGCATCATCTGTAACTTTAATAGGAGAGACAGGAGGGGTAACAACTGTGTCATTAGCAATGTCTTTGGCTTGAGCTGGAAGGGCTTTAATGATAATTGGTTCTTGTGAGATCAGAGATTCCTGATCCCCTTCCTCAGCTTCTTCAGTATCTTCTAATATAGCCTTAGCCACATACCTCCTAGCCTTCATTTTCTTCAATCTCCTTGCCAATGAAGGAGTTTCTTCAGCAGCATCAGAATTTACAGATTTCCTTTTCAAAGTATCAGAATTTGAGCTGCTTTCTCTTTCTGAGAAGTAGCATTCTCAGCTTCAATTATCACAGGTTCAGATGCATGAACTCGTGCTTCAATTATTCCCTCTTCACTCTCAAACTCATCTCTGAGAATCATCTTCCTTCTCTTTTGTGGAGGTTGAGGAACAGACTTTATCCTCTTAGAAGTTTTGAAAGATGAAGGTCTGGTTGTTTGTGCTGATCGTTGAGAAGTCTGAGGCGTTTGTGTAGAGGTGGTAGGTGCTGATGGTTGAGGTTCTGATGGGTGGACATCACGATATAATGCAGTGTATTTAACTGGATCATAGATTATTAAGGCTTGTTTGACAGATAAAGGAACTCGGAGGGGTCTTAACACAGCCTTCTTATTATCAGTAGATAATAAGTTATTAAAAGCTCTTTTAGCCGATTTGTTGACTGAATATGGGGATTGCATCGAAGTTAGAACATTTGTTTGCAAAAGCCTTGGTAATGCAATCAAAGAAGAAACTCTATTCCCTCCTTATGTAAGGTCTCTTTAATTGACCCAGCTTTGCCAATATCTTTTCATACCCCAGACTGGCCATCATATTTTGAAGAACTGGCTCCTCAACAGTTGAGTAAACGCAGTTCTAAGGCAGCTGCAGTGCTTGTCGAACCGTGGCCAATGTCACGACATCCTCATCCTCCCCTGATGAAAAGATAATACTTGGGGACCCTTGAGAACCACCATCATCATATACTGTACTTCTCCAGAACTCTAGCACTTGAGTTCCAGAGACTGTATCAGGTTGGGTCAGAGCGTACCCAATATCAGAATTAGCGAGAAAATCCTGAATGAAGTGAAGTTCCGATGGAGCTTCAGCCTTTCTAAGAATGGCGGAGTAGTTGTTAGGAACAAATTTAGCTCCATTGAAAATTACGTCTTTTGGTGCCATCTCTGTATGAAATTAAGTGAGAAAAAGAGTGTTTGCAAAGTGTTTGTTAAAAGTCCTGAAAGAAAACGCTTCTAGAATATTGAGCGAGAGAGAAAGTAAAAGAGATTAAGAATAGAAAAGTAAGTAAAAGGTTATAAAATCTTTTAACTCCCATATATATACTTTCTCCACTCAACAGTTATATTTTTTGAAACATGGGATACACTTTACATCTGGCACTGTGTGAACAGTCAATAAACGGTTAGAGCAGGAGTTAATTGGCACGTAAAATAAGCAATAATTACCGTGCACATGCAGTTTTTCAGGACATACACGTTAACCACTAACCCATAATGATTATGACTATTTTTATCTCACCCAATTTATTATGATTTAAATATGAGTGTTTCAGATTTTACCACAAATAAGTTAAGTAAAGAAAAACGCCACTAAGAAATTCTGACTTATGGGAGCGCGACACGTGTCCCTTGAATGCTTAATTCTGACTCGTAATTAAGAAATTAACGGTACAAACTTGCGTGTGAAAATAAGCCAGGAAATTTTCAAATTAACTTTAAAATTCTCTGAATATTTAAAAACTAATAAAATAAAATTTTCATAATTTTCAAAGCATTTCTGAATCACACGCTATAACCGCATTTTACAATTTAACGAACAAACGTGCAGGTGAATTTAACCTCAAAAATTTCCAAAATAATTTTAAAATTCTTGAAATATTCCCAACTTAAGAAAATATGAATTTCATAATTTTTGAGGTATTCTGGGGTTTAATATTGAATTTACACTTAAGTGCAAATCAGAAAATCATTTAGGAATAAATAGTTAATGAAATTTTGATTTCTAAATTTTATAAAATTCCAAAAATAATTACTGAAATTATAAAACCATAAAAATAATTTTAGAGACAATTCAATTATTTATGAAAATAAAACTTCAATAAAAATCACGTTTAAAAGGGAAAAATAAAACAATACGGCTCAATAATTAATCAAACAAATAATCACGCACACCACTAGATCAAACATAATTAATAATAGAGCAACACACAACTGACATAATCAATACACATATTTTATTTAATTATTCAATAATTACATTTTTATTAATACATAAATACGAGTCGTTATAGTAGTCACAGTCAAATCTTCAACTCTTCTTTCATTCCTCTTGTTTCCTCTTTCTTGTCTAGACTGAAATCTAGTGATTGCTTTTGATGAACCACTAACTCCAACTAGTTCTTCACCTCTTTTACTTTTGCTCTCCTTCTGTTCCCCCTTATTACCTCCATCAGAATTTTTATCATCAGTACCTGTCAATGTCAGCTGTTTAGATTTAACAATTTCCTCCCCCTTTTTGGCATCATCACCAAGCAGTAGAGAAAGAATCAGCTCCATTTAATTATGTACTTCTGTAGGTTGATCATACATTTGAGCTTGATGAGCTTCCAATCTAGCTTGACTGGCTTCAATTACAGTTTATCTGACACCTATTGGTGAATTTTTTTATGAATTTCCTGATGAGTAAGCAACTTTGAAGCAATCAATGATTCTTTAATATGATTGATTTGAGTAGTAGTTGGTTAATGAGCTGTGTGTAAGGATTTGACAACTAAAGTTGATACTTTTAGATGATTCAGCACATCAGGATTTGTAATCTTCTGTTCAGCTGTTTCCAGATGTTCAACTGCATGTGTTCCGGAAATAGGATATGTATTATCTTTCCAATAAGCATTCCAGAGATTATCAGAATAATCCTGCTTCTTTTTAGCATCTAACTCTTTCATTTTCTGTTGTCTTACATGCATAGGCATATCTTCAGGAAAGAAAAGGTCATCCTCAAGATCTAACATAGCATCAGATGCATGAGTTTCTTTACCATCATTAGATTCTTCAATAGCAGCTAGATCTTGCACTAATTTCTAAACTTTATCATCAGCTTCAGTATGCAGAATAGAATGAGAAATTGATCCAATAGCTTCAGAAGCTTCCACACCTTCAGCAATTATCTCCACATCTTCAACTATTGTAGATAAATGAATTAGAGCTTCAAGATTAACTTCCAGGAGTTCAGGTCCTATAGAATGTTGTGGTGATTCTGAAATGGATGAATCTTTATGAATGGACTTTAGTGCTACTACATCTTCAGCAACAACAGGTATTTCTTCAGGTGATGGAAAAGTAGAATGAATATGTTAGGTCACACAACACTGTAGAAGGGGGTTGAATACAGTGTTTAATACAATCAAATCAATTTTGAACACAAGTAACAGTAAATAGATATATTCAATATAATAAACTTTGTTACAATGGAACTGGTCTCTCTCAGTGATGAACAAATATCACTAAGAGCTGCTAGGTTACAATGTATAATCTTTTCGATAATGATAACATATATAGTGTAAACCCTAAGTCTGTGTTTATATAGTACACAGTTACAAGATAACTTCTAATTGATATTGAATATAATTCTGTCTCCTAAAATATATCAATCAGATATCTTCTACAAGTCTTCCAGTCTTCTAACTCTTTCCATGCATATCTTCTTTTGTTTTAGTATCGATCTTCTACTGTAAATCAGTTTCCTTCCTTAACTGTAAGTCCTCCCGCACTTAAGTTCTGATATAACCTTAAGTTCTGATATGAAGTTCTGACTTCCAGTAAGTCCTGATTTGTCCTGTTGTTAAGTTCTGAAAAACTAAACACAAATCATATTAGACATGACATCTCAAATATATCTAATAATCTCCCACAACTTGTAAATTATGCAAAATATACAAGTTAATAGATTTGATGATGTCAAAAACATTTAAGTATAAATGCAATAAGAGTTTAACTAGATAACTAACTACAACTTACAGTCCTTGTAGCTTTTAGCAATCTCACTGAGTCAATCTGAATCCATGATGATTCTTGACAAAGTGTGATATCAGCTTTTCTTCTTTAATCCTCGGGACTTGAGAGAGTGTAGTCTTGACTTGCTTCATCTCTTCATTTTGACTTCCAATCTGGTATATTACAGTCCTTAAAGCAGAGATATTGTTTCTTTCTAAACCATCATTCAGTCTTATTACCCTAGGATGAGAAGAATCTTCATTGTAGCACATACATTTCTCTTTCAGTATCTCTTCAAGCTTAGCAGAATTCTTCTTCATTGGAATTTCACTTCCATCATCTTCAACAATATTAGGAACGAATTCTGTAACTCTTAAACCAGAAATTCTTGCTTTATCTCCGATGGTCTTCAATATGAACTTTGACCATCTCCTGGTAATATCAGACTTTACCTCTAAAAGGTAATGAAAAAATTGAAGTTCTTTCAGTGACTTGTTTAGCACATCTGATTCTATCATTTGATATGTCCATCCATCTTCAAGAAATAGAATCAGCTTTTCTTTCACATTGTGCTTGTTATGAACATCCAGTACCACTTGAACAGATATAACTTTATCAAGATGTTTCTGTGTAACATCTTCAAGAGGTCTGTTAGTCAATAGAAATGGATCTCTAGTAGCAACTTCAACTCCTGTCTTAATCTTAGCTTCATCAGAACCTAGCCCAGCCCTGTCTCTTGTTCCTCTAGCATTTAACCCAATAGTCATGAATGTAGAAAACAATTGGCTTTTCTTTGGATCTGATGGTTTGACATTTTTCCATAGAAGTTTCTTTTTATCAGCTACTTCCATTTTGTCTAAATTAACTTGAGCACTGTCAGAGGTTGACTTGATAACTTTATCAGAACTTGTTGTTTCTTATTGTTCTTCACTCTGAACAACTTGAGCCTTGTCAGAGGTTGTCTTTGATTCTTTAGAAATCCTCTTTCTTTTCAGAGTTTGAACATCTTTATCTTCAGCAAGATTATCATTAAGTAACTTGAACCATTTTACACACTGGCTTTATCAGAATTTGAGGAATTTTCATCTCCAGTGGCTTAGTTGGTTCATCAACTTTTCCTTTCCCTTTGTCTTTGGGATCAATCTCAGATTGTGATCTAGTCTTGGCTTCAGATGCCTCAGTTTGTGACTTCTCCTTGATCATAATGCCTTTTTCCTTAGGCCTTAGAGGTTTCTTTGCAACAGAAGCTTTTGGCTTTAGATTTTTCTTTTCAGCTTTGAATCTAGCTTCTTCCTCCTTGAGACTTTCTAAATCCATTCATGGATTATGCTTCCGAAATAATCTTCTAGCAATTTCCTCATCAAGTGTCTGAATCTTGGGATCCTTGTAGTAGACTGTTGTCTGCTTTCCCTTGAGTTTCAGAGTTTGCATGAACTTTTGAGAATCTTAACTTCCACCTTGTATCAGAACATCAGGTTTTGTCAGACTTTGCTCATCAGAACTTGATATCAGATTTTGAGTTTCAGTACTTGCTATCAGATTTTGAGTTTGACCAGCTTCAGAACTTGTCTTCTTTTGAATAGAAGATTTACTTGCATCAGTACTTAGTTTCCTTGAAGAAACCTTGCTGCTCTGCCCTGTACTTTGAACTTGACCTCCACCCTTTCTAGGGTTTCCCTGGTCATCAGCTTCATCATCTTTCTTCTTCAGTAATTGATCATTTGAGCATTTGTACTTAACTATCTTCTCACCCTTTTTGGCATCATCTGATAGTAGGAGTGAGAGAAGAAATTCTACTGAAGATTGAATATCATTCAATTGAGCCTGTTGAGAAGCTTCATTTGCCAGAACCTCAGAAATTTGGGTCTGTTGCTTCTCTTGAGTTTTCTTAATTGCTTCTACCTTTTCAGAAATAGGTCTGATAAACCTCTTTTTGTCAAGCTTGGTCTCCATTTCTAGCTTATCAGCTTTTTCTAGAAGCTTATCAACCTTTTCTTGAGTTTCACAGTGTAGACCTTGAAGATTCTTGGTAGATAGAGCAGTGATCTTGAGCTGTGTCTTGACATCAGAATTTATCACAAGCTCATCAGCTTTAGCAATGTGCTCTGTCAGAACTTTAGAGCTTGGAATGAAATCAGTTTCATTCCACTTCTTGGTCCACTCTACACCTCTGTGAGTATCCTCCCAAGGAACAGGTGTAACTTGCTCAAGAAACTTCTTAACCAATGTTTCCTTTCCCAGAATGGGAGCTGGAGTATCAACAGAAACATTGTCTTCAGAACTTGAAGAAGATTCATTATGTTCTGACAGCACTACAGTGTGTGATACAACTGGAGATTCAGAAACAACTTCATCTAAATTCTGAGCTTCAGAATTTATCTCCAGATTTCGTGTAGATGGTGTAGATGATATCTCAGCATCAGTATTTAAGATAGGAGAATGAGTTGGAGATTGCTAAGTTTCTGTTGGTGGAGCTTCCAGATAAAGAACATTGGGTATATTCATATTGTGAATATCTATTTCAGAATTTGTAGCTTGTTCTTCAGAATTATCTGTAGCTTCAATAGGAGAGACATGAGGTGTTACCACTGTATCAGGAATAGTGTCTTGGTCTTTAGCTGTAGGTGGCAGAGATCCAATGATAATTGGCTCTTTCGAGATCAGAGATTCCTGATCTCCTTCCTTAGCTTCAGTTGTATCATCAGATGTAGGCTTAGCATTATACCTCTTTGCCCTCATTTTCTTCAATCTCCTTACCAATGAAGGAGTTGCTTTAGCAGCAGAATTTACTGATCTATTTCTCTTCAAAGTATCAGAACTTTGAGCTACAGTTTCTTTCTGAGAAGTAACATTCTCAGCTTCAATTGTCACAGGTTCTGATGCATGAACCTGTGCTTCCTCTTCAAATGTAACTTAGGATATGTCGATTTAAATTCAACATTTGTTTTTCAAATCAGCACAAATTATTAGTAACCACAATTATAATCAAACATTCATCAAGAAATACAGTTCAAGTGGATGAAGTAAAGATTAATAGGTTTCAATGAGAACATTCACATTCACATTCACATAATACGAGATAAACAAAGACTAAATCTTACAATCAAAAGAAATTTCATTAAAATATCCAAAGAGTACATTTCTTGAAATTTATAGAGTACATGCAAAATATTACAAGATAATCCTAGTCTAAGATAGTGAACATTAACAGCCTAGGTCTCAGAAGGAAAGCTATCAATTAGTTCCTCCTACTGCTGACAAAAAGCACTGTAAGACGGATTGTAACACCCCAAATCCGGGGTCAAGATTTGGTGTCACAAAACAATCTTTACATAAAATAAAAGAATATTCAATTAACCCCTTTTTATCCGGATCGTTTACAGGTTATGGTATGAAACAAGAATCTAATCTTTTACAACTCTCAACAACTACAATACAAATGTAAATACCTTTGAATTAAAGCTCTTGTCACATTCTTCTAACACCTTCAACCTCTCGCAGCGGAAATTTCTCGAACTTCTGCTGTTTATCTAGACTATTCATTTTTATCCTTATCTGTTTCTGGCATAAATAAGAATTGACAAAGCACGAGTGAGCCAAAAATGCCCAGCAAGTATATATTTTGAGTTTCAACATTAATATCAAAGAAAAACTTCCGGACAAAATCTCTGAAGTATTTTGAAGAGCGAAACACGAAATCATTTAAAGGATATACTTCATCTACTTAAAATCAATTTGATTTGCATTGCTATAAATCACATAGGGGCTAACGACATTTTTGTAAGAGCTTCAAAGATTGCGTGTTTTCAAAATATCTTCTGGTAACACTTCATACTTGAGCAACGAATGCAACAACTATTCATAAAACGACGTTCAAGAAATTCCTAACTATTCAGTATCCATCATTATCGACTAAGTTTCCATAGACTTAGCCTGCTAAACCAGCCTGATAAGGACGGGTTGAATAATTAAGAAGATCTCAATTCATTCAAGATTCTAATTATCACTCAGCAACTAATGCTGCAGCAACAATCTGAACCTCTAATTTATTTAGAAACACCGTAATTTTCCGAAACTGAGTGCTACGAAAGAATAACTTTAATCCAGAATCACATTTTTTTTGAGAAGGAATGCCATTAATGGCGATCAACAACAAATTAGACTGGACACTAGTTCGCATCTATATTCTGCTGATCAGTCAGAATATAATGCAGATCTATATCTCAATATATAGATCTAGTCGGGTCCCCAGGCACTACGGCCCATCTCGAGGCACCAGTCATCCCGGTCCTCAGGATTAAGTAAAACTCAATCCCCAAAATATTACTATCCCGCCCGTAGAGTGTTTTGATGTCAAACCATTTTGAATTCAAAACATCCCAATTCAGGGTTCGCAAATAACCCGAAAGAATGGGTATCTGCTCAAGAGAGCAATCGAATTATAGGAACAAGAATAAAAGAATCATGCATAATCAGAGTAATTCCAGTGAAATGTAAAACATTTAACTATTCTGAACTTAGAATAGGAACGAAGAAATAATTGCAGTATTTAAAAGAAAATTCAGAATACTTGCAGTATTTAAAAGAAAGTTCGGGAATACTTGCAGTATTTTAAAAGAAAAATCCAGAATACTTGCCTCAATAAGCTTTAACCGCTATTAACTTTGGTTCGCCTTTGATCGTTCGGCTTTATCATCAAACTACTATCCTATTCTGGATACGATCCCAACATTCAGACCCTTCTGTTGGAACTTCGTTGATCTCATCGTCTAATCACTAGATCGTTCCTAGTCCGATGTCACGTCTCGGGTCTTCCGTCTAAACCTACAGGGTTAAAATACCCTAATTCAGATAATCGCTTAAGCTTAACATCAAATCGCCACCCCATTCTACCCATACGATTTCATAACCAACTTCATATTTATATGTATTATCGAAGTACACATAGAAATTATGGTTCACATCTTCGAAACTCGGTTCGGTATTTAATTTCGGAAAATACGTATATTTGTCATTTTGAAAAATAGGGTAATCGATTATTCACAAAATATCTTATCACGTCACGCAAATCGGTTTCATAAAGTTCAATTATATCCTTGTTCGTCGTCTCCGACAATTACAGGTTACGTTACCGTATTTTCGGAATTAATTTTCCCGAAAATCGGGCAGCGTCTCCTTTATTTATCGGCCTACCCGTCGAATCATTTCGATGTCAATCACAACAACAACAACAACCAATTATTCACCACTACAATTCACAATTCTCAAACAACAATGAAATTTTAATTATCTATCATGGTTATTCGTAATTTTATATTTTAATTCTTAATTTTCGTTTCGAAATTAATTTCACGAACTAATTTATTTCATTTATAGATGTAGGACTCAGATAAAAATCATCATCGCCCACCGTCGGCTCGCCGAGGCTCATCACCGACGGCGGTAAAATTTTGCGGGTTTTCAACGCAAAATTCCACCGATTAATTGTTAATAATATCCGCACGAAATATTTATTTCACTAAAAATCAATCAAATGATTCCTGCAAAATATTCAAAAATTCCAATTATTTATACGAACAATTAACAGACAAACAGGAAAAAAAAGGAAGAAGGAGGGAGAGTAGAGCGAAAGAGAGATTACAGAGATATGAAAGAGAATTGGAGAGAGATTTCCGAGAGAGAGACCGCGAGAGAGAGAGAGGTCGGGAGAGATGAACAAAAAGGGGGCTGCAGGGGTGAATTTGGGGGGTTTTTTTCTCTTTTTTTTCTCTTTTTTTTTCTTTTTATAATTATCCTGACTCGTACCACACTTACTGATTTCAACGAATAATTTACGAGTAGGAACACTCCAAAAATTTATCAGAACAGATTTAAAATTCTCAATATAATTTAAAACTAATATTCTAAATTTTCATGATTTTTAAACCATTTTTAACTTGCCAATCATATCCGCATTTTAACGAATTAACGAATAAATGCGGGAGTGAATAAAAGCCAGAAAATTACCGGAATAATTTTAAAATTCTCGAAATATTCTAAACTTAATAAAATATGTATCTCAAGATTTTTGAAGCAATCTGGAATTAAATACTGATTTTACAATTAAATGAAATCAGGAAATCATTTAAAATTAAATAATTAATAAAATATTGATTTCTAAATTTTATAAACCCCTAAAAATAATAAATAAAATTATAAAATAATAAAAATAATTTTAGAGACAATTTTAGCATTTTTAAGAATAAATATTCAATAAAATCGCTTTAAAATGAATTAAATGCATATAGCTCGATAATTTATTATAAAATTAATCTTCGCGTCCAACAATTCACAGAAAATTGATAATACAGTAACACATAGCTGGCAGAACCATCACATATTTTATTTATTTAATAATTTGATAATTACATTTACAGATTGGTTCCGAAAATAGGTTACTTAGCGGCTAAGTAACTAAAAAGATGATACGATTTTAATACCAGAATTGGATAATTATCAAAACAGTACTTCCTATAAAATACTTTATAAGAAATTAAGGTGATAATGTCTCGCCTTTTGAGAATATGGGTTCTTATCGATATATAAAATGGTTTGCGTATCGAAAATTTCATACCGGGACTCGTACAGGTCAAACCGTACCCCGGATCGAGAAAGTCAAAACACGGAAAATGTTCAGAATTATCAGATTAGGTTAGGAAGGAGTTTTCGGAAGAGTTTCGGGTTGTAAAAATGCAAAAACAATTGAAGTGGGACAATTTCTGATTCTAAAAAGTAATTTTATAATTATGTAAAAATAATCATTGTTAATTCTATAAATCCTTATAAAATCATATGTTTATTCAAAAATTACCAGAAAAATACCAAAATTATCTAGAGTTAATTCTGGATAATTGGAAATTAGAATATCTAAATTTTATCAGAAATAAATATTCAAATATTATTATCCATCATCAAATAATTCACCAAAATTCACACAAAACTCACATAATAATTATTTATTGATAAAAATAATTACATAATATTTCCCAGGCATTACACGGATGATCCGTTCTTGCTGAAGAAGAGCCTCTCTCCGTTCTTCTTCCAAGAGATTAAGATGGAGTTGATAGTCCATCTGAAAGAACAAGAGATTTGTCTGAACCTCTTGTGGAACCATGTTCCATATCTCAGTAGGAATGGCAGTGATGTGCCATTCCTGTTCCCATTCACCATAACTGAACTCGACGTTGAAGGTTTCATAGTTCATAAACATGTTTACAAGAACCAATTTTTTTATGAAGGAAGAAAATGGTGAGAAGTAAAAGAGAGAGAATGATTTTGTGTGAGAATAGAAGATGATTTGTCTGAGATGAAATATTGGTTAAATAGCCAATGGAATATCAAGGGACTAGAGGACTGATTAATGACTAAGTGTAGAGTTAACTTAATGAGTGTCTCCCTAGACCGATGTATAATAATTTAGGCAATATGTGAACAGTCAATAGTTAATGAAGAGTTAATGGGCACGGGAAATAAGTAATAATTACTGTTCGTATGCAGTTTTTCAAGACAAACACATTTACCACTAACCCAAATGATTATGACTGTTTTTATCTCACCTAAATATATTCTGATTAAATATGACCGTTACAGTATTTACCACAAATAAGTCAAGTAAAGAATAATTCCACGTAAGCATCAGAGTTTCCATCAGGATTTAATATCAGAACTTAACTATTATCAGATTTTAACGGTCAACAGAACATGGCTTCTCAACTCAAAAAGTGGATATCTTTTTCTGTGATTCTTCATACAAATACTGACTTGATTCTTCAGAGTTTAATCATCAGAACTTCCATCAGAACTTGTCCTCAAAATTTATGCAAATAACACTTAACTGTTTGTGAAAAATAACTTAATCACCACAGTAATTTTCATCATTCATATGGAGTGATAGTGTGTGCATTTAGCAAAATATCAGATAAAGATTAAAGTCTGATATACTTCAGTTAATCTTAGAAATAAGGCATAACTAAGAAAATTGCTTAAAATCTGTCATTAATAATGAAATCTACTATATGATAAATTTGTGCATGAGTCCACCTCAACTGTTTGTGCTCATTTTATGCATCTTTTGAAATTCCTTTTTATAGTGGCTTCTCAGTGTAAGTGAGTCACAACTACTTATCAGAATTTATGTTATTATCAGAGTATTTATCCAGTAATCAGAGAATGTGAAAAGTCACCAAGAAAAATTTATTTGCTTTTCTAATGCATATTACTTAATACCAGCAATGCACTTGGGTCTTCCCTTCCACATATTTACTCTAGATCTCAAAGGAGTACCTGACTTTTATTTTCTTTTCTTTTCTTTTGATAAGTGAGGCTTATCAACATTTAGTTCATCCTTAAGATTTACTGACATCAGTATTTGACAGATAAGAAGAAAGAATCTAGTTTGTGACTTAGTAATAAGATACACAAACTAAATTTGACTAAGCTCAAAATCAGAATTTGCTTGTGTTAATGAATTTCCACATAAACAACTAATTCAGACATGGGATTTCTAGTATTTTAAAGACTACTAGGTCAGCATCTAGCACAGTTTTCCTCATTGGATTGAATAGTCACAGAACATTCAAATCACTATTAGAGTATAAAGATCCACATCAGATAACAATCAGCATTTAATTTATTTCAATTTAAGCACAGATTACATGAAGATAGGAAAATCTATAAACATTAATCATAAAGTCTGATGCATGAGAATAAAAACTAAGCAGATTTAGAGAAAGAACCTGAAACCATTCCAAGTTCATTTACCAGTCTTGTAAAAGTAGCTTCACATAGTGGTTTTGTGAAGATATCTTCCAGTTGTTGATCTGTTGGAACAAAATGCAATTCCACTGTACCTTCCATCACATGTTCCCTTATGAAATGGTACCTTATGCTGATGTGCTTTGTCATTGAGTGTTGAACTGGATTACCTGCCATAGAAATAGCACTTTGATTATCACAGTAAATAGGTATTTTAGAACATTCTAACCCATAATCCAGTAACTGATTCTTCATCCAAAGAATCTGTGCACAACAGCTTCCTGTAGTAATATATTTTGCTTCTGCAATTGATGTGGAAATTGATTTATGTTTCTTGCTAAACCAATAAACTAATCTGCCTCCAAGAAATTGGCAGCTTCCACTAGTGCTTTTCCTGTCTATTTTGCATCCTGCAAAATTTGTATCTGAGTAACCTATTAGCTTAAAATCTGATTCTCTAGGATACCACAATCCTAGATCAGCTGTACCCTTGAGGTACTTGAAAATTCTTTTTACATCTATTAGATGAGGTTCTCTTGGATCAGCCTGAAATCTTGCACAAAGACAGGTAGCATACATGATATCAGGTCTACTTGTAGTTAAATAAAGTAAAGAGCCAATCATACCTATGTAGTTAGTAATATCTACTGATGAACCAGTATCTTTATCTAACTTGGTTGCAGTGGCCATGGGAGTGGATGCAGTTGAACAGTTTTGCATTCCAAATTTCTTGAGTAAATTTCTGGTGTACTTGGATTGACAGATAAAAGTACCTTCTTCATTTTGCTTGACTTGAAGTCCCAGAAAATAACTAAGTTCTCCCATCATACTCATTAGATATCTTGACTGCATTAGCTTTGCAAACCTTTTACAGAGTTTGGCATTTATAGAACCAAATATGTTATCATCAACATATATCTGTACCAAAAGTAAGTCCTTTCCATGGCTGAGGTAGAACAGTGTTTTATCAATTGTGCCTCTGTGAAATCCACTTTCCAGAAGGAATTGAGCTAAAGTCTCATGCCATGCTCTTGGATCTTGCTTAAGGCCATAAAGTGCTTTGTCTAATATATAGACATGATTTGGAAATTTTGAATCTTCAAAACCTGGAGGTTGTTCAACATATACCTCTTCTTCCAATTCTCCATTGAGAAAAGCACTTTTCACATCCATTTGAAAGACTTTAAACTTTTTGTGAGCAGCATAAGCCAAAAAGATTCTTATGGCTTCCAATCTAGCAACTGGTGCAAATGTTTCATCATAATCAATACCCTCATGTTGAGAGTAACCCTTAGCAACCAGCCTTGCTTTGTTTCTTGTAATTATGCTATCACTGTCAGTTTTGTTTATGAACACCCATTTTGTGCCAACAACTGATCTGTTCTTTGGTCTTGGCACTAGGGTCCATACTTTATTTCTTTCAAATTCATTTAACTCTTCATGTATTGCTTGCACCCAGTTAGCATCTTGAAAAGCTACTTCCACTTTCTTTAATTCAGTCTGAGATAGAAAAGAATGATAGAGACATTCATTTGATGTTGCCATTCTAGTTATGACACCTGCTTCAGGATCTCAAATTATTAAGTCAGGTGTATGTGATTTGGTCCACTTCCTTGCAGATGGAAGCTGATTTCTAGAACTGGATCCTCCACCATCATCCATGCTATCTCCATCAGTATTTTCTGATGCTCCCCCTGTAGTTATGCTCTCTGAGACTTCAGAATTTGAGTTAGATCCTTAAGGACTTGAAGTATGAGAGTTTCCAGAATTATCAGAATTTGGTTCATCAGAACTTGATAAATTGGAACTTGAAGAGCCAGAGACAGGTTCTGATGCATCTTGAGAGTCTTCTGTTGTGGTAGGATCTTCAGCTTGCTCCCCCTGGACAGGTTCATTCTCCTTTAGAGTTGTTACCACAGTTTCAATGACATCAGAACTTAAGCCGTCAGCACTTACAGGATCAGAGTTTAAGTCATCAGAATTTACAGAATCAGAATTTAAGTCTTCATTTTCAAATCTCAGCTGATCGTGATCATTGAAATCTTCAAGTCCATTAATCTTCTTATCATCAAAAGATACATTGATAGATTTTATGACAACCCTTGTTCTTAAATTATATACTCTGAAGGCTTTTGTGGAAAGTGGATATCCCACAAAAATTCCTTCATCAGCTTTTAGATCAAATTTTGACAGCTGTTCAGGATGAGTCTTAAGAACAAAACACTTACATCCAAATACATGAAAGTATTTCAGATTTGGCTTCTTTTTTTTCACCATCTCATATGGTGTTTTTCCATGCTTGTTGATGAGTGTAGCATTCTGTGTAAAATAAGCAGTTTGCACAGCTTTAGCCCAAAAGTTGGTTGGTAACTTTGCTTCATCAAGCATAGTTCGTGCAGCTTCAATGAGAATCCTGTTCTTTCTTTCTACAACTCCATTTTGCTGTGGAGTTCCAGGTACAAAAAATTCCTGTTTGATTCCATGCTCTTTGCAGAACTCTTCCATGATTGAATTCTTGAACTCAGTGCCATTATCACTTCTTATAATTTTAACAGAATCTTTGACCAACTTATCCAGCTGTCAGACATGATCAGTTAAAGTAAATGCAGTTTCATTCTTCTTGTGCAAGAAATATACCCAAGTGTATCTTGTGAACTCATCCACTATAACCATAGCATATTTCTTCTTTGTAATAGACATGACATTGACTGAACCAAATAGATCAACATGCAGTAAGTGATAAGGCTAAAAAATTGAGGATTCAGTTTTGCTCTTGAAAGAAGATTTTCTTTGTCTTGCCTTTAGACATGAATCACAAAGGCCAACAGGAGTAAATACTGATTTTGGCAATCCTCTCATAAGATCTTTCTTTACAAGCTCATTTATGTTATTGAAATTTAAATGAGAAAGTCTTTTATGCCAATTCCAGCTTTCTTCAATTGATGCTCTACTCAACAGACAGATTGTAGAACCATCATTACTTGTTGAAAGTCTGGCTTCATAAATGTTACCATGCCTGTAACCTTTCAGAACCACTTTGTGTGTAGAATTGCTTACAACTTCACAGTGTTCTTCAAAGAAATCCTAATGATAGCCTTTGAAAGAGATGTGTCCTAAGTCCAATCATGTATGATGATTTAGGAATAACTTTTATGTAATCTATTTTGATTTCATTGATATTAATAAAAGACTTGTTTTGGTTTTATTGCGGGCTTTATCTATTTAAGTGTTTAAATAAGATATACCATAGTTTAGAGTAAAGCTTTCTATGGATTATGATGAGATCATAATAATGAGACCTAAAAGATGATAAATCTAAACTTAAATATTTCCTGGTCGTAGGATTACTAACTGGTAATTAGTAATCCGCAAAGATCGGTACATACTATGCTTGCTTCATTATGAAGGATGTCTGTTCTCATAGACATTTGTGTGGTGACACTATAGCTAGTATGTAGGTGCTTATTATAGAATAAGTTCACTTAACATGACTCACACAGCTGAACAACTGATGGAGTTCACTCACGTGTCAGTAGTTGTTCATATAGTGATAGTTGTACAAGTATCCTTAGACTTGAGGTCATCATAGTCATCTTGTGTACACAGAACTATGCTTTGGTTTAGTTCTTAGTCTCCAGGGACAATTACAAGGGCTCTACTGGGTATAGGAATTTGTACACAAAGATAGTGTATGATCAATAAAGGATCTACCCCTTCCAGTGGAGGAAGAGAATGTTCAATGCTGATCCACTTATGCTAGTTCAGGAATCTCTGGCCAGAGTGAATAAAATTAGAAAGGAGTTTCTAATTTATATTAATTAGAACTAAGCATAGTGAATGGGAAATCATATCATTAAATAAGATAAGCTTGACACAAGTTCCATGCCTTATATTTAATCGTGACATTGGAGGGTAGAAGGAATTGATTGTACGGTAACTATTCACTGAATGGGTTCTTGGTATTCTACGCAGCGAATTCGTATTATCCGGATAGTCACGATATGCTGAGAAGTATCCCTCACGATGTAGAATAAATATGATTAATTTATTAATTAATCATATTTAATGAATTAGAGAATTTATATAAATAATGATAAAATAGTTTTATTATTATTTATTTCTACTACCGGCTTAATATTGAACCTACAGGGTCACACCATAAAAGAGAATGATTTAATGTGGAGGAATTAATTAATAATGGCTGGTAATTATTTATTTGTGAAATAAATAATTAATTAGCAGATTTAATAATTGATTAAATGAGATTTAATTAATTCTTAATATTATTAATTAAGAATTTAATTTTGGAAATTAAATCAAGTGAGAGAATTATTTTTCTAAAGTGTTTAGAAAAGGGATTAATGATTAAAAGGTATTTTAATTATTAGTTAATTGGTTAATAAGAATAATCAATTAAAGGGTTAATAATAATAATATTTTATGGAAAATTTTCAGCTGAAAATTTTGCCTATAAATATACTATGATAAACCCTATTTGGCTCAACCCAAATAATTAACCCTAATTCTAAAGTAGAACAAGAGGGAGGCAACTAATTCTCTCAACCTCTTCCTCCTCCATCACATTGTACTCTTGGTGGATACCGGTGGAGTGCTTCACACTTGAGGAGCAGCTGCTAGGGATTTCCGTTTATCGTTCTTGGATGGCTATTAAAGACCTCCATCTTTCCATTAACGTAAAGTTTCTTAAGGTAAATATACTGAACTACGAATTAAATATTATTTTTCGCATGGATCCTGCGGAGGGTTTCGGGTTTTTTTTAAGATATGTTAGATATATTTGATAATATCATGGTTAATATGATTTATGTTTAGTTTTCAGATCTTACTTAAACAGGATAAATCAGTACTTACTGGAAGTCAGGACTTAAGGATATCAGTACTTATATTATCAGGAGATAATCATCAGAAGATGGATATCAGAACTTAAGTACTGAAGGACGTTCAGATAAGGACAACAGCTGATTAAAGGAAAGAAGATCGAGACAAACATAAGAAGTGATATGCATGAAGAAGGAATTCTATGAAGAATAGAATACTTGGAAGAAAAGATATCTGATTGATATATTTTAGGAAGCAGAATTATATTCCATATCAATTAGCGATTATCTTGTAACTGTGTAGTATATAAACACAGACATAGGGTTTACACCAAAAGTGTTATCATATTCGAGAAGATTATTCATTGTAACTCTAGCAGCTCTCGTGATATTTGTTCATCACTGAGAGGTAACAGTTCCATACTGTAACAGAGTTTATTGTTTCAATAAAGTTTGTTTTCTGTTACTTGAGTTATTAAAGTTCGATTTGATTGTACTATACACTGTATTCACCCCCTCTACAGTGTGTGTGTGACCTAACAAGATAAATTTACGTTTTCGTTGCGTTTATGTGCTAAAAACCCTTCAATGGCATCAGAGCTACTTGCGAAAAGTTTTTAATTCGTTTATGTGTTTAACTGTTTTCGATATATGAGCATGTACGTGATTCGCCATGATTTGATGTTGATATAATATGCTTATATATGTATGGTTTTGAATATATATGATATTCATGTGAGTTGTATAATACTGATATATACATGATTTATGTTTGTTCTAATTATGAGAATCATATTAGATACGGATTCTGAATTGGCTGCTGCAGATTTGCTGAAATCTGGGTCTGATGTCCGATTTACGCAAACGAGTACTCTATTCCATAGGTAAACGAGCGTCTGAATAAAACTGATATCTTAGGCTATCAACGACTCATCTGTAAGGCGTTTGACGTCGTTTACTGCCCGTAAACAGTGATTCTTCTTTTTTTGATTTGATTCTGATTTTTCTGATTTTTGTCATATTTTCTTTTTATGATTAGATCATGGATAATATGACATGTTAAGATCAAATTATGTGTTTTAACATGCTTTTATGTGTTGTATGTGCATGGTGGATGGTTATGTTAACATAAACTCTGATGCTAAATCCGCTGCAAATGTTAACAAACTTAATAAGGCCAAATGATCCAAGCAAGTCTGGGTCCTTAAAACTAATCATTAGTGGTCTTTGTGATTGCAGGGCAACAGGAAAAACATCCTAGTTCTGGACAGTGGATGTTCAGGACATATGACTGGAAATAAAGCCCTACTATCAGACTTTATGGAGAAACCTGGCCCAAGTGTTTCTTATGGAGATGGCAACATTGGAAAAATATTGGGATATGGCAATATCAATCTTGGGAATGTCATCATTAAAGAAGTAGCTCTGGTCTCAGGATTTAAACACAATCTACTAAGTATAAGTCAAATCTGTGACAGAGGTTATCATGTTGATTTCTTTAAAGAACACTGTGAAGTTGTAAGTAAATCTACAGGCAAAGTTGTTCTGAAAGGATTCAGGCGTGGTAACATTTATGAAGCTAAGCTTTCAACAAGTACTGATGGTTCTGCAATCTGTCTGATGAGTAGAACATTAATTGAAGAAAGCTGGAATTGGCACAAGAAACTCTCTCATTTAAATTTCAACAATATAAATGAACTAGTCAAGAAAGATCTTGTGAGAGGACTGCCAAAGTCAGTATTTGCTCTTGATGGCCTTTGTGATTCTTGTCAGAAGGCCAAACAAAGGAAATCTTCATTCAAGAGCAAGACTGAATCATCAATTCTTGAGCCTTATCACCTACTACATGTTGATCTATTTGGTCCAGTAAATGTCATGTCTATTGAAAAGAAGAAATATGCTTTGGTCATAGTGGATGAGTTCACCAGATACACATGGGTGTATTTCTTGCACACAAAAAGTGAAACTGTATCTATCTTGATTGATCATGTCAGGCAACTGGATAAATTGGTCAAAGACTCAGTAAAGATAATAAGAAGTGATAATGGTACTGAGTTCAAGAATTTGATAATGGAAGAGTTCTGCAAAAACCATGGAATCAAGCAGGAATTTTCTGCTCCTGGAACTCCACAGCAAAACGGAATTGTTGAAAGGAAGAATAGAACTCTCATTGAAGCTGCACGTACAATGCTTGATAAAGCAAAGCTTCCAACCTATTTCTGGGCTGAAGCTGTGCAGACTGCTTATTTTACTCAGAATGCAACACTTATCAACAAGCAAGGAAAGACACAATATGAGATGGTGAAGAAAAAGAAGCCAAATCTGAAGTATTTTCATGTATTTGGATGCAAGTGTTTTGTTCTTAAGACTCATCCTGAACAGCTATCTAAATTTGATTTAAAAGCTGATGAAGGAATTTTTGTTGGATATCCACTTTCCACAAAAGCCTTCAGAGTCTATAACTTGAGAACAAGAGTGGTCATGGAATCTATCAATGTCTCTTTTAATGACAAGAAGATTACTGGACTTGAAGATTTTATTGATCATGATCAGCTGAGATTTGAAAATGAAGACTCAAATTTTGATACTGATAATCCTGACAATCTAAGTCCTGATACTGCAAACTCTGATAGATTAAACTCTGATGTTATTGAAACTGTGGTGACTACGCCAAAGGAAGATGCACCTATGCAGGGGGAGCATACTCAAGATCTTACCACATCTCAAGAAGCATCAGAACATACATCTGGCTCTTCAAGTTCTGATTCGTCAAGTTCTGATAAGCCAAGTTCTGATAGGTCTGAAAATCTAAATTATGAAGAATCCAACTCAGAGAGCATAGTTTCAGGAGGAGGATCAGAAAATGAAAATGAAGACAACATGGATCATGGGGGAGCATCCAGTTCTAGAGAAAACCTTCCATCTGCAAGGAAGTGGACTAAATCACATACACCTGATTTAATAATTGGAAATCCTGATGCAGGTATCAGAACTAGAACAGGTACTTCAAATGAATGTCTTTACAATTCTTTTCTTTCTCAGACTGAGCCAAAGAAAGTGGAAGAAGCTCTTCAAGATGCCGATTGGGTGTAAGCAATGCAAGAAGAGTTAAATGAATTTGAAAGAAATAAAGTCCAAGACCAAAGAACAGATCTGTTGTTGGTACAAAATGGGTATTCAGAAACAAAACTGATAGTGATGGCATAATTACAAGGAATAAGGCAAGGTTGGTTGCAAAAGGATATTCTCAACAAGAGGGAATTGATTATGATGAAACATTTGCACCAGTTGCTAGATTAGAAGCCATAAGGATATTTTTGGCTTATGTTGCTCACAAAAAGTAAACTGTCTTTCAAATGGATGTGAAAAGTGCTTTTCTTAATGGAGAATTGGAGGAAGAAGTATATGTTGAACAACCTCCAGGCTTTGTAGATTCCAAATATCCAGATTATGTCTACAGGCGAGATAAAGCACTTTATGGACTTAAGCAAGCTCCAAGAGCATGGTATGATACTTTAGCTCAGTTTCTTCTGGAAAGTGGATTTAACAGAGGAACTATAGACAAAACACTGTTCTACCTCAACCATGGAAATGACTTACTTCTGGTCCAGATTTATGTTGATGATATCATTTTTGGTTCTACAAATGACAGACTTTGCAAGAAGTTTGCCAAACTGATGCAGTCAAGATATCAAATGAGTATGATGGGGGAACTTAGCTATTTTCTGGGCCTTCAAGTCAAGCAGAATGAAGAAGGCACTTTTATTTGTCAAACTAAGTACACCAGAAACTTGCTTAAGAAATATGGAATGCAAGATTGTTCAAGTGTATCCACTCCCATGGCCACTGCAACAAAACTGGACAAGGATACTGGTAAATCAGTAGATATTACTGGTTACAGAGGTATGATTGGCTCTCTACTCTATCTAACTGCTAGTAGACCTGATATCATGTATGCTACCTGTCTTTGTGCAAGATTTCAAGCAGATCCAAGAGAACCTCACTTAACAGATGTGAAAAGAATATTCAAGTATCTTAAAGGAACAACTGATCTGGGATTGTGGTATCCCAGAGAATCAGATTTTAAACTAATAGGTTACTCAGATGCAGATTTTGCAGGTTGCAAAATTGACAGGAAAAGCACAAGTGGAAGCTGCCAATTTCTTGGAGGCAGATTGGTTTCTTGGTTTAGCAAGAAACAAAAGTCAATTTCCATATTAACTGTAGAAGCAGAGTACATTGCTGCAGGAAGCTGTTGTGCACAGATTCTTTGGATGAAGAATCGGTTACTGGATTATCGATTAACATATTTCAAAATCCCTATTTACTATGATAATCAAAGTGCTATTGCTATGACAGGTAATCCAGTTCAACACTCAATGACAAAGCACATCAGCATTAGGTACCACTTCATAAGGGAACATGTGGATGAAGGTACAGTGAAATTGCACTTTGTTCCAACAGATCAACAACTAGCAGATATCTTCACAAAACCACTGTGTAAAGCTACTTTTACAAGATTGGTAAATGAACTTGGAATGGTTTCAGGTTCTTTCTCTAAATCTGCTTAGTTTTGTTCTGATGCATCAGACTTTGTGATTAGTATTTACAGAAATTACTCTCTTTGTGTATTCTGTGCTTAATTGAAAATTGCTTAAGTACTGAATGTTGTCTGATGTGACTTTCTAAACACTGATAATGATATGTCTGTTTATGTAACCATTCAATCCTATGAGGATACATGTGCTAGATGCTGACCTAGTAATCTTCAATATACTAAAGATCCCATGTTAGAAGTAATTATTTCTGTGGAAATCTATTAACACAAGCAAATTCTGATATTGAGCTTAGTTGCGTTTACTTTGTCTATCTTATTACTAAGTCACAAACTATAATAATGCTTCTCATCTGCTAAGTTCTGATGCTAGTAAATCTGTTGAATGTACTAAGTGCTGATAAACCTCACTTATCAAAAGAAAAAGAAAAGGAATCAGGGATTAAGATCAAGTACTCCTTTGAGATCTAGAGTAAAAATGTGGAAGGGATGACCCAAGTGCATTGCTGGTATTAAGTAAATATGCATCAGAAAAGTAAAATATTTTCTTGGTGACTTTTCACACTCTATGATTACTGGAGAAATACTCTGATAATGGCATAAATTCTGATAAGCAATCGTGACTCACTTACACTGAGAAGCCACTATACAATGAAATTTAAAAAGATGCACAAAATTAGCACAAAATTAGCACAAAACAAGTGAGGTGGACTCAAGTATGAACTCATTCAATAGTAGGCCTCAGAATAATGACAGGTTTTTAGTAAAGTTTTAGTTATGCCTTATTTCTAAGATATACTGAAGTGAATCAGACTTTACTCTTTATCTGATATTTAGCTTAATGCACACAATAAACACTCCATATAAATGATGAAAATTCCTGTGGTGATCTATGTTATTTTAGATGAACAATTTATGTATCAAACTGCATATATTCTGAGGACAAGTTCTGATTGAACGTTTTGATGATTAAGTTCTGTAGAATCTATACCAGAATTTGTGTGAGGAATTACAAAGATAGGTATTCATTTTTTGAGTTAAGAAATTATGTTCTGATGACTGTTAAGTTCTGATATAAGTCTAAGTTCTGATATTAAACTCTGATCCTTTACTTGACTTCTTTGTGGATAAAATCTAAAAACAGTCTCATGTTAAATCAGAATATGTTTGGGTTGAATATTAACAGTCAATATCCTTAGGGATAGTGTTACACGTAATGCACAGTTTTTTTTACTTGTTACTTGTGCGCATTAAACCTTGACTTACACTTCCAATGACTGTTTTTCGTCTTCCCAGTCTAGGGAAACGAGTTAGAATTAATTCTACCTGTCAGCATTAAATTTCTTTGCGTCTCCTGGGATTCTCTTGCCTATATAAATGAACACTTCACATCAGCCTATACATCAATTCCTTCCTCAAACACTTACTCTCTTTTCCCTCATATACACAACATCATGGTTAACTACAATATGTTTTTAAACTATGAGACCTTCAACATGGAGTTAAGTTGTGAAGCCTGGCAGCAGGAATGGCACGTAACTGCCATTCCTGATGAGATATGGGACTCAGTTCCCCAGGAGGTACTCACCCACCTCCTGTTCTTCTATATGGACTACTATCGCCATCTGGAGCGATTGGAGGAGGAAAGGCTGGAAGCTCTCCGCCAGTAAGAGCGAATCATCAGACTCGCTATTCTGTTTGTCGAGAGTAGGAAAAAGAAATAATTTATTTTCTTCTTCATGTTTTTCTTCATCGTTAGCCTTGCCCTGCTTCTTGAGCTAAGACAAAGGCTGTTGATGTTAGGTTTAGAAGCTTAGGACAATCTTGCAAAGCTCTGATGTAATTTAAATTTCATGAATATATTCTCTTAATATATTAATGGAATTTCTACTTTTTGCAAGTTTTTGTCTCTGAGATGTTTGTAATTTAAATGCACTGATAAATCATGATATATCCATATTCTGATGACCATTTCAATTTTGATTTAAATTAAGTTATAATCTTACAATATCAGTACTTGTTTACTTGATTTATTTTGGTCATTCTCACTCGAATTTTTTTTCAGAATATTGGTGTTGCAGTGAAAAATAATTGAATAAGTGGGAACAGTTTAAATTTTGAATTAAAACTGATTTACCTCGATTAATGGAATTACTGGGTAAGTGGAACAGTTTTTCCTTGAAAAACTGCAAGTGGGTAAGTAATGATTACTGTTTTCCCGTGCCCATTAACTATTCATTATTACTGCATGTCTGACAGTTGTCCAACGGTTATATTTTTTTTCAAAGTATAAGTAAGACAGAGAGAGGATTTTCTAATCTTTTATTCACTTTTACACTTTATCTCTCTATTTGCTTTTACTCTCTTTCATCTTCTGACGTTGGTTTTTCATACAGACATTTTATCAAACACCTAACAGGCACTCTTAAATCTCAATTATTCTCATGGCACCTAAGGATTTGATCATTGATGGGGCCAAATTTGTTCCAAATAACTATGCTGCAATTCTTGATCATGCTGAAGCTCCGTCTGAGTTGCATTTTGTGCAAGATCTTCTTGCACACAGTGAAATTGGGTATGCATTGACCCAGCCTTCAACCTTTTCAAGCCAACAAGTTCTGATATTTTGGCAGACTGGGCACTTTGATAATGGTGGTACACATGGTACTCCCAGTATTGTTTTCGAAGTGGATGATTCTACACATGTGGTAACTCCTGGTACAATCCGCAAGGCCCTACATTTACCAGAAGGATGTACTTTTTCAACCCTGGAAGAATCAGCTCTTCAAGAGTTAATGGCCAGTTTGGGGTATGAGCAGAGTTTGGCTAAGCTTGGGCAGTTGAAACGGGCTCATATCAGAAAGGAATGGAGCTTCTTCTTCGACTGCATCACTAAAGCTTTTGGGAATAAGTGTTCCAACTTTGATGTCATCCCTATAATGAGTCAGCACATCGGGTATGCTATCATTAATTAAACTCATTTCGATTTTGCAAATGCTGTGATAGGTTTTATTGGGGATAGGATGACAGAGGATAGGAATGTAGTTTACTTTGTTAGATTCTGTTAGCTTATATATAGTTTTTGTTGTGCTGATGAACCTCAATCAGCCAGTACCTTAACTCCACCTTTCAAAATTACAAAACGAGCCTTTAATGACTTGGTAAATGCTAATCTTAAGAAAAGGGTGGTTAGACCTTTACAGATTCCTCAGTCTGTAAAATAGATCTTGGTAAATGCTGATCCTGAATCCTATAGATCTGTTTATTCTGATGTCCAACCTACCACCACATCCCAAACACCACAACAACCATCAGAACATACCACTCATACTACTCAACGTACCCTCAGAACATATCTCAAATCATATCTCTCAACTTCACAGACAGCCCAACCTTCATCCTCGAGACCTACTGTGAAGCCTTCATCTTCCAAGCCCAAGAGGACAAAGACTGTTCCTCAAACACCTCAGAAGAGAAGGAGGATTATTTTGAGAGATGAGTCTAATAGTGAGGAACAGGTTTCTACATCAGAACCTGTTGTCAAAGTAGCTGAGAAAGTTTCTTCTCAGAAGGATTCTGGAATTGGGGAATCTAAGCTTCTCAAAAGGCTTAGAAGAATGACTTCTGTTGAACCTCCCAAGGAATCCCCATCTTCAAAGAGATACAAGAAACAGAGAGCAAAAAGGCCAGTTTCAGATGATGAGGAAGCAGCACCTAAGGAAGGAGATCAGGAATCTCTAATCTCACAAGAAAAGGAATCTTCTCAAGCCACTGGTTCTCCATTAACTCCAACTAATAAAGCAGCTACTGAAATGGATAACACACCATTTGTGTCTCCTGTTCACAAGATTGTATCTCCTGTTGATCCAGGCACAAGTGCTGAAATTGATATTCAGAACCTGGTTGTGCCTGAGGTACTTTACTTAGAAGCTCCAACAACAACTAATCCATCAACAACACCTGTTACTGATGCTGCTCAAACTCCAGAATTATCTACTACACCTTCTCTGCATCTAGATGATGATGATCAGAATAAAGGTGAGCATCAGGATATGGCTGTTGATCAGAACTTGGATCCAGATCAGAACTTAGAGGATGATGCTGAAGCCTCAATTGCTTCTCATACTATTGTTTTATCAGAAGATGCTGATTCTGAAAGTTCTGATGCTGCAAATACTGGAGATACTGGTGATGATGCTCCAAATGCAGATGCTGATGAAGCAGGTCTTTCAGGACATGCACCTCAACAAACTATTCTTAAATCTGAACTCTTTAAGAAGTTTGTTACCAGAGAAGCACCAGTGCCTTGGAGTGAAACTCCTGCAGGACAGGAGTGGACTAAGGAATGGAACTCAGTTACCTGTGTTCTATCTGGAAAGAATCTTGCCGAGCACTTGACAAAAGCTGATGAGATGTTAATTACTGATGATTTCAAAATACAGCTTAGAGTCACTGTATTGAGTACTAAACATCTACAAGGTCTTCATTCAACTACTCATGCAGAGTTACATAAGATTCAGGAAGAATTAATGAAGCAAGAACAAGTTCAGAAGATTGACAAGAAAAAATTCTTCTAACCTACCTTTGACAGAGTTTCTTATATTGAGAAGACTCAAGAGAAACAACAAGCTCAGATTGATGATATTCTGAAAAATCAATCTTCTCAGCAATCTTAACTTAATGAAATCCAAGCCTCAGTGGAATTGCTTGTCTCACTTCTCTTACCTGCTGATACCAAAAAGGGGGAGAAAGTAATTAAGTCCAAATGCAAAACTGATAAGACACTGAAGGGGAAGGATGTTGAAAAAGATGACCATGGAAACTCTAGAATGGGTAGAGGTCATAGTCAAGGTAGAGGTTTCTCATCAAGAAAAGCTGAAATCACAAGTCACAGGACAAGTTCTGATACTGGAAGAAGAATCACTTCTGCTACAGGTAAAAGGATAAGTTCTGATGAACTTTTAGATCTTGATGAAGAAATGTCAAGACAGTTATTTCTTTAAGAAAATCCAGGAATGGACTTGGAGAGTTTAATGGAAGAAGAAGCCAGACTTAAATCAGGAAAAGTCAAATCTAAATCTGAAGCTTCTGGTAAAAAGACACTTCCAAAACTCAAAGGCATTGTGATAAAAGAAAGGACAAATCCTGAAGCAACCATGGCTAAATCACAACCGCAGATAGATCCAAGGTACAAGGGTAAAGAAAAAGTTGGTGAACCTATCAAGGTTTATGTGCCTCCTGTGAATGAAGAAATTACTGATGAAGATGATGATCTTGCTCTGACTTCAAGAAAAGTTTTTAAGACAACCTCTGACATGTCTCAAGTTGTTCAGAGTCAAGAGATAGTAAGTTCTGATATTTCTAAGAAGCAAGTAACCTCTGACATAGCTCAAGTTAACTTGATATCAGAAGATAAATCAAAGATACTCCTACCAGGATTCACTAAAGCAAAACAGACTCAACCTTTGAAGACTGCTGCAAGTGGTTTTGAAGCAAGAGTGGTTACTGGAAAGGAAGCAAAAGATAAAACTGGATTAGGAAGTGTTGATGAAAGAAGAATACAAAACACTACCAATGATCCAACTTCCTTAAGTGAACCAGGTATTGGAGCAACTCCTGAGAGATTGAATCAACTGGAATCTGTACAAATGGTTTACCATACCTACTTGAAAGAACACATCTTGTTGTACTTCATGATAGATCGTAGGGTTTATCATATAAGGGAAAATGCCATTCCATTGAAGTATTTTGAAGAACTGGAGCATGTACTAATCTTACTTCAAGTGAATGACAAAATAACAAAAAGTGTTGCAAACTATTTGAAGAATCAGATTCAGAGACAGAAAAGGCTTTATTCTGTTAAGTCTGACAGCACATATCTTCCAAAGTACAGAGATCACAAGGGTGATATAGTTGAAATGAAGCCCAACACTGTCAAGATTATAACTACCTTTTTGGGTTACAGGGCTGTGGAATTCAATCTTGAGTCTGATAAGGCATATTTGATCAGACTGGATCAGGATATAAGAAAAGCTAGAATTAATGATCTCAGGGCTGTAATCTTTTAAATTGGTGAAGATACTGCAGAACTTAAAGATGCTAAAAGGAGGATGATTGATGAACTCAGATATGCTGAGAGATGTTTGTTGAAGAACTATCTCAGAACAACTCCTGACATCAGAGAGATCAGAAGATGAAGCCAAGTCAAGATCTACAACTGCTTAAATTTTGATATGAATACAGACTGAAGTTGTTATCAGAAGTTAAAGACTGGTAAAGCTTTAAGGACTGTAAGTTGTAGTTATCTAGTCTAATTCTAATGCATTTGTACTTAATGTTTTTGACATCATCAAATATCTGTTAAACTTGTATATTATGCTAATTTACAAGTTGGGGGAGATTGTTAGATACATTTGATAATGTCATGGCTAATATGATTTATGTTTAGTTTTCAGATCTTACTTAAACAGGATAAATCAGTACTTACTGGAAGTCAGGACTTAAGGATATCAGTACTTATATTATCAGGAGATAATCATCAGAAGATGGATATCAGAACTTAAGTACTGAAGGACGTTCATATAAGAACAGCAGCTGATTAAAGGAAAGAAGATTGAGACAAACATAAGAAGAGATATGCATGAAGAAGGAATTCTATGAAGAATAGAATACTTAGAAGAAAAGATATCTGATTGATATATTTTAGGAAGCAGAATTATATTCCATATCAATTAGCGATTATCTTGTAACTGTGTAGTATATAAACACAGACATAGGGTTTACACTAAAAATGTTATTATATTCGAGAAGATTATTCATTGTAACCCTAGCAGCTCTCATGATATTTGTTCATCACTGAGAGGTAACAGTTCCATATTGTAACAGAGTTTATTATTTCAATAAAGTTTGTTTTCTGTTACTTGAGTTATTAAAGTTCGATTTGATTGTACTATACACTGTATTCACCCCCTCTACAGTGTGTGTGATCTAACAAGATAAATTTACGTTTTCGTTGCGTTTATGTGTTAAAAACCCTTCAATGGCATCAGAGCTACTTGCGAAAAGTTTTTAATTCATTTATGTGTTTAACTGTTTTTGATATATGAGCATGTACGTGATTCGCCATGATTTGATGTTGATATAATATGCTTATATATGTATGGTTTTGAATATATGATATTCATGTGAGTTGTATAATCATAAGATTATTATGTAATCTGTATATATACTGATATATACATAATTTATATTTGTTCTAATTATGAGAATCATATTAGATACGGATTCTGAATTGGCTGCTGCAGATTTGCTGAAATCTGGGTCTTATGTCCGATTTACGCAAATGAATACTCTATTCCATAGGTAAACGAGCGTCTGAACAAAACTGATAGCTTAAGCTATCAGCGACTCATCTGTAAGGCGTTTGACGTCGTTTACTGCCCGTAAAAAGTGATTCTTGTTTTTTTGATTTGATTCTGATTTTTCTGATTTTTGTCATATTTTCTTTTTATGATTAGATCATGGATAATATGATATGTTAAGATCAGATTATGTGTTTTAACATGCTTTTATGTGTTGTATGAGCATGGTGGATGGTTATGGCCTTTCGACCTTAGTGGAATGGTTTTGGTTTTGGTTTTAAATACGACATGCATGTCGTCAATCTTTGTAATCATAAATCTCGAATGTAACTCGAGTTATTCTTGTAAGTTCATTAGATTAGTTTTACTTTCAATCATGTAATGTAATTGAAGACTTAAGAAGGCTATCCAATGGAGGTGATACAAAGAAGAAGACGAGGTATACAAGAAGTCTAAACAAAGAAGAAGACATATGTAATAAGTAGTTGTATTTATTTCACTCACCATATTAGATTGACCTTGATCTTTATCATGAGCTTGATAAAGATCACATAGGATGGGGCCATAACCAAACACATTTACTTTATTGCACTTTACATTTACTTGTTTATTTAATTTTATATATGAGATATATGCCTATGTTTACCATGCGATGATAGATTTAGGTGAACTTAAATCAATATAAGGCGTGCTCTAGAAAATCAAGAATATGAATCGTTTCTTGCCTTAACAATAATATTATAAATACAATCATGAGATTCTTGTGTTTATGAAACACATAATTAAATATGAATTTTCAATATTGAGAGAAAGGATGATTCTGTCAAAAGCAGATTTCTATCTGTAAGAAAGGGGTATTAAGTGACGCCTCTTGACAATGCTCCCCCGATCTGGGAATCATCCGATTATCGATTATTGATTTGAAATATTTAATTTGAAAGGAAGAATCTCTTTATAATATGATTATGATTGTAACATAATATAACCACTCTAAAATTAAATAATATCAAGTAGTAATTGGCCAATGACACGACAGGCTTGTGTCGGTCAAAGCCTTCCAACATGGTAGAAAGTAGTTCTTATTTTTAAATCATTATCGTTTCATGCTACAGCCGAGGGCTTTGATTTCAAAATAAGAAATACTTTTCTATTACATAGAGATGTGTACATTGAATTAGAATCTAAAGGTCGTTACATGCTACAGCCGTGGGCCGTTGGAGACTGATTCAATTGTACGAAATGTTGGGTTAGACTTGACTTAGAATATTGAGTTTGTCGTGCCACAGCCGTGACTCAATTATTCAAGAGGCTAAAGTTATATTAGGGAATAACATAAGATGTAATTGACAAGAGTTGTCTGCCTATTGAACATCACATGACGTTTCGTGCTATAGCCGAGGTTGTGTGATGGAATGTAGGATCCCTATTCCCACTAGCGTTATGAATGCTTAATTTTCACTTAGGGGTTGTATAAATTAGATAAACTAGTGGGAGCCACTTATGAATAAAGACCCGATTCATATAGTGTCTTAAAATGAAATTGAATATTTGCTAAGTGTTGTTATGTGTTCATCATTTACAGATTTACTATATTCGTTATGTCTTCTGCACTATCACTCCGGAGTATACTAGATGCTGACAAGTTGTCTGGTCCTAATTTTGCTGACTGGCTTCGAAACTTGAGAATTGTTCTCAGGGTTGAGAAGCTGGAATATGTGCTTGACTCACCTAAGCCTACTAAACCTGCTAGAGATGCACATAATGATGAACAAGTTGTGTATCGTAAGTGGATAGATGATGCAAATATTGCTCAATACATCATGCTAGCTTCCATGAACATTGAGCTACAGAAGCAACATAAGCATATGGATGCTCACACTATCCTTATGCATCTACAAGAGTTGTATGATGTGGCAGGGAGGAGAGCTCGATATGAGATATCGAAGGAACTGTTCGATTGTAGGATGTCTGAGGGATCATCTGTGAATAACCATGTACTTAAGATGATCAATTTGATTGAACGTCTTGGACAACTTGGTTTTGCCATGGATGGGGAGCCGAGCCAAGACTTGGTCTTGCAATCACTTCCGAGTTCGTTCTCGCAGTTTGTTGTGAACTTTCACATGAATGAGCTGGATGTCAGCTTGCCTGAACTCCACAACATGTTGAAGACTGCGGAATCGAATTTTCCCCCTAAGAAGAGTTCTATTTTTCTAATTGGTGAAGGTTCCAATCCTAAGAAAAGGAAGAAGAACCCTTCCAAGAAGAAGAAAGTAGGTGAGAAAAAGTCGGTTCCACCAAAAGCTGAAGACCCCAAGGGCAAAACTGTTTGCTTTCACTGTAACAAGGTGGGGCACTAGAAGAGGAACTGCAAGGTTTACCTTGCAGAATTGAAGGAGAAGGGTAGTAAGACTACCGCTTCTGATTCAGGTATATTCATGATCGAAGTTAATATGTCACTAAGTCAAATTTCTACTTGGGTATTAGATACCACCTGTTGTTCTCATATTTTCAATTCGTTGCAGGGACTAAGGAGAAGTAGGACTCTTGAAGAAGAGGAGGTGATTCTACGGATGGGAAATGAAGCAAGAGTTGCTGCTGAAGCTGTAGGATCATTTCATTTACATATGCCTACGGGCAAGATTATTGTTCTAAATAATTGTTATTTTGTTCCCTCGATTGTGAGGAATATTATTTCTATTCCATGTTAGACTTGGCTAGATTTTCATTTGTTATTCAGAATAATAAATGTTCAATTCTTAGAGATAACGTTCTTTTATGGAAGTGGTATTTTAAACAATGGTCTGTATGTATGTGACGTAGAGCATAATTTACTACATATTGAACATACTAATAAAAGAAAAAGGGATGATGAAAATCTCACTTTCTTGTGGCACTGCGGACTTGGTCATATTAGTGAAAATAGACTGCGGACTTTGCATAAGGAAGGGTTACTTGACCCCTTTGATTTTGAATCATATCCTACATGCGAGTCTTGTCTATTGGGTAAAATGACCAAATCTCCATTTAGTGGACATGGAGAGAGGGCTGCAGATTTGCTAGGATTGGTACACACAGATGTATGTGCACCAATGTCTACGCAAGCCATGGGTGGATTTTCATACTTTATTGCTTTCATAGATGATCGATCTAGATTTAGATATGTGTATTTGATGAAACACAAGTCTGAAGCCTTTGAAAAGTTCAAAGAATATAAGTATGAAGTGGAGAAATAAACCAAACATAGTATTATAACTCTTCGATCAGATCGAGGTGGTGAATACTTGAATGGAGAGTTTCTAGCTTATCTCAAAGAAAATGGTATAGCCTCCCGGTGGACTCCTCCATATACTCCACAGTTGAATGGGGTATCTGAAAGGAGAAATCGAACTTTGTTAGACATGGTTCGGTCCATGATGAGCTATGCGAATCTTCCAGTATTCCTGTGGGGTTATGCATTGGAAACCTCAACATATTTACTGAATAAGGTGCCTTCCAAATCTGTTCCTCAAACTCCATATGAGATATGGAAAGAAAGGAAACCGAGTCTAAAACACATTAAGATTTGGGGATGTCCAGCTCATGTCAAGAAAGTTGACCCAGATAAGATGGAATCTCGATCTGTAAAATATAATTTTATGGGATATCCTAAAGAGACTTTAGGGTATTACTTTTACACCGATCATCGGGTGTTTGTCTCCAGACATGCTACCTTCTTGGAAAAGCAGTTTATCCTTGAAGGAAACAGTGGGAGCAAAATTGAACTTGATGAAGTTCAAGAAGCACAAACTACTACGGATCAAGTGGAAATACCTGTTCAGACTGAACAACCTTCTGTGGAACAGCCCATTCGTAGGTCAGGGAGAGTGTCTCGCCAACCTGAGAGGTATTATGGCCTTGTCATTGAGAATGACAATGAGTTGTCAATCATTGATGATGACGACCCTGTGACCTATAATGAGGCTATGAGTAGTGTTGACTCAGAGAAATGGCATAGTGCCATGAAATACGAAATGGAATCTATGTATACTAACCAAGTATAGACTCTGGTTGAGGCGCCTGAAGGTGTTAAGCCTATTGGGTGCAAGTGGGTATACAAAAGAAAGATTGGAGCAGATGGGCAGGTGGAGACCTATAAGGCCAGGCTCGTGGAAAAAGGATTCAGACAAAGGCAAGGGATTGACTTTGATGAAACTTTTTTGCCTGTAGCCCTGTTAAAATCAATTCGGATTTTGCTTGCGATTGCTGCTTACTACGACTATGAGATCTGGCAAATGGATGTGAAAACGGCCTTTCTCAATGGGAAACTTGAAGAGGAAGTGTATATGACACAGCCAGAGGATTTTCTTTCCAAGGGAAATGAACACCTAGTGTGTAAGCTGTTGCGAACCATACATGGTTTAAAGCAAGCTTCTCATAGATGGATTATCCATTTTGATGAGACAATCAAAGAGTTTGGTTTTATCGAAAATATAGATGAAACATGTGTCTACAAAAAGGTTAGTGGGAGCGCGGTAACATTTCTTGTATTGTATTGAAAGAGGAGACATCAAGAGAGTTGACACACATAACAACGTAGCAAACCCACTCACAAAGCCACTTTCTCAAAGTCACTTTGATCGTCATAAAGACAAGATGGGTATTAGATACCAGAGTGATTGGCTTTAGTACAAATGGGAGATTGAAAGAGATGTGTCCTAAGTCCAATCATGTATGATGATTTAGGAATAACTTTTATGTAATCTGTTTTGATTTCATTGATATTAATAAAAGACTTATTTTGTTTTTATTGCAGGCTCTATCTATTTAAATGTTTAAATAAGATATACCACAGTTTAGAGTAAAGCTTTTTATGGATTGTGATGAGATCATAATAATGAGACCTAAAAGATGATAACTCTAAACTTAAATAGTTCCTGGTCGTAGGATTACTAACTGATAATTAATAATCCGCAAAGATCGGTACATACTATGCTTGCTTCATTATGAAGGATGTCTGTTCTCATAGACATTTGTGTGGTGATACTATAGCTAGTATGTAGGTGCTTATTATAAAATAAGTTCACTGAACATGACTCACACAGCTGAACAACTGATGGAGTTCACTCACGTATCAGCAGTTGTTCACATAGTGATAGTTGTACAAGTATCCTTAGACTTGAGGTCATCATAGTCATCTTGTGTACACTGAACTATGCTTTGGTTTAGTTCTTAGTCTCAAGGGACAATTATAAGGGCTTTACTGGGTATAGGAATTTGTACACGAAGATAGTGTATGATCAATAAAGGATCTACCCCTTCCATTGTAGGAAGAGAATGTTCAATGCTGATCCACTTATGTTAGTTCAGGAATCTCTGGCCATAGTGAATGAAATTAGAAAGGAGTTTCTAATTTACATTAAATAGAACTAAGCATAGTGAATGGGAAAGCAAGTGATTAAATAAGATAGGCTTGACACAAGTTCCATGCCTTGTATTTAATCGTGACATTGTAGGGTAGAAGGAATTAATTGTACGGTAACTACTCACTGAATAGGTTCTTGGTATTCTAAGCAGTGAATTCGTATTATTCGGATAGTCGCGATATGCTGAGAAGTATCCCTCACGATGTAGAATAAATTTGATTAATTAATTAATCATATTTAATGAATTAGAGAATTTATATAAATAATGATAAAATAGTTTTATTATTATTTATTTCTACTACTGGCTTAATATCGAACCTACAGGGTCACACCATAAAAGAGAATGATTTAATGGTGGAGGAATTAATTAATAATGGCTGGTAATTATTTATTTATGAAATAAATAATTAATTAGCAGATTTAATAATTGATTAAATGAGATTTAATTAATTCTTAATATTATTAATTAAGAATATAATTTTGGAAATTAAATCAAATGAGAGAATTATTTTTCTAAAGTGTTTAGAAAAGGGATTAATGATTAAAAGGTGTTTTAATTATTAGTTAATTGGTTAATAAGAATAATCAATTAAAGGGTTAATAATAATAATATTTTATGGAAAATTTTCAGCTAAAAATTTTGCCTATAAATATACTATTATAAACCCTATTTGCCTCAACCCAAATAATTAACCCTAATTCTAAAGTAGAACAAGAGGGAGGCAACTAATTCTCTCAACCTCTTCCTCCTCCATCACATTGTACTCTTGGTGGATACCGGTGGAGTGCTTCACACTTGAGGAGCAGCTGCTAGGGATTTCCGTTTATCATTCTTGGATCGCTATTAAAGACCTCCATCTTTCCATTAACGTAAAGCTTCTTAAGGTAAACATACTGAACTACGAATTAAATATTATTTTTTGCATGGATCCTACGGAGGGTTTCGGTTTTTTAAGATAAATTTACGTTTTTGTTGCGTTTATGTGCTAAAAACCCTTCAACCTCTATCACAAATTTGACTCACACTTAGCAGATTGTGTTTAAGTCCTGAGACAAGAGCTACTGTTTCAATGAGGACATTCCCAAGATTTATATTGCCATATCCCAGAGTTTTTCCTATGTTGCTATCTCCATAAGAAACTCCTGGGCCAGCTTTCTCCACAAAGTCTGCTAGCAGGGCTTTATTTCCAGTCATATGTCCTGAACATCCACTGTCCAGAACTAGGATGTTTTTCCTGTTGCTCTGCAATCACAAAAACCACTAATGATTAGTTTTAAGGACCCAGACTTGTTTGGATCCTTTGGCCATTTTAAGTTTGTTAGCATTTGCAGCGGATTTAGTTTCAGAGTTTATGCTAACATGCTGTTTATCAGAATTTATATCAGACTTTGCATCAGACATTAAGTTTGTTTGCATTTGCAGCGGATTTAGTTTCAGAGTTTATGCTAACATGCTGTTTATCAGAATTTATATCAGACTTTGCATCAGACCTTACACTAGAAGGAACAATAGTAACTTTCTTTAAAGAAGGTTTTATTTGATAATAATCATAGTACAAACTATGATATTCCTTACAAGTATAAATGGAATACCATAAACTACCACAATGAAAACAAGGATTTTGTGGCTTAAAGCTAACAGACTGACTCTTAACTCCTGAATTAAAAGGTAAAGAGTTTATATCTTTATTCTTCCTGCAAAAAGAAGCAAGATGGTTAGAGTTTCTACAGTTATAACATTTCTTTCTAGGAGCATTAGGAACAGGCATATAGTTATTGCTTTTATTCACACCTTCCTTTCCATTCCTATTTTTCCTAGCTTCCTTTACCTTGTTGACATTCCTAATCTCTTTCAGCTTATCCTTAAGCTGCTTCTTCGTCATTAAGCCTATGTTGACTTCAGCTGGTTTATCCTGTTTTAATTTGTTAGAAGTTGACTTATCCTTAACTTCTGTTACAGACTCTTTCATCTTTTCAGAATCAGACTTTACAGTTTTAGCTACAAACTTAATAGGATTTACATTTGGCTTAGCAGTCTGTTTAACAACAATTGGCTCCATTTGTTCAGTTCCTTTTTCACTTTTATCATCTCCATAACCTAAGCCCTCTTTCCAGTTTCCACTACTTAACAAATTCTGAGTTGCTCTTCCAGAGTTAGTCCAAGTTCTGATAATCTCTCTTTCTTTTTCTAACTCGGTTTTAGAGATTTATTCAATTTTAGTAATTCATCTCTAACATAAAAGGCATCATCTCTTTCTTTCTGAGTTTGATGGAACATAACTAACTCTTTTTCTAAATAATCATTCCTTTTCTTAAAAGTAAGATTTTCAGAAGTTAATCTTTCACATGTTAAAGTTTGATCTCTATAACTAATAAACATGGTTTTAAGATATAATCTCAACTCAATAATATCATCAGTATGAAAAGCATTAGTTGTTTGAGGTACCTTCAATTCAGCAGTTTCAGGGCTGCTATCAGCATTTGCCATCAAGGCATAGTTCACCTCACTTTTAGAATCTGAAGTGTCTGTCCAGCTTTTCTTCTTTGTGACAAGTGCCTTGCCTTTGTCACTTTTTCCTTTCTTGCAGTCAGGGGATATGTAGCCTCTTTCACCACAATTGTAGCATTTGACATTTGAGTTGTCTCCTCTGTCAGACTTTGCACCTTTACCTTCAGACTTTCTGAACTCTTTCTTATCAGAACTTATACCTTTCCTGGAAAACTTCTTGCCCTTTCTGAATTTCCTGTAGGCTATCTTTGTGATACCCTTCACCATTAGAGCATAAAATTTTATCATATCTTCATCAGCATCCATTTCAGATAAACTTTCAGTTTCTGAATCATCATCATCAGAATATGATGACTCTGAATCAGACTTTATGATGAGAGCCTTTCCCTTACCCTTCTTTGAGGCAACAACTTTAGGAGATTCCTCCTCTGCCTTAAGAGCAACTGTACTTGACTTTCTTCCATGCCTCTTTCTCCTTTGATCCATCTCAAGTTCATAAGTCTTGAGCATACCATAAATTTCATCAAGAGTAGTTTCGGTAAGGTCATAGTTGTCTCTTATGGTAGTACACTTCAAATCCCAATTTTTAGGAAGAGCTAAAAGGAATTTTAGATTTAAATCTTCATGATCATATTCCTTGTCCACCAGTGACAGATCATTCAAGAGTTTGACAAACCTGCCATATAAGTCAGTTAAAGACTCATCAGCTTTTGAGTCAAAGTGCTCATACTCTTGAGTAAGTATTGTCATCATGTTCTTCTTGATTGCATCAGTTCCCTGGCATCTTGTCTCCAAAGCTTCCCATTTCTCCTTTGCAGTCTTGCAATGAATTACCCTGTTTGACATGACATTATCAATGGCACTATACAGCAAATGCCTTACCTTTGCATCCTTGGCAATAGATGAGATGTCTTTAGCTGTGTATTCATTTTTCTCCTTTGGTATGGTTTTTGCTGGTTGATCAGCAACTACAATAGAGAGAGCTTGGTAGGCTTATGTGGTCCTTCATTAATTCTGTCAAGGTATTCTGGATCTGTAGCTTCCAGAATCATAGCCATCTTCACTTTCCATATAGGATACTCAGAAGGTCTCAGCATGGGAACCCTAATAGTCTCATATCGACTATGGGTTTGAGTCTTTTGAGTTTCTTCAGTTTTGGTGGGCTTGTTTGGAGTTTGTACTTCTTTAGACATGATTGTTTGGATCTTTACTGTATGTGTGTTAACAGACATGCTCTGATACCACTTGTTAGGTCACACAACATTGTAGAAGGGGGTTGAATACAGTGTTTAATACAATCAAATCGATTTTGAACACAAGTAACAGTAAATAGATATATTCAATATAATAAACTCTGTTACAATGGAACTGTTCTCTCTCAGTGATGAACAAATATCACTAAGAGCTGCTAGCTTACAATGTATAATCTTCTCGATAATGATAACACATATAGTGTAAACCCTAAGTCTGTGTTTATATAGTACACAGTTACAAGATAACTTCTAATTGATATGGAATATAATTCTGTCTCCTAAAATATATCAATCAGATATCTTCTACAAGTCTTCCAGTCTTCTAACTATTTCCATGCATATCTTCTTTTGTTTTAGTATCGATCTTCTACTCTAAATCAGCTTCCTTCCTTAACTGTAAGTCCTCCCGCACTTAAGTTTTGATATAACCTTAAGTTCTGATATGAAGTTCTGACTTCCAGTAAGTCCTAATTCCAGTAAGTCATGATTTGTCCTGTTGTTAAGTTCTTAAAAACTAAACATAAATCATATTAGAAATGACATCTCAAATATATCTAACAGAATGGACTATTTTTCAACAAAAATAGGGATTATCTTATATGGTGGAATAGTAGAATATATGGACTACAAGAAAGTATTAGTACTTAGACTTGCAGGGAGATTAATAGCCTTTGATACATCAGACCTGAGATTCAACAGACTGTTGTTCAACATCTGTTCTTTTAGTACTCTGAGCATCTACAAACATATAGCAAATAAAACTTAATCTCTCTATTCTTTTTTAGTAGTCTCACTACTCCTCACACCACACATCTCATGACTTTTAATAATTAGAGCCTCCTCACAAGGATTAAAAAATCCTATCTCTCATCTACCTCTCATTTTGCCAGGAAGGATCCTGCCTCTCTTATATTCTTTTTTTCTCTCAATCTTTTCACACATCTCACAGAAAAAGGCTCAGAAAGATTGTTCTACAGAAATAAGAGGTGGCTAAAGAATGGTGATATGTGATCATACAACTAGAGGTAGTCCTTAACTAAGGTCTAGATGTAATCATGTCAATATGATTTATATCATGACAAGCATACTATAAATGCTAAAAGAACTAAATCGGTATTTAAAATAAATGCTGATAAAGTAACACCAGTATTTATACCTTATGAATCCACAATTAGGCTCACAGTAGATATTGTGGTTATGACAATTGTTCATCAATAATGAGAACCTCCATTTGAATTGGAGAGGATTTGATTAGGTTACTATCATGTACCATGATATCAACCCTTTATTCTTCTTGCAAAGAACTAACACCTAAATGTGTTTATTGAAAGCTATCATGGAGTCTTCAGTAAAAACTGATGAAACCTCTATGTCTCTGTTAATATCATTTAGATCTACCTCAGCAAGTAGTCTCTAACCAACTAAATGTTGTTTCTGAGTGGTGAACATAATTCAAGAATTATGTCACTTGACTTTGGGCAACATTTAAGAAAAGAATTCAAGTGTTTCAGTTTTAAGAAGAAATTTAAGATAGAAGATATATGAAATCTGAGATTGAGTGTGGACAACTTTCTTGATCAGAAAAAGAAAGTTTTAAAAGATTTTAAATTGTAAGAAACACCCAGAGATTATAATTCTTAGTTATTAAGAATTAAATCTTCCTTAAATTTTCCTTTTCAACAACAGTAACTTCCTGTAGTGCTCAATCTATACTGTAGTGTCACATGAACTCAAACAGAGATTAGTTTAGTCACATGCACTAATAAAAATATATGATGTTTAGCATGCAGTACTGATTTAAATTTAACATTTAAGAACATGCAAGCACATATAAGAAAGTAATCAAGTAATCACTTAGAAAGCAAAAGAAGCTTAAAGATTTTCATTAATAATGAAGAAACAAAGTACAAGATTTTATCGAATTTTAAGCATAAAATCCTAATACAATCTTACAACTCGGATTTCTTCTGCTTCTTCGCCGCTCGATCCTCATTCATCGCCTTGCGATGATAAATCATGCTCATTGTGCCTGCAAGAGAGATAATATTCTCTTGCAGCTCAAGAGCTGCTTGTCGAGCACATTCGGCCATCTCAGCTCGAAGTTCTTCTTGAAGAAAAACCTCTCCGGTGAAGAAGTGTAGTTCCGACGGATCATCCCAAGAGAGATGATCATAGACTGAACTTGGAACTTCAGTTGGATGGTAGATTTCACCATGAATACGAACCTTATGTCCGTATGGATCAAAGTATATTTTCTCATCACTAGGATTAAGGATCAGTAGATAACATCCACCACACTGCGTGTGTAGAACTGAGGTTGAACCATTTTGATGAGTAAGATTGTAAATGGAGTGATGAGAATGTAATGAGTTGAGTATGAAGAACGCAGTGAGAAGATTTGAGAGTGGAGAGTTGTATATATAGAAAAGAAAGTAGAAACTGAAGAGACTCTTTGATTGACCATGCAATAATTAGACATGATGAGTATACATGATTACGCGTATCTAGGTAAACAAAAAGTAATCTCTCTCTTCATATTCCTATTCCCTATGAAAATACTCAAGTATTAAAAGATACTTGCATCAGTAGCTAACCCATTTAAGCCATTAAAAGATATTCCACTCACTGATTAAATAAAAATACTGTTAACAATTTATTTCAAATAAATTCAAAATAATTAATAAAGTATAACAGTCAATCATGGTTTGACCAGTATCAGTATCTTAATTACTAGTATCATGATTTATCAACTACTGACATAAACTATTAGTCAAAACAAGTTTTAACTAATAACAGAGTTTATAAGCACAATCAGTAGTTCAACATGCAATTTTCACATAAAATCATTTAGCACAGTTTGCATGTTATCATGGCATCAAGCATTTAGCACAAAAATCAGTATCTAGCAAGTACTGACACATAATACAATACCATGCTTCAAAAAATATCGGCAGACTTAATTATCAGAGTTTGAGAATTGTCCTGATATCATTCCCAATTCATTCACCAATCTTGTGAATGTGACTTCACAAAGAGGCTTGGTAAATATATATGTTACTTGTTGATCTGTTGGAACAAAGACCAATTCCACTGTACCAGCTTCCACATGTTCCCTTATGAAATGGTATCTGATAATGATATGATTAGTCATTGAATGCTGCACTGGATTTCCAGTCATTGCAATAGCACTTTGATTACCACAATATATAGGAATAGAAGAATAGTCTAACCCATAATCCAGCAACTAATTCTTCATCTATAGAATCTGAGCACATCAACTTCCTCCAATAATGTATTCTGCTTCTGCAGTTGAAGTGGAAATTGACTTTTGTTTCTTGTTATACCAAGAAACCAATCTGCCTCCAAGAAATTGGCAGCTTCCAGAAGTGCTTTTCTTGTCCATTTTGCATCCTGCAAAATCAGCATCTGAATATTCAATTAGCTTAAAGTCTGAATCTCTAGGATACCATAATCCCAGATTCATGGTGCCTTTGAGATACTTAAAAATTCTTTTCACAGGTAATATATGAGGTTCTCTAGGGTCAGCTTGGAACCTTGTACATAAACAGGTAACATACATGATATCAGGTCTGCTAGCAGTTAGATATAGAAGTGAGCCAATCATACCTCTATAGTTAGTTATATCTACTGAAGAACTAATATTTAAATCTAACTTGGTTGCAGTGGCCACGGGAGTTGATGCAGTTGAGCAGTCTTTCATTCCAAATCTTTTGAGTAAATTCCTGGTGTATTTGAATTGATTTATGAAGATTCCTTCATTATTCTATTTTACTTATAACCACAGAAAGTAACTCAATTCTCCCATCATACTCATTTGATACCTGGACTGCATTAGCTTTGCAAATCTCTCACAGAGTTTATCATTTAAATCTAAAAATGATATCAATAACATATATTTGTACTAATAACAAGTACTTACCATGGTATTTATATACGAGAGTTTTATCAATTATACCTCTTGTGAAACCACTCTCTAGCAGAAATAGAGCAAGTGTTCCAGACCAGGCCCTTGGAGCTTGCTTCAATCCATAGAGTGCTTTATCCAGTAAGTATACATGATCTGGATACTTTGGATCAATGAACCCTGGAGGTTGTTCAAAATAAACTTCCTCTTCAAGTTCTCCATTTAGAAATGCACTCTTCACATCCATTTGGAACATCTTAAACTTCTTGTGAGCAGCATAGGCAAGAAAGATTCTTATTGCTTCTAGCCATGCAACTGGAGCAAATGTCTCATCATAATCAATGCTTTCTTCTTGTGAGTAATCCTTTGCAACCAGTCTTACTTTGTTCCTTGTTACAATGCCCACACTTTCAGTTTTATTTCTGAACACCCACTTCGTACATACTACAAATCTGTTCTTTGGTCTTGGCACAAGAGTCCAACTTTGTTCCTTTCAAATTCATCGAGTTCCTCTTGTAATTTTGTGACCCCCTCAGCATCTTACAGAGCTTCTTCAACCTTTTTAGGTTCAGTTTGAGATCGAAAAGAATGGTAGAGACATTCATTCTGAGTGGATTTTCTTGTTCTTAGACCACTGTCAGGGTTTCCTATGATTAAGTCAGGTTTGTGTGACTTAGACCATTTTCTTGCAGATGGAAGTTGACTCCTAAAATAAGAACCTCCCCTTGATCCATGAATTCTCTGTTATTTCCTTGAATAGTACCAATATTATTCCCTGATGCTCCCCCTGAATCAGTGTTCCCATGGTTATCAGTATTTGACTCATCAGAGTTTGAGGAAGATGAGTCTGATGATCTTACTACTGACATTTCTTGAGTTGAATCACTTGTAGTAGTCTCTGTATTTGAGTGATGTTGCTCCCCCTCAACATATGCTTCTTTGTCAGAAGAATTTCCACTATTCTGTGGAATCTCAGAGCTTTGAATGATATTAGGATTTACAGAATCAGTGTCAGGATTTATAAGTTCAGCATAAGAAACTTTATTTTCAAATCTCAACTTGTCATGGTCATCTGCATCTTTTAGACCTGTTATCTTCTTGTCATCAAAAGATACATGTATAGATTCCATGACAGTTCTCATTCTCATATTGTAAACTCTGAAGGCTTTTGTAGTCAACGAATATCCCACAAAAATTCCTTCATCAGATTTTAAGTCAAACTTGGTAAGCTACTCTGGATGAGTTTTTAGAACAAAATACTTACAACCAAATATATGAAAGTATTTCACATTTGGCTTCTTTCCTTTCACCATCTCAAATGGTGTTTTCCATGCTTGTTGATTAATGTTGCATTTTGTATAAAGCAAACAATTTGCACAACCTCAGTCCAGAAGTAGGTAGGCAATCTTGCTTCTTCTAGCATGGTTCTTGCAGCTTCTATCAGAGTTCTATTCTTTCTTTCAACAACTCCATTTTGTTATGGAGTTCCAGGAACAGAAAACTCTTGTTTTATCCCCTTGAGTTTACAGAACTCTTCCATAGAGCTATTCTTGAATTTAGTTCCATTATCACTTCTGATGATCTTCACTTTGTATGTTGCTCCTTTTTCCAGCTCCCTCACATGATCATGAAGAATGGATGGAGATTCATCCTTGGTGTGCAGAAAATACACCCATGTGTATCTTGTATATTTATCACCAATCACAAGTGCATACCTCTTCTTGGAAATAGATATAACATTCACTGGACCAAAGAGATAAACATGAAGTATATGATATGGTTCAGGAATGGAGGATTCAGTATTACTCTTGAAAGATGTCTTTCTTTATTTGGCTTTCTGGCATGAATCACATAAGCCATCAGGAGTAAACATTGCATTGGGAAATCCTCATACAAGACCTTTCCTCACAAGTTCATTGATATTGTTGAAGTTGAGGTGAAAAGGTCTTTTATGCCAGTTCCAGCTATCTTCCACAGATGCTCTACTTAGTAGGCAAACTTCTGAATTATCAATTCTTGTGGAGACCCCGGCTTCATATAAACTACCATGTCTCACACTAGTCAATGTGATCTTCCATCATACTTACTGATAATTTCACAATGCTCCTCATAAAAGTTGACATGGTAACCTCTGTCACAGATTTGACTCACACTGATCAGATTATGCTTGAGTCCTGCAACCAGATCTATATTTTAATGATGACATTTCCAATTTTGATTTAGCCATATCCCAAGATTTTTCCTAAGTTGCCATCTCCATAAAAAAACGTTTGGGTCAGCCTTCTCCTCAAATTCTGATAGCAGGGATTTATAACCAATCATATGTCCTGAGCATCCACTGTCCAAGACTAGAGCATTCCTCCTGTCACCCTATAATCAGTAATTTGAATCAATTAGTATTTTTAAGGACCCAGACTTGCTTGGATCCTTTGGCCTTTTTAAGTTTGTTAGCATATGCAGCAGGAGACTTCATATTAGAATTTATGTTAACATTCTTACTATCAGTATTTATACACGCAGAAACAGATTTTTCTTTAACTAAAGAGGGTTTCAGTTTATATAAATCATAATACCAATTGTGATACTCTTTATATGTATAAATAGAGTGCCAAAAACTGCCACAGTGAAAACAAGGATTCTGTGGTTTATCTAGATATTCTATTCCTAAACCCTGATTAGAAGGAACAGCTTTTATCTCTTTATTCTTCCAGCAAGAATTAGCAAGATGATTAGTGTTACCACAGTTTGAACAGGTCTTTCTAGGTGCATTAGGAGGAGTCACATAATTTCTATTCTTATTAACACCTACCTTTCCATTCCTATTTTTCCAAGACCTTTTCCTCTTGTCTTTCATGTACAAGTCCTTCAGCTTTTGCTTAAGCTATTTCTGAGTCATTGAACCAATATTAACTGAATTTTTGTGAACTTGTTCACTCTTTTCAGTAATTAAGTTTGATCTAGGTGTTGAGGTAGTACCTTCCTCATGGATTGATTTAACATTATTAGCACTTGGATTAAACTTAATAGTCTTTATTTGAACCTTGTTCAATTTGACCTGACTATCAGGTTTTATTAATTCTGTTTTCTCATTTTCCTCTCCACTTTTCTTATCAGAATTAGATCTAGCTGAATATCCTAATCCTGATCCCCAACAGCCATTTTCTAAGATTTCCTGAGTTGTATTTCCTGAGTTAGTCTAAAGTTTAATGACTTCTCTTTCTTTAGCTAGCTCCTTTTCTAGATAAGCATGTTTTTCTAACAATTTTTCTTTAACATAAACATCATTATCTCTTTCTTTTTGGATTTCTAGCATGGAAAGCAACTCGGTTTCTAGGTAATCATTCCTTTTCTTTAGCACAAAGTTTTCACTCGTGATTCTATTATTTTCTAAATTTTGATCCCTAAAACTAACATGTTGAGACTTAAGAAATAATCTTAATACATAGATATCATCATTATCAAATGCAAGAGTAGACTGAGGTACCTTTAATTCGGCATTTTCAGCCTCAACATTAGCATTTTCCATGAGAGCATAATTGATCCCATCATCTGAGTCTGATGAATCATCACAGTTTCTCTTCTTTGAGATCAAAGTTTGTTTCTTCTCAGCTCTAGGTTGTCTGCAGTCAGCTGCAAACTGTCCCAGTCCATCACAGTTGTAACATCTTTCTTTTGACTTGTCAGGTTTTCCAGATCTAGCTTCCTTTCAATCAGTATCTCTTCTGTTGTTCCTCTTATCAGAGTTTGAGGAACTGGAACCTTTTCTGGAAAATCTTCTCCCTTTCTTGAAGTTTCTATAGACCATCTTCTTGAAGCTTTTAAAAATAGGGAAACCATTTGATCCATATCTTCATTGTTGTTGTGATCACTGTAAGTATCTAAATTAGTATCAGGATTTGAGTCATCATCAGAATTGGATGATTCAGTATCTGACTTAGCAATCATGGCTTTCCCTTTGGAGTAGCTTTTCCTCCTAGCTTTCTCATTTGGCTTTTCTTCAACATTGAGTGCAACTGGTCTAGCTTTTGATCCTTTCCTCTTGCTCCTTTGCTCCATCTCTAGTTCATGAGTTTTCAGAACTCTATAAATCTCATCTAGAGGTGTGATATCAAGATTATTGTTATCCCTGATTGATGTGACTTTACAGTCCCAATTTTCAAGGAGAACAAGTAGGAACTTCAAGTTTGAGTCCTCCCAATCATATTCTTTGTTGACGAAGGATAAGTCATTCAGCAACTTCTGAAATATGTCATAGATCTCAGTTAGGGACTAATTGCCCCTTGAGTCAAAGTGCTCATATTCTTGAGTAAGTACTGTCCTCCCGTTCTTCTTGATAGCAGTTGTATCTTGAAACTTTATTCCTAAAGCATCTCATATCTCTTTTATTGTTTTACATCCAATGACTCTATTAGACATAACACTATCAAGACTGCTGTGCAGAATATGTCTAACCTTAGCATCCTTCATAATAGATGAGATATCTTCAGGTGTATACTCCTTCATGTCTTTGTCTATCATCTTCTCTGGTTCTCCTGTAAGTGATATAGCTACCTTCAGTGGTTTATGAGGACCATCATAGATCTTGGTTAGGTATTCAGGATTCGTGGCTTCCAAGCACATGGCCATCCCGACTTTCCAGATTGGATATTCATGTATCTTCAGGATAGGCACCTTGATTGCTTCATACCTACTCATGTTGCTGCTTATCTGTGATGTGGCTGGGGGTTGTGGCTTCGGATTCTGTGTCTCTTCTTCTTTATCTTCCATTGTAGATTGATCTTCAGATCTTAAACAGTTTATACGTTAACAGCAAGCTACGATACCAATTTTTAGGCCCTTAATCAAATGTAAAGGGGGGTGAATACAGTTAATACAATCTATTCGACAAAGCTTCAACAGAATCAACAGTTTTTAAATTATCTGATAAAAACTTATTACACATGTACTCTCTCGAAAGGATGAACAAATATCCTTGAGAGCTGCTAGGTTATGCGAAAGATATAACAATGTCACAATGCTTATAGCATAAACCTAATATATGATTTATATAGAGCACAACTATCAATGTATAAGGAATCCTATTCTATTAACAACAAGGAAACCTATACTATTGCTTCTGAGATAAAGTCCTTCACCGCCTTGAAATTCCTATTTCCTTTTCCTCCTCGAAGATCAACTGATGTGACAAATACTGATTTCAATATCCGTTGACCTCATCATCTGTTGAAATCATCATCCGTTGATATACTATCATCCATTGATATTTCATCATCCGTTGATGTCATCATTATCTGTTGATATATAAGTTCTGATGTGAACTTCTGATAGTTTCTGATTTCTTCTTGGTAACAACTTTGGTTTTAGGCTTTGAAGGCTTGGACTCCTCTCCTCTCTTCTATTTCCCCTTATGACTCATGTCAGCAGTTAAGATAGCTTGGGACCTAAGAGGTCTTTCAACTTATTCCTGACTTACCTCCCTTATGACTACCCTTTTGGTTGGTCTTTTAGAAGGATCATCTTCATATGGATCTTGAGAGATTACAGCAGTAATAGCATTTTTTGTCTTCATGGAATTCTTGAAATCTTCCTCTATTTGCCTTAGTTGTTCTAGATCAACTCCATGATTTTCTTTTTCAAAGATTCTTCTACTCACCTCAGAGTCAAATGCTTGAATCTTTGGATCCTTGTAGAATAGAGTTGTATATCTACCTTTTACTTTCAGAGTTTATAGATACTGACTTGCTTCTACACTAGCTTCTATCTCCAGAATATCTTGGTCTACATCAACAGTTATGACTTTTAAATTTTTTTGAGTTGTAGTCACAGTCAGTAAAAGCAGTAATGTAGCAATGGAAACAACATAACTAACTTTGGTGCTTTAATAGGAAATATAAAATTTATATATACTTTGACATGCTTTTTTTGTATCAGAATTATGGCAAAATCTAGATTAACTTTCATGACTAAACTTAAATAGAAATCATAAGGCCAGCCCCACTACTTAAATTTTATGTTTCACTTGACCAGATTTTTCGATATCTAACAATGCTGCTTTGGAAAGACAAAGGCAGTGAAATGGCACAATGACCTGCACTAGACTAGATATTAAGGGATCAAGAGTTGTGAAAGGGGTTTTTAAGCTAGTATAAGCAAATAAAATTCCTCACAAATATCGTAATTACTTTTAATCAGTAATCACATTAAAATTTTACAAAAACATTAATAAATTGTAAGGCAACCTGAGGAGGGGTGTGGCCTAGAAGCTCACGCAGAGGTCTTGTCTCAGCCAAGGAATGTTCCGCCAGAAGTTCATATATATTAGGTCCCAATTTGTTTGTAGAAGGGGGGTTGAATGCAAACAATACCGTTTAATCAAATAAAATGCGGAATAAAAAGGTGAAACAAAATTCAAGTTAAATAAAACTTTTATTAAACTTGAAAGGTGTTACAACTATGGTATCGGTTACAAGGGATTAATCTCAAATCAATAATTACAAATCTAGAATAAATTCGACATGAACTTTTTCTATTTTTGCAATTAAAAGATCAAATGCTAAATGCGATTTGGGATTAAGTTCTAGGGATTTTAATCTGCTAGATTGTTACACAAGAACAAGATAAATAATTCTAGTGGTTTGGATTTAACTTTACAATCTAGAATTTTGATCTTGAATAAAGCAGATGAAAAATGAAATAATTTGCTTTTGTTTCTGCTCTGTTCTTGACTTGTGTACTCTGTTTTTTGATTGAATGAGTTGAATGTCTTCTGCTTTCTGTTGTTTAAGTAAACAAAACAGTCATGTTGAATCAGCAAGACTTTCGGCAAGACAATCAAATGAACTGGCATGACAATCCATTTAAACTGGAAGGACTTTCGGTGAGACTATCCTTTTGAACTAGCAAGACAATCCCAATAGCTAGCAAGACAATCAGAATGAACTAGCAAGACTTTCGGTATGACTATCAATTGTCATACCGATTGTCATAGTAGTTCAAATCATATTGTCTTACTGAATTATTAATAGATTTCAATCTAATAACAATTCTGAAAATCCTTAATATTAATTCTGAATTAATTAATCAATTAATTCAATTAATCAATAAATTAATCTTTGCAGATATAATTTATTTTTTTAATTAAATTATATGACTTAATTAATTAATAGAGAATTAATACTAATCTTGAGCAGCAACCATTCTTCTGAAAATCTTCTGAAAATTACTGTCAATTATGAATCAATTCCACCACTTCAATGTTGACACTCGATGTACTGTCTGGTTCATGAGTGACTAACTTTCGTGACGTTTCTTCAAGCCTTGACCTTGATACTCTTGATTTTCTTCAGACTAAATCCTTGCAATTAATTGATACCCTGACGAGATCTCTGTCACTTGATTAAATCCACAATCTTGATTTATATCACTGAGGCTTGATCAATTTCTTGAGCTTCTTCCATTGAATTAAGTCTTCAAGTCTGTAGATGAATAATGTTTCTTAACCCTTTGACAGATGTTACTTTGTGAGATCTCTCTGACGATAGATCCACTATTTACTTATTACATTCTTATTTGAGTTGAGTTAAATCCTCGAATATACAAATAGGCTATGCCATATGCCTTTCAATCTCCCCCTATTTGCTTGTTAGACAATAACAACAAATACCTAGAGGATAACTCAACTAACAAATAAGAAAAAGATATAAACAGTAATGCAAAGTAAATAGCAGAAAAGTTCTGGATTATATTTAACATTTTCCAGATTCCAAAAGAAATTTATAAGTGAATACAAGATAGATGTTCCTCTAGCCTGAACATATAACTACATTAGACTATCTTGATTCATAAAGCTCTAATCATGTTACATTGAGTTTTGAGCTAATTGACTTCAGTTGTCTTCTCTTCTGACTTCACCTTCTTCTAAATCTTGAAGCAACTCTTTGTCAAAGACACGATCCTTTTCTGAAGTGAAGCTTGCTGGTCTGACTGGTTGAACTCCAACTGACTTCAGCTTATTCTTGATCTGATTGTACCTTTTAATATTCTTTTCACAATAAGCTTGAATCAAATCAGCAGCTTGAGTCTTCAACATGGATGAGTATCCAACAGTTCTTAAATGATGTTCCATCCAGACCAGATGCTTAGCTGAGTAGTCTTTAAGAGATTGTACATCTAGCTGACAGATTTGAAGACAATCAGACTTAAAGAATCTCACCTGATGAGGATTGTTGACCACTTGAGGACTAGCCCTGCTGGCAAACTCTTTAAGCCTTTCTCGAAGAACTTCATTCAATTCTGAGCTTCTTTTTACTTTGTTGAGAAGAACCCAAGTCTCTGACAAAGAACGATTCTCAAACAGATGAAGTGACACCTTGAAAGATCCTTCACACTGACAATATACAAAAATGCTCATCTCATTTAGGGATCTGTCAAAAGCAGCTGTGATCCTTGAGACTTCAGTCTTGATAGCATTCATGTACATGTCATTGTTAGGATTTGAGATTTCCAGCTTGTCAAGAAGATGTAGGAACTGTCTATCATTGTTAGTGCTCAGCTGAGGCATCTCAAGTACTCTCCTAGCTTCGTCCCATTTTTCACCAATCTTCAGTCTGACATCTCTTCTCCTTTCTTGAGCCTTAATGTCATGAAGACGTTGCTTTTGAAGAGTTTCTGTTCTTTGTATGTCTTTCCTCATGTCAATGATCTGGGAGACCTTTTTGAGTTCAGCTTCTTTTCTTTTCATCTCTGACTGCTGCTGCTGAAACTCTTTCTCAAAGATAGGATGTAACACCCCCAGATCCGGGGTCGGGGATCCGGGTCGTCACGGTCTTTCTTTCCACAATATCACTTCACTTAATTAATAATAATAACCTTATGTTGTGACCCCACACTAACACACACCACAACCCGTTATAGTCTCAGAGATGAAATTTAAATAAGTACAAGTCTTTGAATCCACAATTTAAAAGTTATTACAACCCAAAATGATTACTTGATAAATTTACAGTTAATTGCCATTATCTGCCACAAGTTATAATTATACATAATTTGATTCTCAAAAATAGAATGCCTGATCTACCAATAGATCTACCTCTGCAGCTATAGCAGCCACAACATCATCGGGAAGACGCGGGATGCTTCCCACACGCTTGCGCTGGGTCTGCTGGAGTCTGGCCATCTTTTCTAACTGTTGTTGTGTGATGAAGAAATAAAGCAAGAGTGAGCCTTACAGCTCGCAAGATAATATGTAGTGATAACAATAATATAAGTATCTAAATGGATACTTACTAGAATCTTTTATCACGAGTAAGATAATTACTTACTAGATATAAGTAGAAACAAGGGATGAAGTTACCAAATACTTCACTATACTTATATCATTTATGAAGCTAGTATAATGAGCTTTCAACAGTTCATCACATAGATGAGACTACAAGACAAGATTTGAATAGATTAAATCTTTAAAATATCATCAAAATAAAATGAAGTTACGAGATACTTCATTTGATGCAAACATCATTTTGAAAACTTGACCCTGCCAACACTCAACAATCGCCCAACCGTAGCCTTTCTATCGAAATGCTCTGGGTAGTGTTGCAGAAATATCCAATTGGATGATGAACTCATTACGGGAGTTTGCCGCGCCAGGAAGACCACTTACGATGATCAGTCGTAGTAGTGCAACCCCACCATTTTCTACATGTAGAGGAGAACCTGTCGGATTTACTTGTCAACCGAACACTGAACTCCTAAGGAATGGACCGCCTTAGCGGAACTTCCAGGCCATTTGCGCCAATATAATAAGGCCGGGCCGGCGCTACTCGGCCACTTATGCCACTCCTAGTTCAGATGAAATCCATGACTCTGAAACGTAAAGCTCGTTCCCCCTTTCCCCAAGTAGAAACTTGTTGATACGGCTTCACCAAGAAGTCGTATCTAGTTGGAAAGGAAAACTCACCGATATTTCCCAGGCGATGCCTGTTAATGGATTAACTTGTTCCAAGAATTTTACTTCCCGAATATTGGGTAAGTAATCAATTCATTTATCAAAACAGCAACCTTGTTGCGAATATAAAATACACCACAGAGCCGGATTCCCCAGGTTTTGAGCGAGTATTTAAATCCCCTTAAAAAGGAAGATCTTAAATATAAAAATGAGTTTTGGGATCCGCTCTAACTTTTAAAAATCATTTTGAAGACTCGAAAACACTTTAAAGAGTGTTTGGAGTAAAGCTGATTTAATGAAGTAAATCAGTCCCCAGTATATTTAGAAAAATGCCTGAATATTATTATTTAAATAATATTCTCATAAAGATAATCCTTATAAAAATAATCGAAGTAGAAGTATTAAAACTTATACTTGAAATGGATATTAAATAACCAAAGATATACTTATATAAAAGTACTATCTTTATTTGAATAATCGAAAATAAGTTTGATTATTTACACCTTATTCTTTAATAAAATAAAGAATATATCTCAGCAAATAATCGGAGTCATAGATCCTCAAATGAATATTCAAAAATATTCAATAAATAATATAAACTGAGTCATAAGCCCTCGAATGAATATTCAAATAATATTCAGATAAATAAATAAAAGGGTCATAAGCCCTCGAATGAATATTCAAAATAATATTCATTAATAAAATAAAAAGAGTCATAAGTCCTCGAATGAATATTCAAATAATATTCAAATAAATAAATAAAAGGAGTCATACGCCTTCGAATTATATTCGAAATAATATTCAATAATAAAATAAAGTTAAAGTTATCGAATAAACCTTATTCGATTAATAGTTTGGAAAACTATAACCATATATATATATAAATATATATAAATATATATATATATATATATATATATCCATATCCATATATACAAAATCTACTCGGGATCCTCGACTCCCGGTTTTAGAAAATATTTTCACCTTTGGGTCCCTATACTAAGGGTATATGCAAGTTACCGCTATCCTCTAGCATAGGTATTATCAACTGAACCAGCAGATATATAACTCAAGAATATGAGACAGGCATGCATATATATATACCATATCAGCATGCTTCAATATATCACAACATTTGCTAATTAACCAATATGCATTTATCGCAAGATCATGCATATACTAATGTATACATCACAACAACAGTATAACGGATAGAATACTTGCCTGAGCGACTTGGGGTGATAAAAGGCTCGGGACGAGTCTGGTAACCTATAAACAACAAGTAAGTTGGAATTAAACCAAAATCACTTATAAATCTATACTTTAACTAACTTAGACTCTAACGCTTGTTTTGCGCTCACTGATTTGCTTAAGTCACTCGGGTATCCTCGGCTCCACCATTTTTAATAATTTAACCTTTACGAGTTTTAAAGCGATTCCTTCGCGAGTGTCTTACCAACTGCCTAACACACTTACCATAAATGTTTCATACATTAATTAACCCTTTTTGGTCTTTAACCTATGTTTCGAAGTAAGGCGAGGGAAAAAGTTTCGTTCGCGAAACGCCGTTACTTGAAACGGTCGTTTCTCCTAAACCGTGCATCGGAATCGAACGAACTACATATCAAAATGAAGCTCGTAACATGAGCTATCTAAACATGGCAGTGGTCATAATCTAGCAGGGGGTTCTCGGGTCCTAATGCTATGCACAAAAACAGTCCAAAGAAAATCGGACGTTACGACGGCTATGTTTACGCGATTTCCCAATTTTAAGCCATTCAAAACCAACCACAAACCAACCTCAAATCCAACATACAACCAACATCCATCCTTATCACATCATAACAACCCCAACCAATTCAATTTAATTATTCATACTTATGCCTAAGCTTAACTTTAATCATACTTAAGTTCTTTTAATCAAAACCACAACATTTACCATTCCATTTCACTACCGTTCCAAATCCCAAACTCTAAATCACAACAACAAGCTACAATATCATCCTACTAATTAAAATCATCTTATAATACATAGGGATCTAGGGTTTGGAGATGGTATACCTTCCTTGAAGTGGTGGGAGGAGCTAGGAAGCCTTAAGAACCTTTGAGAAGTCTTAGGAAAGCTTGGATCTTCAAGAAAAACAAGAAAAACTTCAAGTTAAAAACTTGAAAACACTATTCATAGTCTTCTTCTTTGATTAAATGAAGAAGATTGAGAAGGAATTAATGGCTTAAACTCATGATATAGCCCTAACTAAGCATGAAGATGATTAGGGAATTTACTCACCAATTTAGGAAGCTTGGATCTTGAATTTTTGAAATTTTTGCCCATTTGCAATAGTAAAAGCCGAGAGCATGATGAACCATGCCTTGGTTTCTTTTTGATTTTTGATGAAAATGATTTTGCTTGGCTTGGTTGGCTTGGTTTTTGTGTTTGATTTAGTAAATTACCTAGTTGCCCTTGATTTTGTGTGGTTAAAAAGTCACCACATCTCCTTCCTTTCTTGTCATGCCTATGTCACCTTGCACATGTCATAATGCTCCCACTTGTCCACACCTTGTGGTTTGATGATGTCACAATCCCTGGCTTCTTGTACAAGCTTGTCTCTTGGTCACTTATTTGTTTTACGGTTCGCTTATCTTTCGTTCTCGTTTATCGTTTGAGGGATCATACCCGAGATCTTATTACTTAGGTTCCCTTAACCTTTCTCAATATATTGTATTCCTTTTATGATCCTCTCTTATAATCCTTTAATTTAAATCCTTTTTATCCTGTTACCTTATACTCAATTCTCTCCGTATCTAGTGGATTTCCGGGAAAAATCAAAGTGTTCAGAATTGGATTCTGACGATCTTTACATACACTTATATACCACATAGAGTACTAATAATATCCCATAAGATCAATAACAGAACCCCTACATAGCGTGGCATGAACAGTTTTCTCATTCAGCAAAAACACTATTCATAAGGGTTTCAAAAATTTCCAAAAATTGGGGTTATTACAGTCTCCCCTCCTTAAAAGGATTCCGTCCCGGAATCAGATAGAAATAAATAGGGATACTTTCTTAGTATTGCACTTTCTAACTCTCAAGTCAATTTTCCCACATTGTGGTTCTACCATCAAACTCTTACTAGTTTGATAACCCTTCTCCTAAGCACTCGTTCCTTTTCACTCTATAACCCTTCCTGGTTGCTCCATATAGGTTACGTCTGGTTGCATGTCTATGCGCTCATATGCCCCTATTTGTCTGGCATCTGAATTACACTTCCTTAACATTAATACGTGGAACACGTTACGACCTGCTACATGTTCGGGGTTAGGGCTAGCTCATATGCTAACTTCCCAAACGTCTTAATATATCCAAGGGTCCAACAAATTGTGGACTTAGCTTTCCTTTCTTTCCGAATCTCATCAATCCTTTCCAAGGGATACCTATAACATTACTAGGTCCCCTATTTCGTACTCTTTATCCTTTCGTGTCAAATCAACATACTTATCATGTCCATCTTGGGCTACTACCAGCCATCCTCTGATTAGATCTATTATATCCTTGGTCCTTTGGACCACTACTGGTCTGAGCATCTTGCGCTCTACAACTTCATCCTAACATAAGGGAGATTGACATTGTCTTCCCTCAAGGATCTCATAAGGCGACATCTCGATAATGACATATGATCTATTGTCGTAAGATAGCTTAATCCGCGTTAAGTGATCATTCCAAATTCTTTCAAGTCTATTACACAGACTCTCATCATAGCTTCTAATCATTATAGCTTTTGCTTCTCAATACCCATTCTTTTCCAGTTCGTAATCGCTATCACCTTCCGTTTCTAATATTATACTGGTTATACTTTTGCTCGTTAGCGTTCTTTAACCTTTTAATAACCACGTCAACCTTAGTATCACGAATGTGTTCCCATCCCGAATACTATCACAATTTTATTACTCCTTTTTCAGTTGTTTCTATTTTCCAAAATTTGATCAATCAAATAGAAGTAAAGGAATTTGTTGAGAGATCACTATGATCATGAACACTTGTTATATCGCATAGTTAGTACAGAAGGTGGCCAGCCTTTAGTACTTGACAAGCAATTAAATAATAGCTGGTATCCTACTCGGCTTCTATCACACAGATAGATAGTCATTCGGCAATACCTCCCCTTCTGGAAGGGTTGTTCTTCTCAGCTTACATGAAATGAAAAGAAGAGAAAAGAACGAATTGAAGAGAATTGTATATTCATAAAAAAAATTTTATTGCCATAAAATATCTGGCTTGGGATCTACCTCTGAACTATAGAGGTTTGTCATAGAAGAACAAAACATATATGTATTTATATCAACATCAAGTATTATAGCATCGCATTTCACGTGCCTAAATATTTTCGCTATCCCGTCCATCATTATATGGACCCATGCCCTTCCTCGAGCTTATACACAATTACCTTTGAAACTCCCTCGACATCGAAAATCGAATCTGGGATCTCATTCTAGACATCATCGTTACTTGAATTCTATGCTTGCACCGCAACCTTCCTCGTATAATAATACGACTCTCTATTGATAAGAAAGAATAAATATTCAATAGGTAGACACTCTACTTAATTAGTCTATCAATGATAACTTATACACTACCATGACCCGATTAGTGATACTCAATCTCAACAACCATTCCAATACAACTCTCACGGTTGTAATCGGCTCATTACTCGCAGAATCATTGCTGCCTTACTATGGTCCACCACTGACCTACTGTAGTCATTCATTTTCCTTGAAGTCTTAATAGCTAACTATACGGAGTCCATACATATCGTATTGAATTCTTCTAAGGAGGTAACATTATAACCATCAATCACAATTCATGAAGAACACTCCAAACTCTGACGTACCTTCATGACATGAAGCAGATAAAAGTGCAGAAGAGTTTCAATCAAAGCAACGATAGCAGGTTAATACCATTCTTAATCATACACCCTAAATAGAAGAATTAACTCAAGGGTTCATCTAGTCCTTTTTGAAACATGGTCCTGGATTATTCTCAAGATAGGACCTTCTAAGATAGATAGCCCGCTCATGGCGATTACACGAATTAAACCTTTACCAACTACTATTACGGTTGGGTATTGCACAGTCATCAGAAGGAATGTCAATCTTCCAAACCATAATACAACCTTCATAGCTGTAACCATCATCACTGCATTCCTTTGGCACAAGCGCCTATAATTATCCTCTTACTTTTAAAGTGTCGGCCACCTCTTTGGCCTTTCCTGATAGTAAAATTTCCTTACAGTCAATGTCATTTTAATCACCTCCAAATAAATTTTCTACCTTATTTCCGATCACTGCTTGAGTGAAGATGTTTTCCTTAAAATCAGATGGGAAAAAAAATATCACCATTTTTCCATAAGTTATTGCCTCAGTCTTTAGAGGCTAATCACTTGTCATGACTGACTCTCAATCATACTTAGAACATCTTTTATCTTAGGTCCTAATTGCCCTGAACAATTTCGACCTTTACTGGTTCGATCCATACTTTCTCGTGGTTTAACACGTGCCCCACTTGGCAACATTATAATTACGTCATATTTCCTTTATCAACATTTCTATTCTTGAGAATTTTGAATATTACCTTTCTCCTTGTAAAACCTCTAAGGTTATCCTTGATTCGTTCCTCCTGTATTCCCTAGATACAGGGCATATCAACATACCCTTTACTAATACTAGAACCATTATCGATATGTTTCTGAAAAATTTTCTCCACTGATACTTAAAGGTCATCATTACCTTAATATTTTCCAATTCATACTGTCAAAACTCATACTATCCCTATTAAGGGTGAAATGCCAACCTGTATGCATTCCCCTAGGATTCATTTTAAGTTACCAATGTTCTATCCTTAATTCCACCTTTAAAAGGTACCTGCATCCTTCCATGGATAAATCAAGTCATATATCCTTGATAGATTATCTTATTCATCATTCCCACCTCGATAGTCTATACCTAACTTCATAATAGCATCCTTATTCAAATTGAGGTCAATCCATATGGCCTCCAAAAGATAACAATGGTCATCTGCTTTTCTTTCCTGATTTGGTAATGATAACATGGATGTTCTGGAAGATATTGGTCATGTTCAACGTGAACTTCTTCTTAAGAATTCCTTATTTACTTTTGTTGTTTATCTCAACAGTCATCTCAATGTTGGGATATCTTTCATATCTGGCGTCTCCCTTTCTGGGTATCATGCCACCGGTCTTACACTTTACCTTCTTGAAGGTCACTTCCTTCATCCAATTTTCTTAATTTCTTACTTTCTTGTCTCCTCAGTCTATCCGCGTCTCATTATTTATCCTTCGAATTATCTCAAGGTTTCCTCGAATCTTCCCAACTTACAGGGGATAAAATATATGTATCTCTTATACCTTCAACCATCAATTTAACTCATGGTGAATCACTCTCATCCGGACGATTACATACTTTTCTATTTCTATTTCTACGAGTCTTTAGGGTTTCCTCATACCCAACTCCCTTATCATTCCTCAAACTCTCTTGCCTTTATATTCCTTTCTCTTATCGTTATTTCATGAACCAACACAGCATAAGCATTGATTTCAAACATCCCGTCATTTTGGATTCGTGTCTTCAGAACGAATCTTGATAACTTTTACAACTTAGATTCATAATTCATCATACTCGTCTGCCTTTGTTCTGGCTCTTAAGCTTTTACACTATCTCCATAACCTTGGGAAGTACTTTCCTGAAAACAATTGACTGAACTTAAATTAGTTTATTATAATCTCTTGCTCCGTGTCTTCCTTGGCCTTTCACCAGCGGGTGGTCTCTCTCTTAGGAGGGTAAGTGACAAAACAGTCTTTTGTGGTTCGTCAATCATTTAGAGTCTCAAATGATTCATCTATTTCCTTTAGCCAGGCTCTTGCCTCGACTGGGTCAGCTTGTTCCTTGGAACTCTGAGAGCTTAGTGACTTAAAGGTCATGAAAGAATTTCCCACCGCACTGTCTCCTCAAGGTGGTGGTTGGGGATAATAGTCTAAGTTCTCTTTAGACAAGTCCATGAATTGCCGTATAGGGGTACCATCTCGGGTCTCCTTTCCTTACTCGACTTTTGATTCCTCAGTCTAAATATTTCTTCCTACTCCCCATAATTGGGGTCATCTTACATAATTTAAATCCTCATTTTCCACTTCATCATGTTATGGGTTCCTTTTGTCTTGGTGGCAACCTCCCTGACTATCACGTTCAGGGTTTGCTCTAACTCTTATTCCTCAAACTAGCTTTCATCTAAGATTTCATCTTTAAGCTCTTAAACATTTGGAACCCAAATTCTATAGGAATACCTCATTATTCCCTTATCATCTCTCTCGGTATTAATCTCATATCTATTTGTTGGCTCTCTGCCTTCATTCATCACTTTTACTGGCACAATATGTTCTTTTCCAATAATTCGGGTTGTATTGCTATCTCAAACAACTTTTCGGTACCGGCTCCGGTTACCTTCACTACTATTTCCATTTTCTCAAAATCTCTTATAAACTCTCCAAAAGACATTATCATCTTGAGTCTCTCCTTTTTACTAAGGGCATCGGCCACCATATTGGCTTTCCCCGAAGGATAAAGAATCTCCTAATCATAATTCTTGATTAGCTCTAACCGCCTCCTCTGGCGTATGTTGAGCTCTTTCTACGTAAGAATGTACTAGAGCTCCTATGGTTTGTGAATCTCACACTTCTCTCCATACAAGTAGTGCCTCAAATCTTTAGGGCAAAACTATTGCCACGAGCCCAAGCTCATGGGTGGGGATATCGAATTTTAAATTCCCTTAATTGTCTTGACGCAGACGCGATTATCTTGCTGTGCTATATAAGAAGCACCCTAATTCCTTATGCGAAGCGTCACTTACAAATCACAAAATCTCCTTTTTCCCTCCGGCAACGCCAACATAGGGGCCGTCACCAACCTTTGCTTCAGTTCTTAAAAGCTGTTCTCGCATTTCTCTGCCTATTCGAACTTCTCAGTCTTATGAGTAAGCCGCGTTAAAGGGGCTACTGTCTTTACAAAATTGAATGAACCTCTGGTAGTGACCGACCAATCCTACCTCTGGTAGTCGACCTAACCATGGTCATCAATTCATCAGTGGTCCTTTATTCATTCTTGTCAGGATCCTCCATGGGATCCTTCTCAGCAACTATCCCTTCTAGGACAACATCCTCAACCGCTACATCCTCAATATCAACATCATCCGGTCCTGCATTAGGACACTCTATCGGATCCACAATCCGATCTCCAATTAGTAATAAAACATCATCGCGCTGTTGCTCCTCAACCTCAGGGTTCGGAGTCCCGCTACTCTATACGATAACGAACTACGCTTCTATCGCTACATTTATAAGGGTTCCCATAAGGGTTTTAACTGTCAGTACTACGTTAGGTAGTCCGACTATGAACTTGGCAAGAGTTCTTATTATCTTAGTGAACTTATTATCTTAACGTCCCATCATCTCTGAGGTTTATAACGCTTAGCTCTGATACCATTTCTGTAACACCCCCAGATCCGGGGTCGGGGATCCGGGTCGTCACGGTCTTTCTTTCCACAATATCACTTCACTTAATTAATAATAATAACCTTATGTTGTGACCCCACACTAACACACACCACAACCCGTTATAGTCTCAGAGATGAAATTTAAATAAGTACAAGTCTTTGAATCCACAATTTAAAAGTTATTACAACCCAAAATGATTACTTGATAAATTTACAGTTAATTGCCATTATCTGCCACAAGTTATAATTATACATAATTTGATTCTCAAAAATAGAATGCCTCATCTACCAATAGATCTACCTCTGCAGCTATAGCAGCCACAACATCATCGGGAAGACGCGGGATGCTTCCCACGCGCTTGCGCTAGGTCTGCTGGAGTCTGGCCATCTTTCCTAACTGTTGTTGTGTGATGAAGAAATAAAGCAAGAGTGAGCCTTACAGCTCGCAAGATAATATGTAGTGATAACAATAATATAAGTATCTAAATGGATACTTACTAGAATCTTTTATCACGAGTAAGATAATTACTTACTAGATATAAGTAGAAACAAGGGATGAAGTTACCAAATACTTCACTATACTTATATCATTTATGAAGCTAGTATAATGAGCTTTCAACAGTTCATCACATAGATGAGACTACAAGACAAGATTTGAATAGATTAAATCTTTAAAATATCATCAAAATAAAATGAAGTTATGAGATACTTCATTTGATGCAAACATCATTTTGAAAACTTGACCCTGCCAACACTCAACAATCGCCCAACCGTAGCCTTTCTATCGAAATGCTCTGGGTAGTGTTGCAGAAATATCCAATTGGATGATGAACTCATTACGGGAGTTTGCCGCGCCAGGAAGACCACTTACGATGATCAGTCGTAGTAGTGCAACCCCACCATTTTCTACATGTAGAGGAGAACCTGTCGGATTTACTTGTCAACCGAACACTGAACTCCTAAGGAATGGACCGCCTTAGCGGAACTTCCAGGCCATTTGGGCCAATATAATAAGGCTGGGCCGGCGCTACTCGGCCACTTATGCCACTCCTAGTTCAGATGAAATCCATGACTCTGAAACGTAAAGCTCGTTCCCCCTTTCCCCAAGTAGAAACTTGTTGATACGGCTTCACCAAGAAGTCGTATCTAGTTGGAAAGGAAAACTCACCGATATTTCCCAGGCGATGCCTGTTAATGGATTAACTTGTTCCAAGAATTTTACTTCCCGAATATTGGGTAAGTAATCAATTCATTTATCAAAACAGCAACCTTGTTGCGAATATAAAATACACCACAGAGCCGGATTCCCCAGGTTTTGAGCGAATATTTAAATCCCCTTAAAAAGGAAGATCTTAAATATAAAAATGAGTTTTGGGATCCGCTCTAACTTTTAAAAATCATTTTGAAGACTCGAAAACACTTTAAAGAGTGTTTGGAGTAAAGCTGATTTAATGAAGTAAATCAGTCCCCAGTATATTTAGAAAAATGCCTGAATATTATTATTTAAATAATATTCTCATAAAGATAATCCTTATAAAAATAATCGAAGTAGAAGTATTAAAACTTATACTTGAAATGGATATTAAATAACCAAAGATATACTTATATAAAAGTACTATCTTTATTTGAATAATCGAAAATAAGTTTGATTATTTACACCTTATTCTTTAATAAAATAAAGAATATATCTCAGCAAATAATCGGAGTCATAGATCCTCAAATGAATATTCAAAAATATTCAATAAATAATATAAACTGAGTCATAAGCCCTCGAATGAATATTCAAATAATATTCAGATAAATAAATAAAAGGGTCATAAGCCCTCGAATGAATATTCAAAATAATATTCATTAATAAAATAAAAGGAGTCATAAGTCCTCGAATGAATATTCAAATAATATTCAAATAAATAAATAAAAGGAGTCATACGCCTTCGAATTATATTCGAAATAATATTCAATAATAAAATAAAGTTAAAGTTATCGAATAAACCTTATTCGATTAATAGTTTGGAAAACTATAACCATATATATATATATAAATATATATATATATATATCCATATCCATATATACAAAATCTACTCGGGATCCTCGACTCCCGGTTTTAGAAAATATTTTCACCTTTGGGTCCCTATACTAAGGGTATATGCAAGTTACCGCTATCCTCTAGCATAGGTATTATCAACTGAACCAACAGAAATATAACTCAAGAATATGAGACAGGCATGCATATATATATACCATATCAGCATGCTTCAATATATCGCAACATTTGCTAATTAACCAATATGCATTTATCGCAAGATCATGCATATACAAATGTATACATCACAACAACAGTATAACGGATAGAATACTTGCCTGAGCGACTTGGGGTGATAAAAGGCACAGGACGAGTCTGGTAACCTATAAACAACAAGTAAGTTGGAATTAAACCAAAATCACTTGTAAATCTATACTTTAACTAACTTAGACTCTAACGCTTGTTTTGCGCTCACTGATTTGCTTAAGTCACTCGGGTATCCTCGGCTCCACCATTTTTAATAATTTAACCTTTACGAGTTTTAAAGCGATTCCTTCGCGAGTGTCTTACCAACTGCCTAACACACTTACCATAAATGTTTCATACATTAATTAACCCTTTTTGGTCTTTAACCTATGTTTCGAAGTAAGGCGAGGGAAAAAGTTTCGTTCGCGAAATGCCGTTACTTGAAACGGTCGTTTCTCCTAAACCGTGCATCGGAATCGAACGAACTACATATCAAAACGAAGCTCGTAACATGAGCTATCTAAACATGGCAGTGGTCATAATCTAGCAGGGGGTTCTCGGGTCCTAATGCTATGCACAAAAACAGTCCAAAGAAAATCGGACGTTACGACGGCTATGTTTACGCGATTTCCCAATTTTAAGCCATTCAAAACCAACCACAAACCAACCTCAAATCCAACATACAACCAACATCCATCCTTATCATATCATAACAACCCCAACCAATTCAATTTAATCATTCATACTTATGCCTAAGCTTAACTTTAATCATACTTAAGTTCTTTTAATCAAAACCACAACATTTACCATTCCATTTCACTACCGTTCCAAATCCCAAACTCTAAATCACAACAACAAGCTACAATATCATCCTACTAATTAAAATCATCTTATAATACATAGGGATCTAGGGTTTGGAGATGGTATACCTTCCTTGAAGTGGTGGGAGGAGCTAGGAAGCCTTAAGAAGCTTTGAGAAGTCTTAGGAAAGCTTGGATCTTCAAGAAAAACAAGAAAAACTTCAAGTTAAAAACTTGAAAACACTATTCATAGTCTTCTTCTTTGATTAAATGAAGAAGATTGAGAAGGAATTAATGGCTTAAACTCATGATATAGCCCTAACTAAGCATGAAGATGATTAGGGAATTTACTCACCAATTTAGGAAGCATGGATCTTGAATTTTTGAAATTTTTGCCCATTTGCAATAGTAAAAGCCGAGAGCATGACGAGATGAAAAGAAACCTATTTTCTTCCAAAAAATAGATTCAGAATTAAAATGAGGAATGCCAAATATGAAAATAAGAGCTTCTGTTCGTAAAATTTGTGAAAAATGTCGACTAATCCGTAGGCGGGGACGTATTATAGTAATTTGTTCCAACCCAAGACATAAACAAAGACAAGGATAATCAGACTTGTTAAAACACCCAATGTAAAAGTAAAAAGGGAGGAGTCCTTTTTGACACGAAATGGATATATCCATATATCTCTGACTCATATTTATGAGATGAACCATGCCTTGGTTTCTTTTTGATTTTTGATGAAAATGATTTTGCTTGGCTTGGTTGGCTTGGTTTTTGTGTTTGATTTAGTAAATTACCTAGTTGCCCTTGATTTTGTGTGGTTAAAAAGTCACCACATCTCCTTCCTTTCTTGTCATGCCTATGTCACCTTGCACATGTCATAATGCTCCCACTTGTCCACACCTTGTGGTTTGATGATGTCACAATCCCTGGCTTCTTGTACAAGCTTGTCTCTTGGTCACTTATTTGTTTTACGGTTCGCTTATCTTTCGTTCTCGTTTATCGTTTGAGGGATCATACCCGGGATCTTATTACTTAGGTTCCCTTAACCTTTCTCAATATATTGTATTCCTTTTATGATCCTCTCTTATAATCCTTTAATTTAAATCCTTTTTATCCTGTTACCTTATACTCAATTCTCTCCGTATCTAGTGGATTTCCGGGAAAAATCAAAGTGTTCAGAATTGGATTCTGACGATCTTTACATACACTTATATACCACATAGAGTACTAATAATATCCCATAAGATCAATAACAGAACCCCTACATAGCGTGGCATGAACAGTTTTCTCATTCAGCAAAAACACTATTCATAAGGGTTTCAAAAATTTCCAAAAATTGGGGTTATTACATAGGATCCACTGTAGCTTCCTCTTCCCATTCTCTAAAATCACTTTCCTCTTCAGCTTCAAATAAACGATCTTTATCTTCCAAGACTGGTTCAGTGGGAATGTCAAAAATATCAAAGTCATCATGTTCTCCAATGTAGTAGACATCATCAGCCTTTCCTTTGTCTCCAGCAGAGGTATCTTTTTCTTTCCCCTTTCCACTACTCCCTTTCTTCTCCCCCTTAGTTGAGGGATCCTCTACTGACTTTCCTTTAGAACCTCCATGACCTCCATCATCTCCAGAGCCTGAGCCTCCACCAGACGGCCCTTCAAAGTAAGTTCTTTGTTCTTCATTAGGGCAGTGAGAATTCTTGATCATGAAATATAAGTGTTTCATTCCTTCATTAAGATGTTCCATGCTCGTTTCTATCTTTAGAAATCTGGAGGAGTCCAGTGCATGATTCATTTGAACCAGGTCTTCAAGAGAAGTCATTCTTGTATGTAGAGAGCAGAAGTTAGAAATGTCATCAGCTGATAAAGTTGGAGTTTCCTGAATGGAATTGAGCTTTGGTGTGACAGTGTTCTTGAGATCTAAGATATCATTCCTGATGAATGCCAGCTGATTGTTGACAGAGGTGGAAGAAGAAGACCGTTCAACCACTTGTGCTTTGTATGCTTGAGCCTCAGCTTGGCTTTTAGCAAGTTCTTCTTTTAGAGCAGCAATTTGAGCTAACAGGTTTTCAGTGTCTGTGTCTGTGTGTGCTCTCACCTGAATTTCACTCGTGTTTGGTTCACTCACCTCACGTGCTTGTGTTTCTCTCAATATAATTGCTCATGAGGAGTCTTCCTGTTGTTGTTCTTCTGTACCTGCAGTTAAAATCACCCTAGCCTCTTCAAGAGAGGTCAGTGGTGGTGCAATGGGAATTCGCGAGTCCCGATCCTCAGTCAAACCTATCATTTCATGTGAAATAGATGTCTGAATTGCTTCAGGGATAGATTGACTGAGTTGCCCTCCACTTTCTCCAGATAAATCTGCGAGTGGAGAATCCCGTGAGGGAGCCAGAGGTGTTTGATCTGGGAGGGGAGAAAATGACTCTATTAAGGGTGGCTAAGAGTCAGATTTTCCCTCAGAAGCATGTGACTGCTCTTCTGCCGTAACTATGGCAGGCACTGTAACAGACTCTATGTGCACTCCTTGCTCTGTGTCCTGAGTATCATCTGTGGGTATGTATGGTTCTATTGTGAGTAATGGAATTGTGCTTGACTCAGTACAAGATGCCATGGCCCTATGGCGAATTTCAATAGATTCATCCTGTTGAGAGAATGTCTCTAGTAACTGTTCATTGGCCATTTCAAAGTCCATGTCCTGTTGGGAGGACAAGGATGGGCTTTCAGATGCCTCAGTATATGTTCTTCTTTTCTTGGGAGGAGGCAGAGCTGAGGGTTCACTCACATTTAACAATACACTACTTCCTATTAACCTTCTGGGTAACATTTTAGACAGTGGGGGAGAGGTTGAGATAGGTTGTGACTCTGTGTTTGGCTCTATGACCTGGGATTGAAGATGTGGTTCTACAACTTCATGGTCAGTCCTATCGACCACTGGGGGTCTTTCAACAGAAGTAGGAATGGAGTGAGAGTGAGGAATTACTACCTGTAATGGAAGAGCATCTGATGTTGGAGGAGCCTGGGTGGCTTGAACCACTGGAGGTTGAGGTTGTTATTCATGATCGGGAAGATTGAAAATAGGTAAGGGAATATAAGTGGCCATAAAAGAAGATACAAGTACTGGAACTTGCATGAATTTGAAGGTTGTGTCTCGACGGGTGTAAATCTTTTTGCTTACAGGAGGGGGTTCGGTTACTGCAGAGTTAGCAAAAAGGGCTTTGTGCTCAGGTGTGAGAAGATGATCTGCTATAAGCATGAGAAAACGAGCATAGTAACATGATACCCTACGATTTATAGAATGATCACGTAAAGCAGTAGTGAGACGTCTCAAGAGAATGGGAAAAAGTAGTTTGCCAAAATTGATCATTTGATTGAAAACAACCACAAGACCAATATACTGCAGAGTGGAAGTGATGTTATGAAAGTTGGATTTAGTGCAGTTGGCAAACACTTTAGAAAGTGTATCGAAGAAAATGTCCCATTCAGACACCAAATTGGATTTTGAAAGTTTGGTTAAATTGATCACCCCCTGATAGTGAATAGCATGGAAAAAGTTTGTGATATCATTTTCAGAGGGCAAATTACAGAAATTATCCAATGGAAAATTTAACGCTTGATTGACGACTGTTTCATCAACTACATACTGTGTGTTTGCCACGGTGAATGAAAAAGATTTTGAATCATCGGCCACAGTAGAGGTTGTGCAAATCAGTCTAAGCAGATCGACATTTAAAATCATATTTGATTTAATAGCAGAGCTAACAATCGAATGGTCATTTAAAAATCTAATCCATGGCTTAAATTTTTCCACATCACATTTTTCTGGATTAAAATAACCAACCTGATTATGCGCGACAATTTGGAAATTGAGAGCCATTTAAAATAATAATAAGACACACACTTTCATAAATTTAAGAATAATATTAAGAAAATTCGAATTAATTAAATTAATTTAATAATTCGAATTAAATTAATTATAATCGAAAAATTTAGACATAATTGTATCTCGTTAAAATTCTTAACTCACAAACGCAGATTTGAAAAGCCAAAAGACACAAAACAAAAATTAAAATTAAAATTAAAAATACCCAAAATCAATAAACACAATGATTCGAAAAAAAAGTTTTGAAAAATTTTTGGCAGCACTCCTGTATGTATATATATGTAAGTATATATAACAGGAGTAAGATTGCTGAGTAAAAACTCGAGCAAAGGAGATCAATGGCGGTTAAGATGGTGTTTGCTGTTCGAAGAGAGAGAGAAAGAAAGAGAGACTGTTGGAATTTTTGAAAAACAAAAAAAAAACTAAACTGATGAAACTTAAAACACACACAAAAACGATTAAGTAGTATAACTGGTATGACAATCGGATTGTCATACCGATTGTCACACCAGCTTAAAGACAGAAAAAAAAACAAAACAAAACAAATAATAATATATAACGGGTATGACAATCTGATAGTTATACCGATTGTCATACCAGTACAAAATAAAACATAAAAAGTCTGATATTAATTTTATTACTGGCATGACAATCAATAGTCATACCTGTTATGGATAAAAAACTAAGGTTATTATTTGTTGTATTTATTACTAAGATTCGGGAGGTCAAGGCCTTTAATAGCTGCTCTCGTGTATCGTAGCTTAATTCTGCCTTTACGAGATGCCTACGTATCTCTGTGAATTAGAGAATCAAGCCAAAAAACGTAGTTCTGATCTGTGGGGTGAGGCCCCTTATATAGATGTTGGGAGTCCTTGAATTGGACTTGGTATAGAAGACTTGGTGGGCAAGTCTCATAATTAGAATGGACTTTGGAGTCCTAGATAGTAGGAAACTGATTCCTTATCCTTTTAGGTTCCCTTGAGGCTAATCTATAAGGATTTATATCCTTATCGGGACTCTTCTCAATAGCTGATTTTTACCTTATTAATTAATTACGAAATTAATTAATAATCAGGGCTTTTGGGCTTTCTTTATTCCATCAGACCTGATCTGGTCTATCAGGCTTAACCTTTCCGGTCTGAGTATCATATATCTTTTTATTGGGCTTAGCAGCCCACACGTTGCAGTATTTAATCATAATTTATTTATTCCTATCATTTGCCCCCCAACTTTTGGGAAACATTGATTAGGTTTCGCAGAAGTTAAGTTTGTTTATTCCCTTATAGGGTTTCGTTTTTGCGTAAAGTGTGGAGCGACCTACACATTTACAATGAATCTTCCTTTTATTCAAGAATCATCTTAATTTCCAGAAATTTTTCCCTAATTTTCTGGAATTTTCCTTAATTTTCTGGATTTTTCCCTAATTTCTGGGATTTTCCTTTAATTTTCTGGATTTTTCCCTAATTTCTGGGATTTTCCTTTAATTTTCTGGATTTATTCCTTATTTCTGAAAATATTAACATTTTTCAGAAAATATTTAAGGAATTTCCTTATTTTTCTGGATTTTTTCCCTAATTTCTGGGATTTATCCTGTAATTTTCTGGATTTATTCCTTATTTCTGAAAATATTAACATTTTTCAGAAAATATTTAAGGAATTTCCTTATTTTTCTGGATTTTTTCCCTAATTTCTGGGATTTATCCTGTAATTTTCTGGATTTATTCCTTCTTATTTCTGAAAATATTAACATTTTTCAGAAAATATTTAAGGAATTTCCTTATTTTTCTGGATTTTTTCCCTAATTTCTGGGATTTATCCTTTAATTTTCTGGATTTATTCCTTATTTCTGAAAATATTAACATTTTTCAGAAAATATTTAAGGAATTTCCTTATTTTCTAACTAAATGATCAGAAAAATAGAACTTTTGATGCTCAATACATCCTAGGCGTTGTTGATCCACGCCTAGGAGACAGTTTCCTAACAACGTCTAGGAAACTTGCGTCCTGGGCGTTGTTGGAGGCTGATGCTTCCTGGGCGTTGTTGATCCACGCCTAGGAGACGGTTTCCTAACAACGTCTAGGAAACTTGCGTCCTGGGCGTTGTTGGAGGCTGATGCATTCATAGATCCTAGACGTCGTGCACCCACGCCTAGGAGACAGTTTTCTAACAACGTCTAGGAAACTTGCGTCCTGGGCGTTGTTGGAGACAGATGCTTCCTGGGCGTTGTTGATCCACGCCTAGGAGCCACACTCCTCACAACGGCTAGGGATGATGCATCCTGGGCGTTGTTGAGGACAGATGCTTCCTGGGCGTTGTTGTACCACGCCTAGGAGCCACACTTCTAACAACGGCTAGGGATGATGCATCCTGGGCGTTGTTGAGGACAGATGCTTCCTGGGCGTTGTTGTACCACGCCTAGGAGCCACACTTCTAACAACGGCTAGGGATGATGCATCCTGGGTGTTGTTGAGGACAGATGCTTCCTGGGCGTTGTTGTACCACGCCTAGGAGCCACACTTCTAACAACGGCGTGGGATAATGTACCCTGGGCGTTGTTGAGGTTGTTCGAGCCTTGATTCATTCAATGAACTTTGATTTTAAATCTTTTCAAAATTCAAATCTTATGGGCTTCCCGCCTTTTTCTTAGGCCCAGGCCCGTTTGTGCATCTTTGAGCTCCTCTATATAAGAGGTGGAGTGCGAGTTCATTTCTCACACTTCTCTTTCACAAAAATTTCTAAACTTCAACTACGCAATTAGTCTCTCAAGAATCGCCACCTCCAAGCGATTTCCGGCTTTCTACTCCGCCATTTTCTGGGCTTATTTTGAAGATTCCGTTTGAATCTTCATCTTCTTCACTTACTTTCAAGAGCTTCCTGGGTTTTTGTCTTCATCCATGGCGGATTCTGATTCATCTCACTCCCATGTCCCCCAAGCTATTGCCCGTCCCTCTAGGGCCAGCCGAGGTAAAAAATCTCTTGTACATTCCTCAGTTATTTCTCTTAGGGATCTTTTAACCGAATTCGGGCAAGCCTTTCCTAATATGTTACATTTAGATGCATATAATTATCCTTCTAGATTTGGTCCAGATCAAGTAGGTACCATAGCCCGCCTTTTTGGCATTTCTCACCCTTATAGGGTCGAGGCTCCAGGCCCAAATGATAGGGCCTGCTACCCAAAACCTGGGGCCATTCGGGTCTATAAGGAAACCTTCTATGCTGGTTTTCGCCTACCTCCTCATCCTTTTGTTTTTCGCCTTTTGGCTGAGGCCCGAGTCTGTTCGACCCAACTCACACCCAACTCTTGGCGTTTTATTCACTGTTATATGGCCCAATCTCGTAAACACGGTTTTGAGCCAAATGTTTGTGTCTTTCGTTATTTATTTAAATTTATAAATGCTTCTGAGGACCAAGGATGGGTCAAAATAGTTCATAGATCCTTGGCTCATTCCTGCTTTATTTCTGGCACCAATCCCGACTCGTATCCAACATGGAAGAGTGAGTGGTTTTATATATTTCTGGATTCCGAGGAGGGTTGGGACCATTTTTTCAGGCCCAACTTCTCAAAAAGTATAGACGGGTCTTTAAGAGACCTAAAATTGGGGATAGATGAGGATGCGGCCATCAAGGCCATTACTGCTGATAACTTGCACCATTGCGCTCTCATCCTTTCAGAGGGTAATTTGCAAGGTTTAGGTCTAAGTGACCTTGGTCCCGAGGGTATTTCTTTCCCCTTTTTGTTCCATTTCCTCCATTCTCTATTTGTCCTTTTTCTTACGTGCTCGTATTTGCCTGCAGCTAGGGCCGCTTTGGATACGATCTTCAAGAAGCGGGAGGCCCGTGCCGCCAAGGGCTCTGCTGTTGAGACCCACCGCGACAAGCGGGTTAGGATTGGTGACGGCCCTTCAGTCACGGTTCAGGAGGCCGTCCCTACCTTTTTATCCCAGAGGCCTCCTAGCCTTGATGAAAATACCTCTCCCTTCACCGGCACTTGGGGCCTTCAGAGGAGGGACATGGTGGTAGGGAGTTCCGAGGCTGCCGCCGTTTGGTCTCAGAGTGTGATCACGCCTCGTGATAGGGCTGAGATCGTAGAGTCTTCTGATGACCTACAGATTGAGCGTCTGGGTGCTCAGGCCGTGGCTTCTGTAAGCCTCTTCCTTTTTTAACTGTTTTTTTTATTACTTACTGTACTTTGATATGTTCGTGCAGATGAATACCTATCTCCAGGCTGCCCTTCACAATTTGAAGGATGTGAGGACCAGCCTAACTATTGCTGAGAGGGACAGGGATAGGTACCTCAAGGCTTCCGAGGCCAACTTCACTCGTTTCCGTGAGGTAGAGAAGGAGCTGGCGGACGAGAAGGAGAAAGTTCGTAAGCTGGAGCTGGATGCTCAAAGGGCCCGAGCTGAGGTGATAGCTGAGTATAAGGCATCTCAGGACTTTCAGGATGTCCTAAATGCTGAGTACGATGCTAACTTCCCGGAGACCTTTTCTAGCTGTTGGGAGCAGATAGTAGAGGAGATTGGGAAGAAGATTCCGGAGGTGACTCTCACTGCCTATCCAGTCCCTGATATTCCTGGGAAAGAGCCTCTTCTTGATGATATCCCTCTTTCTCCTATTCTTGCTTCTTCTCCTGAGGCCGCAGCTGTTTCTCCTCGAGGTGCTGATCCTGTTCCAGTTCCTTCTTTTGCTGCCGATGAACGAAACATCGATGATGACTTCTTCAAGGATCTTTGAGTATTTTGTTTTTCTTGTTTGGCCCATTGTGGCTTTCTATGTATTGACTTAATCGTATCCAGAACTTATTACCCTTCGGGGCTTATATTTTATATGTTGCTTTTCTTGCCTCTTTCTGTTTTGACTTTACAATCTTAATATGCATCTGAATCTTAAACATCCTTGGATTTCAAACTCTTTAATATGAAGTCGGTTTTTCAAAACCTTACATAGCATGGGTTTGACCCTAATTAATAATAACTAGACAATGTAAATTCTACTGGAATATAAAATCCTACGCAAACAAAGCTTCCAGGTGCTTTTAAACCTACTTGTCACAATGACAAGTGAGAATCGTACTTCGCCTATCTTACACGTAGTAAACCTTCAGGTTTTGTGCATGCCAGGTCCTCGGGACTTCAAAACCATCCATAGTTTCCAGCTTGTAGGTTCCTCAACCCTGAACGCTCTTGACTCTGTACGGCCCTTCCCAATTTGGGGCTAGCTTTCCTTTATGTCCGACACCAGAAGCCTCTATTTTTCTCAAGACTAGATCACCTTGTTTGAAAAACCTCTCTTTAACCCTTAGGTTGTAGTAGAACGAAACCTTTTTCTGATACTCTACTATCTTTGCATGTGCCTTATCTCGCACTTCATCAATTAAGTCCAGCGCCAACCTTTGCCCTTCCTCATTTTCCCCAGCATTGAAAGCTTGAATTCTTGGAGAAGAATGTGATATCTCCATGGGAACCACTGCTTCTGCCCCATATGCCAACATGAAGGGAGTTGCTCCAGTCGTGACTCTACAGGTAGTTCTATAGGCCCATAGTATTGGAAGTATCTCATCCACCCAATTATTTCTTGACTTCCCGATCCTCTTCCGTAGTCCATCCAGGATTATCCGATTTGCTACCTCCGCTTGCCCATTGGCTTGCGGGTGAGCCACAGAGGTAAATCGTAACTCAATTTCATTTTCTTCACAATACTTCTTGAATTCCTCATTGTTGAATTGTGTTCCATTGTCAGTGACGAGGATACGGGGAATCCCATATCGGCACATAATGTTTTCCCACAGGAATTGTGCAACCTGCTTAGTTGTGATTTTGGCCAAGGGCTTGGCTTCAATCCACTTAGTGAAATAATCAATGGCTACAATCAGAAATTTCCTTTGTGCTGTGGCCATAGGGAAAGGCCCTAGAATATCCATCCCCCACATAGCAAAGGGGATTGGGGAGTTGATAGAGGTCAGCATCTCGGGGGGTTGTCTAACAACTGGTGCATGCTTCTGACAGCGATCACACTTCTTTACATATTGTTTGGCATCAGCCATCATTTCTGGCCAATAAAAGCCTGAACGGGTTATCTTATGAGCTAAGGCCCTGCCCCCCCAAGTGTTGTCCACAAATACCTTCATGCACTTCCTCAAGAGCCGAGCGTGCCTCATCGGGCCTGAGACACCTCAAGTAAGGAACCACGAAAGATCTTTTATACAGAATCCCATCTATCAAAGAGTACCTTAGTGCTCGAACAATTAACTTTCGTGCTTCAGTTGCTTCACTTGGCAACCATCCAGTTTGAATGTGAGCCTTAATGGGATCGATCCATGACGCCCCCAGGCCTACGGGAGCCACAAGCTTAACATCTATGCTTCGTGTCTTCAAAACACGGAAGTACACACTTCCTGAACTTTCTTCAATCTCAGATGAAGCAAACTTTGATAGCGCATCTGCTTTAGCATTTTCTTCCCTTGGAATGTGTTCAACATGACATTCATTAAATTGGGTCATCACAGCCCTTACTAGGTGAACATATCTAGCCATCGTATCATCTCTTGCCTCAAATTCTCCCTTTACCTGGGATATGATCAGCTTTGAGTCTCCACGGACCTTTAAGTTTTTTACTCTAAGTGTTCCAGCTAGACCAAGGCCAGCAATCAGGGCTTCATACTCTGCCTCATTGTTTGTGGTTGGGAAGTCTAGCTTCATAGCATACTCAATTAAGAATCCATCAGGGCTTTGCAAAACCAATCCTGCTCCACTGGAGTTTGTTTTTGATGCCCCATCAAAATAGAGAACCCAATATTCTTTATCATCCTTCTCTTTGTCCCCATTATCGACTCCCTTGTCTTGAGGTATGGTATCTTCCTGCCCCCGACTTCTTGGTTGGGTATGGTAAATTCCACCACGAAGTCAGCTAGTGCCTGGGCTTTTATAGCCGTGCGCGGCTTATACTTGAGATCGAACTCTCCCAACTCTATTGCCCACTTAATCAGTCTCCCACTTGCCTTGGGACTGTGAATGATGTTTCTCAGTGGCTGATTTGTTAGCACTTCAATCTGGTGAGCTTGAAAATAAGGACGCAGCTTTTTTGAAGCCATTACCAAGGCTAAAGCGAATTTTTCAATAGTTGAATAATTCAACTCAGCACCATGCAAGATTTTGCTGACATAGTATACGGGTTTCTGGACTTTCAGTTCCTCCTTAACCAACACCGCGCTCAAGGCGTTCTCTGAAACAGCCAAGTACAAGAATAAAACTTCACTCTGAACTGGCTTGGCCAACAACGGGGCCTGGCCCATATATTTCTTTAATTCTTCAAATGCCTTCTGATTTTCCTCACTCCATACAAAGTCTTTAATGTTCTTTAGTGACTTGAAGAATGACAAGCACTTGTCTCCTGACTTGGAGATGAAGCGTCCTAGCGCAGCAACCCTTCATGTGAGCTTCTGAACATCCTTGATAGTTTTTGGTGGTTCCATGTCCAGGATCGCCTTTATTTTATCGGGATTAGCCTCAATTCCTCTTTTTGAGACCATTAATCCCAAGAATTTTCCAGATCCTACTCCGAAAGCACACTTCGTAGGATTTAACATCATCTTGTGGTACCTCAGGACCTCAAAAGCTTCCCTTAAATGGGCTATATGATCAGTCTTTACTAGACTCTTGACTAACATGTCATCAACATAAACTTCCATAGTCTTACCAATAAGATCCTTAAAAATTCTATTCACCAACCTTTGATAGGTGGCTCCTGCATTCTTGAGACCAAACGCCATAACAAGATAACAATAAACACCAAAGTCAGTGATAAATGATACCTTAGGAATGTCATTCTTATGCATTTCGATCTGGTTGTATCCGCTAAATCCATCCATGAAACTCAGCATCTCATGTCCAGCAGTGGCATCAATCAAAGTATCAATTCTAGGCAGCGGAAAACAGTCTTTGGGGCATGCATCATTCAGATCAGTGAAGTCTATACACATCCTCCACTTTCCATTAGCCTTCTTCACCATTACAGGGTTTGCTAACCACTCTGGAAATTGAATCTCCTCAACGAAACCAGCCTCTAAGAGCTTTTCTACTTCCTGTTTTATAGCCTCTTGTCTTTCCGGGGCAAAATTTCTTTTCTTTTGTTTCACTGTCTTCCGGCTTGGATCCACGTTTAGCTTGTGAGTAATTAACTCCGGGTCTATGCCTGGCATATCAGCTGCTGACCATGCAAACACATCACTATTTTCTTGCAAAAATTTCACTAACTTCCCTCTAAGGGGCTCCTCTAATGTGGCTCCAATGAAAGCCATCCTCTCAGGATTCTTGGGGTCTAAAGGAACCGAAATCAATTCTTCTGCTGGCCTTCCTCTATTCTCATCATTTTCTCGAACATTCATATCTTCAATAGGAAGAACCTGTCCCCCGACTCCATCTGCCCTCAAAGAGGCCACATAACAGCTTCTAGCCATTTTTTGATCTCCTCTCTCTTCTCCAATCCCGTTTCGGGTGGGAAACTTCATGACTGAATGGTAGGAAGAGGGGACTGCCTTAAAGGCATGTATCCCTGTTCTCCCCATGATAGCATTATAAGTTGAACTAGCCTTTACCACCACGAAATCCAGCATCTGCGTTGCTTGCCTTGGTTCCGTACCTATGGTGGTTGGCAATTTGATTATCCCTTCCACAGGACATTCTACTCCAGCAAATCCATATATCGGCATGTCGGTTGGTGTCAACTGGGAGTCATTATACCCCATTCTTAGAAAGGTGTCGTGGAGCAAGATATCCACAGAAGCACCATTATCCACAAGGACCCTCTTAACCGGGCTATTTCCTATTATCGGCGTTATGACCAACGGGTCGTCATGGGGAAACTTTACACCCTCTAGGTCGGAATCATCAAAATCCAATGTTACTTCTGTCCTGGCCCTCTTCGGGGCTTCTCCAACAATATGCATAACCTCCCTAGTATATGCCTTTCTGGAATTTTTGGACAATCCAGCAGCAGTTGGACCTCCAAAGATCGTGTTTATCACTGGCCCTCGAGGGTGTCGCGGTCCTCCAAAAATTGCATTTATAACCGGCCCTCTGGGTTGGGGATTCCGCCCCTGATCATCTTGGTCCCTCCTACGATATTCAAAGTTCTTCCTTCCATTATTATTTCTGTCCCCTCCATCTCCAGTATACTTGTTCAATCTTCCTTTTCGAATCAAAAACTCAATTTCATCTTTCAATTGCCTACACTCATCGGTGTCATGGCCAACATCTTTGTGAAACCTGCAATACTTGCCCTTATCTAGCTTGGCGGGATCAGCCTTCAAGGGCTTAGGCCAGCGAATATCTCTGTCTTTCTCAATCTCCATCAAAATCTGACTTCTGGGAGCATTCAGCTTAGCGTATTCAGTGAACTTTTGCCTAGGTCCTCCCTTCTTGGGGGTTGAATCAGGGTTTTGTTCGGTTCTAGGATATTTGTCCTTAGCGACATACTCCAAATCAGTTTTTCGTTTCTTGCCTCCAGTGGGCTCATTACTTACTACGGTCTTCCTCATGCTTTCTTCAACCTTGATATACTTCCCTGCTCTCTCTTGGAGTTGCAACATGTTTTCTGGGGGACGTTTGGCCAAGGACATCTTGAAAAACTCATCCCTAGTTCCTTGTTGCAGTGCTATCATGGCTACCTTATCATCAAGGTCTGGGACTTTTAAAGCCTCCTTTGTAAAATGATTCAGGTAGTCTCTCAAAGATTCCTTTGCTCCTTGCACAATACTCATGAGAGATGCTGAACTTTTCTCATGGACTCTCCCACTGATGAACTGCTTAATGAAAGCCTGACTTAACTCCCGGAACGATCCTATAGAGTTTGGGGGCAAGCGACTATACCATCTTTGAGCCATACCCGACAGGGTTTGAGGGAAGGCCCGACACTTTATAGCATCATTAACGGGTTGCAGCAGCAGTGCATTAGAGAATGTCCTAACATGATTTGCGGGGTCTCCCGTGCCATCATAGGCTTTGATAGTGGGCATCTTGAATTTCCTTGAGATATGGGCATTCATTATCTCTTCTGTGAAGGGTGGAGTTGGATCGTCAGGATCTCCAAGGGGAAGGAGATTGCTTGGATCAGTTCTTGGGACAGCAGCCCTTCTTCTTACCGGACCATCCAGGTCTATGATAGGAGGAGGATTTCTCCCCCTAGGAGGTATGTGGGGTCTGGTGGCCTGGTGAGCCTCCAAATCACGCCTCAGCCTTTGGATTTCAGCCTCATGAGCCCTGATCCTTTCCTGCACTACTTGGGGATTCGCCCCTGGGGTGCTTTGGGGGCGTTGCCTTCCATCGGCCATTGGCTCTTTTCCAGGACGCTTCCTTCTCGGGGCCACTTCATCATCCGAAGATTCGAAGTCTCTCTCAGTGTATGGACCAGAAAATTCCCGATCCTCAGGGATAGGACCCAAACCTCGTATATAGGGGGCGACCGCCCTCGTGCTTCGCTTCGCCTAGCATATCCACTTCCTCCAACCTCAGGGTGAAGGGGCATCCCATAAGGGGGGTTAGTAGTAACAATAGTTGAATATTCATACCCGACGGGTCGAGAATTCACAGGTATATGTATTTGTTGAACTTGAGGATTCGTACCTTGAATCGGGGTAGTTGTCCCTTGTAGCTGGGGTTGAGTTGCCCCTGTCTGGGCTTCCTCCTGAGTAGATGCATAAGTTGAATGGGGAGGAACCTCCACGGTTGATGAAATCACCTGGGTTATCTCTGATGGTGTTCCTTCCTCTATAGCTCCAATTGTTCTCCGTGTTCTCGCCATGGTTGTTGTTGTTTCGTCCCACAGACGGCGCCAAATGTTATGGATAAAAAACTAAGGTTATTATTTTCTGTATGTATTACTAAGATTCGGGAGCTCAAGGCCTTTAAAATTGATATATCTTAACATCCGTACGGTTGGATCTTCGAAAAAATCATTTTAAAAATTAATCTTATAAATCGGGAACGAGTCTCGTTGTCTGGAGGGGACTTTTACTAGATTTTTCTAATCCTGATATGCATGATTAATTTCAAATTATTTAATAATTTTTTGATATGGCTAAAATTGACATATCTTAACATCCGTATGGTTGGATCGTCGAAAAAATAATTTTAAAAAATAATCTTGTAAATCGGGAACGAGTCTCGTTGTCGGGAGGAGTTCTTTTACTGGATTTTTCTAATCCTAACATGCAAAATGGATTTCAAATTTGTTAATAATTTTTTTATAATGACTAAAATTGGCATATATTAACATTCTAACGGTTGGATCGTCGAAAAAATCATTTTAAAAATTAATCTTGTATACTGGGAATCTCATTTTATAGAGTAATACTTTTACAATGGTTTCCTTAGAACATCATTGTGTAAAGATAAACTAAGACAACACTATTTTTTATTATAAAACCATTGTGTAAGCAGATCAGCTTTTTTCAATCTAATGGCTAATATCTAATCTCATTTCAATCAAGGGATATCATTCAGACACTTCAGCAATCTAAGTAAAATGTTTACAACCTATCATGGGGTGCCACCTCATCAGGTGGTGCCCATTGAAATTATAAAATAACTATTTTAGACAATTGTTTTATTCCGTTATATGAAGGTATCTAAAATAACCCTTCTAAAATCTGTTGTGTGAATTACATAACATAATATCTAAAAGCTTGTATGAGACCAACTAAGACAACACTTTTTTTTAACATAAAACCGTTGTATAAGAATTCATCTATATTTCGATCTAACGGCCGCTATTAAATCTCATATCAATGAAGGGCTCTCATTTTGCCACCTCAGCAATCCTTGTGAATGATTTACCACCTATCACGTGCTGCCACCTCAATACGTGGTACCCATTGAAATTCCTCAGACAACTGTTTCATTCCGGTGTTTGATGGTTTAGAGGACAACCTTTCTGAAAAACCGTTGTCTCAATTACACAATGTAATGTCAAAACCGTTGTCTTATATCCCTATACGTTAACATACTAACAACGGTTTGTAATCGTTGTGTTAAAGAACTATAACAACACTATATTTAAAAAACTGTTGTCTGACTCGATGAGAGGATACAACTTGTACAACAGTTTAAAAAATATGGATATCCGTTGTTTGTTCAGGAGCTCACACAACTATTTTTTCTGCAAAATTAGTTCACCGTTTTCTGATTTTTTAGGATGACGGTTTTTTTTAAATGTTATTTGTCAATCGTTGTCTGATTGCAAATTTCTTGTAGTGTCAGAAACAGGGAGAATTTCAGGTGATGAAATAGTAGAGTGAATGGACTATTTTTCAAAAAATCAAGGATTGCTATAGGTGGTGGAATAGTAGAGTGAATTGTTGTCCAAGAGATACCTGTACCTTAACAAAACTAAGTCAAATTGACAACCCTAAGTAAGTTGTATTGTTATCTTAGTTTGCATTTTGTAATGTAACATTTAAAGTCTGTAAGAATGTCAAAGAGCAGACTGGAGTCTTTTTCTGTAAATAATATCAAGCCTAAGAATTCTATCTGGAAGAAGATCAAGAAGATCATGCCTCAGAAGAATTATGAAGAAGCTTGGAGTTGAATAAATATGTTTTGAGAAAAATGTTCTAAGTCAAGATCTCTACTAATCACAGATTTAGTGTTATAGAAAAGTTATTCGAGAACTCCAGAATGACTTATAGAGAACTTAGGAAAGCTACTAGAGAAATCAGAGATATCGACAAGCCAAATTGAAGACATGGAGATTGGAGATATCGACAAGTCATTTCTTCACTAGAGAACTCAGGGTTACCGACAAGTCAAAATTCACTAGAGAACTCTGAGTTATCGAAAAGTCAAATTTCACTAGAGAACTCTGAGTTATCGACAAGTCAACAAGTCACTAGAGAACTCAAAGATATCGATAAGCCAAAGTGAAGATATGAAGATGAGAGATCTCGACAAGCTAAATTCTCTTATAGAGAACTCAAAGAACTCTACAAGTCAAATCAACTATGGAGTATTAGAGATCTCGATAAGTCAATATACTTATCGAGATGTCAAGATCTCTATATGCCTAACTGGAGATCTTGAGGTAAAATCTCAAAGTATGAATTGCAAGCCAGTTCAATATCCAAGATTAACAATCAACAAACAATCCAACCAGTTGGATTGACAAGTCTACAAAAAGCAGCTTGAAGAGTGTGCAAGATCAAGGGTGAAGATTAACTGACAAAGAAAGATCAAACTTAACACAGTATACAAAGATATGTTAAGCCAGAAATGGAAAATATACTTTTTCTAAAATGGAATGATTAGTGATAGTTTACTAAAGTGAACATCATCTCTTATTATACACGATGTAAACCAGTAGTTAACTATCATATAAAGTTAACATTGGTCCTTTGTTAGTTGTAACAATTAGATCAGGAAATTTTTGTATTCTCTCAAGAAAGAAGCTAAGCTCTTTATCAACAAAGAGCCTAGAAATTTTGTAGAAAAATGTTCTTAATTTTAATATAAAATTTAGTGAGTTTTGAAAGATCTGTGTTATTCATTGTTGCATGTTTAATTTCAGTCTTAACATATTTTACTACAAGATTTGATTTACTTTGTTCACAACCATAAATATTTCAAGAAAAGAAGAAAAACATAAAAACACACTCACTGAAAGAGATATGTCCTAAGTCCAATCACGTATGAGGATTTAGGAATAACTTTTATATAATCTGTTTTGATTTCATTGATATTAATAAAAGACTTGTTTTGTTTTTTATTACGGGCTCTATCTATTTAAGTATTTAAATAAGATATACCATAGTTTAGAGTAAAGCTTTTTATGGATTATGATGAGATCATAATAGTGAGACCTAAAAGATGATAACTCTAAACTTAAATAGTTCCTGGTCATAGGATTACTAACTGGTAATTAATAATCCGTAAAGATTGGTACATACTATGTTTGCTCCCTTCCGGAGGATGTCTGTTCTCATAGGCATTTGTGTGGTGACACTATAGCTAGTATGTAGGTGCTTATTATAGAATAAGTTCACTGAACATGACTCGCACAGCTGAACAACTGATGGAGTTCACTCACGTGTCAGCAGTTGTTCACATAGTGATAGTTGTACAAGTATCCTTAGACTTGAGGTCATCATAGTCATCTTGTGTAGACTGAACTATGCTTTGGTTTAGTTCTTAGTCTCCAGGGACAATTATTAGGGCTCTACTGGGTATAGGAATTTGTACACGAAGATAGTGTATGATCAATAAAGGATCTACCCCTTCCAGTGAAGGAAGAGAATGTTCAAAGCTGATCCACTTATGCTAGTTCAGGAATCTCTGGCCAGAGTAAATGAAATTAGAAAGGAGTTTCTAATTTACATAGAACTGAGCATAGTGAATGGGAAAGCATATGATTAAATTAAATAAGCTTGACACAAGATCCATGCCTTGTATTTAATCAGGACATTGGAGGGTAGAAGGAATTGATTGTACGGTAACTATTCACTGACAGATTCTTGGTATTCTAAGCAGTGAATTCATATTATCTGGATAGTCGCGATATGTTGAGAAGCATCACTCACGATGTAGAATAAATATAATTAATCAGTTAATTATATTTAGTGAATTTTAATATTCATATAAATAATTAATAAAAGTTTATTATTATTTATTTCTACTATCGGCATAATATTGAACCTACGGGGTCACACCATAAAAGAATATTTTCTTTAATGAAAAATGAGAGAGAGAATTATTTTCTAAATAGTTAAGAAAAAGAAATAATGATTAAAATAGTTTTAATTATTATTAAAGCATTTTATGAAGATAAAATGTGGGGGTTAATATATATAAAGATATATTATAAAACCCTAAGAGAGTCCTATAAATAGAATGAGATGGATGGCTCAAAAAAAAACTACACACAATTTTGGTTTTGTGAAAACCCTAGCCTCCATCTTCTTCTTCTCTCTCTCTCTCCCAAAACTCCATTTTTATAAAAACTTAGTTTTATAAAAAGGTTCATCGAAGCGGATCGTTCTTGGTGGATACCGCTAGAGTGCTTCACACACTGAGGAGCAACTGCTAGCACTCCAATTTCATAAAGCTTCGATTCACGAGGTATGATTTCGATTCTTCAGTTTTTCCCTTTTATATGTTTTTCTATATGTGCGGTATATGGTTTTTACGGAATAAATTGTTATGTCACGCTTCCGCTCATCCGTAAATTCCTTCATTGGCATTAGAGCTAGGTTCTGCATATAGAGATTCATATAAAAAAATTCAGATTTTTTTATGCATGTATGGATTTATTATGATTTTTGCAAGTTTATTTGGATTTAATTATGAATTAATTCGAAATAATTTTTGCATGAGATTTTGACTACTGATCTGGGATCTATAAGTGTTGTAGATCATCTAGATATTTTTTTCATAATTTTGTGATGTGTAGATTATTTGTTATGAATTTTTAAAAATTGTTTTAATTAAAATTCATAAAATAATTATGCATGTGAATAATTATGATTAAAATTTGCACAAGGACCCATGGCTGATTTGGTATTTTTCTGCTACTCCCTGATTTAAGAAATCATATTATTTTGATTTTTATTAATTTATTAATTAAATGTTAATTAATTTATTAATAATAAAATTAAAATAATAAATTAATAAAGAGTTATTAATAAGGGAGTAAAGGGAAAGGGGGAGTTACTTCTATTTTTTTGTAACAACAAGAAAGACCAACAGACACGGCAAGGAAAAAAAATTGCAAAACCTGCTACGGCTGTGCAGGCGCGTGCGCTGCACGCGGGGAAGGGGTGTGTTGCGCATTCTGTGAATGCGTTACACACTGTTGCGCATTTACGGAATGTGTTACACGCGTAAATGGCTCAACAGTGTTGTAACGCATTACGTACATGCGTTATAGCCCGTATGTCCACATTAAATTTGATTTTTTGGGAGTTTCGTAACTCCGTTTTGGGTGTGCAATATATCGTTGGATTCGTTTTTCCGAGACGGATCTAATGGAGTGGTCAAATATTTTTCATATAAAAGTTTTGAACTGTTTATATTCCCGAAAGTGTTTTAAAGCATGTTTTAATTGTTTTAATTGCTTTTAAATGCTATAATAAATCCATACATCATTATATCAATGTGTGACATGATATTAATTGCATGCTTACTTGTTTATTTATTTTTATATATGAGATATATGCCTGTGTTTACCATGCGATGATAGATTTAGGTGAACTTAAATCAATATAAGGCGTGCTCTAGAAAATCTAGAATAGGAATCGTTTCTTGCCTTGACAATAATATTATGAATACAATCATGAGATTCTTGTGTTTATGAAACACGTAATTAAATATGAATTTTCAATTTTGAGAGGAAGGATGATTCTGTCAACAACAGATTTCTATCTGTAAGAAAGGGTTATTAAGTGACGCCTCTTGACAATGCTCCACCCGATCTGGGAATCATCTTATTATCGATTATTGATTTGAAATAATTAATTTAAAAGGAAGAATCTCTTTATAATATGATTATGATTGTAACGTAATATAATCCCTCTAAAATTAAATAGTATCAAGTAGTAATTGGCCAATGACACAACGGGCTTGTGTCGGTCATGGCCTTCCAACATGATAGAAAGTGGTTCTTATTTTTAAATCATTGTCGTTTCGTGCTACAGCCGAGGGCTTTGATTTCGAAATAAGGAATACTTGTCTATTACATAGAGATGTGTACATTAAATTAGAATCTAAAGGTCGTTACGTGCTGCAGCCGTGGGCCGTTGGAGACTGATTCAATTGTACGGAATATTGGGTTAGACTTGACTTAGAATATTGAGTTTGTCATTCCACAACCGTGACTCAAGTATTCAAGAGGCTAAAGTTTGATTAGGGAATAACATAAGATGTAATTGACAAGAGTTATCTGCCTATTGAACATTACATGGCGGTTCATGCCACAGCCGAGGTTATGTGATGGAATGTAGGATCCCTATTCCCACTAGCATTATGAATGCTTAATTTTTCACGTAGGGGGTTGAATAAATTAGATGAACTAGTGGGAGCCACTTATGAATAAAGACCCGACTCATATAGTGTTTTGAAATGAAATTGAATATTTTCTAAGTGTTGTTATGTGTTTATCATTCACAGATTTACTATATTATGTCTTCTGCACTATCACTCAGGAGCATACTAGATGCTCACAAGTTGACTGGTCCTAATTTTGCTGACTGGCTTCGAAACTTAAGAATTGTTCTCAGGGTTGAGAAGCTGGAATATGTGCTTGACTCACCTAAGCCTACTGAACCTGCTAACGATGCACATAATGATGAACATGTTGTGTATCGTAAGTGGATAGATGATGCAAATGTTGCTCAATGCATCATGCTAGCTTCCATGAACATTGAGCTACAGAAGCAGCATGAGAATATGGATGTTCACACTATCCTTATGCATCTACAAGAGTTGTATGATGTGGCAGGGAGGACAGCTCGATATGAGATATTGAAGGAGCTGTTCGGTTGTAGGATGTCTGAGGGATCATCTGTGAATGACCATGTACTTAAGATGATCAATTTGATTGAACGTCTTGGACAACTTGGTTTTGCCATGGATGGGGAGCTGAGCCAAGACTTGGTCTTGCAATCGCTTCCGAGTTCGTTCTCGCAGTTTGTTGTGAACTTTCACATGAATAAGTTCGATGTCAGCCTGGCTGAACTCCACAACATGTTGAAGACTGCGGAATCGAATTTTCCCCCTAAGAAGAGTTATGTTCTTCTAATTGGTGAAGGTTCCAATCCTAAGAAAAGGAAAAGGAACCCTTCCAAGAAGAAGAAAGTAGGTGAAGAAAAGCCGGTTCCACCAAAAGCTGAAGACCCCAAGAGCAAAGTTGTTTGCTTTCACTGTAACAAGGTGGGGCACTGGAAGAGGAACTGCAAGGTTTACCTTGCAGAATTAAAGAAGAAGAAGGGTAGTGAGACTACCGCTTCTGATTCAGGTATGTTCATGATAGAAGTGAATATGTCATTAAATCAAATTTCTACTTGGGTATTAGATACCGCCTGTGGTTCTCATATCTGCAATTTGTTGCAGGGACTAAGGAGAAGTAGGACTCTTGAGGAAGAGGAGGTGATTCTACTGATGGGAAATGGAGCAAGAGTTGCTGCTAAAGATGTAGAATCATTTCATTTACATATGCCTACGGGCAAGACTATTGTTTTAAATAATTGTTATTTTGTTCCCTCGATTGTGAGGAATATTATTTCTATTCCCATGTTAGACTTGGCTGGATTTTCATTTATTATTGAGAATAATGAATGTTATATTCTTAGAGATAATATTCTTTATGGACGTGGTACTTAAATAATGGTCTGTATAAATGTGACATAATTTACTTCAGATTGAACAAACTAATAAATGAAAAGGGATGATGAAGATCTCACTTCATAGTGGCACTGCAGTCTCCATTTAGTGGACATGGAGAGAGGGCTGCAGATTTGCTAGGATTGGTACACACAGATGTATGTGGACCAATGTCTACGCAAGCCATGGGTGGATTTTCATACTTCATTACTTTCATAGATGATAGATCTAGATTCGGATATGTGTTTGATGAAACACAGGTCTGATGCCTTTGAAAAGTTCAAAGACTATAAGTATGAAGTGGAGAAACAAACCAAAAATGGTATTATAACTCTTTGATCAGATCGAGGTGGTGAATACTTGAATGGAGAGTTTCTAGATTATTTCAAAGAAAATGGTATAGTCTCCCAGTGGACTCCTCCATATACTCCACAGTTGAATGGGGTATCTGAAAGGAGAAATCGAACTCTGTTAGACATGGTTCGGTCCATGATGAGCTATGCGAATCTTCCAGTATTCCTATGGGGTTACGCATTGGAAACCTCAGCATATTTACTGAATAAGGTGCCTTCCAAATCTGTTCCTCAAACTCCATATGAGATATGGAAAGAAAGGAAACCGAGTCTTAAACACGTTAAGATTTGGGGATGTCCAGCTTATGTCAAGAAAGTTGACCCAGATAAGCTGGAATCTCGATCCGTAAAATATAGTTTTGTGGGAGATCCTAAAGAGACTTTAGGGTATTACTTTTACACCGATCATCGGGTGTTTGTCTCCAGACATGCTACCTTCTTGGAAAAGGAGTTTATCCTTGAAGGAAACAGTGGGAGCAAAATTAAACTTGATGAAGTTCAAGAAGCACAAACTACTACGGTTCAAGTGGAAACACCTGTTCAGACTGAACAACCTTCTGTGGAATAGCCCATTCGTAGGTCAGAAAGAGTGTCTCGCCAACCTGAGAGGTATTATGGCCTTGTCATTAAGAATGACAATGAGTTGTCAATCATTGATGAAGACGACCCTAAGACCTATAATGAGGCTATGAGTAGTGTTGACTCAGAGAAATGGCAAAGTGCCATGAAATCCGAAATGGAATCTATGTATACGGTATACAAAAGAAAGATTAGAGCAGATGGCCAGGTGGAGACCGTTAAAGCCAGGCTTGTGGCAAAAGAATTCAAACAAAGGTAATGGATTGACTTTGATGAAACCTTTTACCTGTAGCCCTGTTAAAATCAGTTCAGATTTTGCTTGCGATTGCTGCTTACTATGACTATGAGATCTGGCAAATGGCCAGATGGTTTTCTTTCCAAGGGAAATAAAAACCTAGTGTATAAGCTGCTGCGAACCATATGTGGTTTAAAGCAAGCTTCTCGTAGATGGAACATCCTTTTTGATGAGACAATCAGAGAGTTTGGTTTTATCAAAAAAAAACATAGATGAACCATGTGTCTACAAAAGGGTTAGTGGGAGCGCGGTAACATTTCTTGTATTGTATTGAAAAAGAGTTGACACACATAACAACATAGCAGACCCACTCACAAAGCCACTTTCTGAAAGTCACTTTGATCGTCCCAAAGACAAGATGGGTATTAGATACCAGAGTGATTGGCTTTAGTACAAGTGGGAGATTGAAAGAGATATGTCCTAAGTCCAATCACGTATGAGGATTTAGGAATAACTTTCATGTAATCTGTTTTGATTTCATTGATATTAATAAAAGACTTGTTTTGTTTTTTATTACGGGTTCTATCTATTTAAGTGTTTAAATAAGATATACCATAGTTTAGAGTAAAACTTTTTATGGATTATGATGAGATCATAATAGTGAGACCTAAAAGATGATAACTCTAAACTTAAATAGTTCCTGGTCATAGGATTACTAACTGGTAATTAATAATCCGCAAAGATTGGTACATACTATGCTTGCTCCCTTCAGGAGGATGTCTGTTCTCATAGGCATTTGTGTGGTGACACTATAGCTAGTATGTAGGTGCTTATTATAGAATAAGTTCACTGAACATGACTCGCACAGCTGAACAACTGATGGAGTTCACTCACGTGTCAGCTGTTGTTCACATAGTGATAGTTGTACAAGTATCCTTAGACTTGAGGTCATCAAAGTCATCTTGTGTACACTGAACTATGCTTTGGTTTAGTTCTTAGTCTCCAGGGACAATTATTAGGGCTCTACTGGGTATAGGAATTTGTACACGAAGATAGTGTATGATCAATAAAGGATCTACCCCTTCAAGTGAAGGAAAAGAATGTTCAAAGCTGATCCACTTATGCTAGTTCAGGAATCTCTGGCCAGAGTAAATGAAATTAGAAAGGAGTTTCTAATTTACATAGAACTGAGCATAGTGAATGGGAAAGCATATGATTAAATTAAATAGGCTTGACACAAGATCCATGCCTTGTATTTAATCAGGACATTGGAGGGTAGAAGGAATTGATTGTACGGTAACTATTCACTGATAGGTTTTTGGTATTCTAAGCAGTGAATTCATATTATCCGGATAGTCGCGATATATTAAGAAGCATGACTCACGATGTGGAATAAATATAATTAATCATTTAATTATATTTAGTGAATTTTAATATTCATATAAATAATTAATAAAAGTTTATTATTATTTATTTCTACTACCAGCATAATATTGAACCTACAGGGTCACACCATAAAAGAATATTTTCTTTGATGAAAAATGAGAGAGAGAATTATTTTCTAAATAGTTAAGAAAAAGAAATAATGATTAAACTAGTTTTAATTATTATTAAAGCATTTTATGAAGATAAAATGTGGGGGTTAATATATATAAAGATATATTATAAAACCCTAGGAGAGTCCTATAAATAGAATGAGATGGATGGCTCAAAAAAAAAGACTACACACAATTTTGGTTTTGTGAAAACCCTAGCCTCCATCTTCTTCTTCTCTCTCTCTCTCCCAAAACTCCATTTTTATAAAAGCTTAGTTTTATAAAAAGGTTCATCGAAGCGGATCATTCTTGGTGGATACCGGTAGAGTGCTTCACACACTGAGGAGCAACTACTAGCACTCCAATTTCATAAAGCTTCGATTCACGAGGTATGATTTCGATTCCTCAGTTTTTCCCTTTTATATGTTTTTCTATATGTGCGGTATATGGTTTTTACGGAATAAATTGTTATGTCGCGCTTCCGCTCATCCGTAAATTCCTTCACTCACCCCCTGTGTGTAATACATTACCTAACAAGTGGTATCAGAGCAAAATCTGAAAGTAAACAGATTCAAGATCTTGGAAGAATAAATACACAGAAAATCAGTAGCATCAAAATTCCTACTTTTGACAAAGCTAACTACACTCTTTGGAAAATAAAAATGTTGCTGTTTATCAGGATGGCCAATCACTATACATTCAGATTCTCAAAAATGGGCCCTTCACTCCTATGGTTAGAATTGAGGAATCTACAGATGGTGATATGGTCATTCCAGCTCATTATTCTCCAAAATATCCTTTTGAGTACACTGAGCCTGAGAAAGAAAAAGTTTCCCTAGATAGTGGCTTGCAGCTGATATTGATAGAGTCACTTGACAATGTAATGTACAATAACATTGTCAACGGTGACACTGCTAAGCAGATCTGGGAAAAGATTGAAATACTCTGTTATAACGACTCGTATATTTTCTATTAATTTAAAGTCAATAATTGAATAATTAAATGAATAAACTATGTATATGGGTTCTGTCAACGGGTTATTGCTTTATTATTATGTATATGGGATTACCAGTGTATGAGATTGAATTGCGTGGTTAATTAATGGGTTGTATAATTTTGTTTCGCTATTAAAAGTGATTTTATTACAGTTTTATTTCCATAAATATTTGATTGACTCTAAAATTGTTTTTATGGTTTTATAATTACAATAATTATTTTTGGGATTTTATAAAGTTTAAAAATCAATATTTCATCAATTATTTAGCTCTGTATGATTTTCTGATTTCATTTATTCGTAAAATCCGTATTTAATTCAATAATTCTTTGAAAATTATGAAACTCATATTTATTTAAGTTTGAAATATTCCAAGAATTTTAAGATTAATTTGGAAATTTTTGGGATTAATTTCACTCATGCGTTGATTCGTTTAATTGTTAAAAGCGAGTATCATTGCATTTCAGAAATTAGTTTAAAATTTTAAAATTTATGTTTTTATAAACTTCGGGATATTTGTAACATTTTAAGACTATTACGTAATTTTATGAATTTGTTTTAGGTGTAGCTCGGTTCGTTAATTATGAAATGCGGGTACGAGTTGCATTTCAAAAATACTTTAAAAATTATGAAAATTTTATTTTATTAGATTTTAATTATTCCGGAAATTTTAAAGTTAGTTTGGCAATTTATAGAGTTTTATTTACTCATAAAGTTACTCGTTAAAGCGTAAACACGGGTTCAAGCGAGACGGTCAGAAAGGGGGAAATAACACGTGTTAACTGCTGGGATTTTCAGATTAAAAAAATAAAAAGAAAAGGAAGATAAACTCAAATGAGTTTATCCCCTTCCTTCTTCTCGAGCTCACAGTTTCTTCCATAAACTCTTTATTCTCCTCCATCTCTTCTCTTTCCCTCTGTTTTCTCTCCCCTCCCCGCTTCTTTCTCCCCTTTCTTTGCTCCGATCGCCGCCTTATCAGTCCTTTTCCAGTAAGCTGCCGCCGTCCTATTTTCCGGTCGGTTTCGGTTGCTTCGGCTATGGGTCTTGTTGGGCTGTGTGTATACATATATACACGTGTATATATGCGTGTATGCAGCTCGATTGTATTGTTTCTGTTGTTCGTGTTTCTCTGTTCCGATGCCGTTGTTTTCTTTCCGGTACCCTGTTTTGTTACGGCCGCCACGGCCTTGGTTCAGTCGAGATTTGTTAGATATATTTGATAATTTAATGTCTAATATGATTTGTGTTTAGTTTTCAGATCTTACTTAAACAGGACAAATCGGTACTTAACTGGAAATCAACACTTATACTGAAGACAGAACTTAAGTTATCAGTACTTAAGGTTCAGGAGATATTTATCAGGAGATAATATCAGGACTTAAGGAAACTTTCAGATAAGGAAGGCGGCTGATTGAAAGGAAAGAAGATCAAGACAAACGCAAGAAGAGATATGCATGAAGAAGGAATTCTATGAAAAATATAATACTTGGAAGAAAAGATAACTGATTGATATTTTTTAGGAAGCAGAATTATATTTCATATCAATTAGCTATTATCTTATAACTGTGTAGTATATAAACACAGACATAGGGTTTACACTATAAGTGTTATCATAATCGAGATTATTATTCATTGTAACCCTAGTAGCTCTCGTGATATTTTGTTCATCACTGAGAGAGGACAGTTCTACATTATAACAGAGTTTAATAAAGTTTGTTTTCTGTTACTTGTGTTCTTTGAATTCGATTTGATTGTGCTATACACTGTATTCAACCCCCCCTTCTACAGTGTGTGTGACCTAACAAGTGGTATCAGAGCCTATATGTTAACACACAAACAGTTTAAGATCCAAAAACAATCATGTCTGAAGCAGAAACTCCAACCAAGCCCACCAAAACTGGAGAACCTCCAAAGACTCAAATCCATAGTCGATATGAGGCTATCAGAGTTCCCATACTAAAACCATCTGAATACCCCATATGGAAAGTGAGGATGACTATGTTTCTGGAAGCTACAGATCCAGAATATCTTGATAGAATCAATGAAGGACCTCACAAGCCAACCAAACTCGTTGTTGTAGTTGCAGGAGAAGCAGCAAAGTCTGTACCAAAGGAGAAGAGTGATTACACTGCTGAAGAGGTCGCATCAATTGCTAAGGATGCTAAGATACGACACTTGCTGCATAGTGCCATTGATAATGTAATGTCAAACAGGGTAATTAACTGCAAGACTGCAAAGGAGATATGGGATGCCTTGGAGACAGGGTGCCAGGGAACTGATTCAATTAAGAATAACAGGAAGAATATACTCACTCAAGAGTATGAACACTTTGACTCAAAGCCTAATGAGTCATAGACTGATTTATATGACAGATTCATTAAACTCTTGAATGATTTGTCACTAGTTGATAAGGAGTATGATCTTGAAGATTCAAACCTTAAATTCATGTTAGCTCTTCCTGAAAGTTGGGATTTAAAGGCCACAATTATAAGAGACAACTATAATCTTGAAGAAATAACTCTTGATGAAATTTATGGGATGCTCAAGACTCATGAACTTGAGATGGAACAAAGAAGCAAGAGGAAAGGAGGAAAGTCAATAATAGTTGCTCTAAAGGCTGAGGAAGAATCCCCCAAAGCAGCTACCTCAAGGAAAGGCAAGGGAAAAGCGCTCATCACAAAGTCTGATACTGAGTCATCAAGTTCTGATAGTGATGATGACTCGGAAACTGAAAGCTTGCCTGAGATGGATGCTGATGAAGAGATGATGAAGCTGTGTGCTTTTATGGTGAAAGGAATCACAAGGATTGCATACAGAAAATTCAGGAAGGGAAAGAAGTTTTCCAGGAAAGGTGCAAGTTCTGATAAGAAGAATTTCAGAAAAACTGAAGGCAAAGGAGGGAAGTCTGACAGAGGAGATTACACAAATGTCAAATGCTACAATTGCGGTGAGAAAGGCCACATATCTCCTGATTGCAAGAAAGTGAAGAGTGACAAAGGCAAGGCTCTTGTCATAAAGAAGAAAAGCTGGACATACACTTCAGTTTCCGAAAGTGAGGAGAACTATGCCTTGATGGCAAATGCTGATAGCAGTTGTGAAGCTGCTGAGTTAAAGGTACCTCAAACTACTTATGTCTTTCATACTGATGATATTAATGAGTTGAGAAGATATCTTAAAACCATGTTCATTAGTTATAGAGATCAAACTTTAACATGTGAAAGATTAACTTCTAAAAATCTTGCCTGTAAAAAGACGAATGATTATTTGGAAAAAGAGTTAGTCATGTTTCATCAAACTCAGAAAGATAGAGATGATGCTTTCTATGTTAGGGATGAAGTACTTAAAATGAATGAATCTCTAAAAACTGGGTTAGAAAAGGAAAGAGAGATTATCAGGACTTAGACTAACTCTGGCAGAAAAACTCAAAATTTGTTAAGTAGTGGAAACTGGAAAGAGGGCTTAGGTTATGGAGATGATAAGAATGATAAAGGAACTATAGAAATTAAGCCTATAGTTGTTAAACAAAAGCCAAAGGTTAAACCTGTCAAGTTTGTAGCTGTAAAGTCTGATACTGAGAATTCAGAAGTTAAAGAGGAATTAACTTCTGACAAACTAAAACAGGAAAAGTCAACTGAAGTTAACATAGGCTTAATGACAAGGAAGCAGCTTAAGCATAAGCTGAAAGATGTTAAGAATGTAAACAAGGTAAAATCACCTAGGAAAAATAGGAATGGAAAGGAAGGTGTGAATAAAAGCAATGATTATAAGGCTGCTCCTAATGCTCTTAGAAAAATATGTCATAACTGTGGAAGTTCTAACCATCTGACTTCTTTTTGCAGGAAGAATAAGAACATAAACTCCTTACCTTTGAAAGTCAGGAGTTAAGAGTCAGTCTGTTAGATATAGGCCATAAAATCCTTGTTTTCATTGTGGTAGTTTATGGCATTCCATTTATACATGTAAGGAATATCATAGTTTGTACTATGATTATTATCAAATAAAACCTTCTTTAAAGAAAGTTAGCATTGTTCCTTCTAGTGTAAGTACTGATACAAAGTCTGATAGTGTAAATGCTGATAAAAAAATGTTAACATAAACTCTGATGCTAAATCCGCTGCAATGTTAACAAACTTAATAAGGCCAAAGGATCCAAGCAAGTCTGGGTCCTTAAAACTAATCATTAGTGGTCTTTGTGATTGCAGGGCAACAGGAAAAACATCCTAGTTCTGGACAGTGGATGCTCAGGACATATGACTGGAAATAAAGCCCTGCTATCAGACTTTGTGGAGAAAGCTGGCCCAAGTGTTTTTTATGGAAATGGCAACATTGGAAAAACACTGGGATATGGCAATATCAATCTTGGGAATGTCATCATTAAAGAGGTAGCTCTGGTCTCAGGACTTAAACACAATCTGCTCAGTGTTAGTCAAATCTGTGACAGAGGTTATCATGTGGATTTCTTTGAAGAACACTGTGAAGTTGTAAGCAAATCTACAGGCAAAGTTGTTCTGAAAAGATACAGGCATGGTAACATTTATGAAGCCAAGCTTTCACCAAGTACAGATGGTTCTGCAATCTGTCTGATAAGTAGAGCATCAATTGAAGAAAGCTGGAATTGGCACAAGAAACTCTCTCATTTAATTTTCAACAATATAAATGAACTAGTCAAGAAAGATCTTGTGAGAGGACTGCCAAAATCAGTATTTGCTCCTGATGGCCTCTGTGATTCATGTCAGAAGGCTAAGCAAAGAAAATCTTCATTCAAGAGCAAGACTGAATCATCAATTCTTGAGCCTTATCACCTACTACATGTAGATTTGTTTGGTCCAGTGAATGTCATGTCTATTGCAAAGAAGAAATATGCTATGGTCATAGTGGATGAGTTCACCAGATACACATGGGTGTATTTATTGCACACAAAAAGTGAAACTGCATCTATCTTGATTAATCATGTCAAGCAACTGGATAAATTGGTCTAAGATTCTGTGAAGATCATAAGAAGTGATAATGGCACTGAGTTCAAGAATTTAATCATGGAAGAGTTCTGCAAAGACCATGGAATAAAGCAGGAATTTTCTGCTCCTGGAACTCCACAACAAAATGGAGTTGTTGAAAGAAAGAATAGAACTCTTATTGAAGCTGCACGAACTATGCTTTGATGAAGCAAAGCTACCAACCTATTTTTGGGCTGAAGCTGTGCAGACTGCTTGTTTTACTCAGAATTCTACACTCATTAACAAGCATGGAAAGACACCATATGAGATGGTGAAGAAAAAGAAGCCAAATCTGAAGTATTTTCATGTATTTGGATGCAAGTGTTTTGTTCTTAAGACTCATCCTGAACAGCTATCCAAATTTGATTTAAAAGCTGATGAAGGAATTTTTGTTGGATTCCCACTTTCAACAAAAGCCTTCAGAGTCTACAATTTAAGAACAAGGGTTGTCATGGAATCTATCAATGTCTCATTTGATGATAAGAAGATTACTGGACTTGAAGATTTCAATGATCATGATCAGCTGAGATTTGAAAATGAAGACTTAAATTCTGATACTGTAAATCCTGACAGTCTAAATCCTGATACTGCAAACTCTGATGGATTAAACTCTGATGTTATTGAAACTGTGGTGACTACACCAAAGGAAGATGCACCTGTGTAGGGGGAGCATACTGAAGATACAACCACATCTCAAGAAGCATCAGAACATACAGCTGGCTCTTCAAGTTCTGATTCATCAAGTTTTGATGAGCCAAGTTCTGATAATTCTGAAAACTCAAATTCTGAAGGATCCAACTCAAAGAGCATAATTTCAGGGGGAGCATCAGAAAATGTTGATGAAGACTATAAGGCATATGTCATAGCCTATTTGTATATTCGAGGATTTAACTCAACTCAAATAAGAATGTAATAAGTAAATAGTGGATCTACCGTCAAAGAGATCTCACAAAGTAACATCTGTCAAAGGATTCAGAAACAACGTTCATCTATAGACTTGAGGAATTAATTCACTGGAAGAAGTTCAAGAAATTGATCAAGCCTCAGTGATATAAATCAAGGTTGTGGATTTAATCAAGTGACAGAGATCTCGTCATGGTATCAGATAATTACAGGGATTTAATCTGAAGAAAATCAAGTATCAAAGTCAAGACATGAAGAAACGTCACGAAAGTTAGTCACTCATGAACCAGACAGTACATCGAGTGTCAACATTGAAGTGGTGGAATTGATTCATAATTCTCAGTGATTTTCAGAAGATTTTCAGAAGAATGGTTGCTGCTCAAGATTAGTATTAATTCTCTATTAATTAATTAAGTCATATAATTTAATTAAGAAAATAAATTATATCTGCAAAGATTAATTTATTGATTAATTGAATTAATTGATTAATTAATTCTGAATTAATATTAAGGATTTTCAGAATTTTAATTGGATTAAAATCTGTTTTAAATCAACAAGACAATTGAAAATGAACTAGCATGACAATCTGGATTGTCATACCGATTGTCATGCCAGGTCATTTCAATTGTCTCACCGAAAGTTCTACTGGAAGGAGATAGTCTTGCTAGTTCAATCAGATTGTCATGCTAGTACAACAGATAGTCATACCGAAAGTCAAACTAGTACAACTGATTGTCATACCGAAAGTCATACTAGTACAACTGATTGTCATGCCGAAAGTTCTACTGGTTTAGGAGATTGTCTTGCTAGTTCAACCGATTGTCATTCCAGTTCAAGTGATTCTATTGATTGAATTATAAAGACAGAAGCAGCAGCAAATATTGAAAAACACACAGAACATTACAACTGAAGTCAACCAATACAAGAACAAAAAGAAAAGCAGAGCTGCCAATATTTCATCCTTCATCTGCTACTTCAAGAACAATAATTTCTAGTTATTTAAGTTAAATCCAAACCACTAGAAATCATTATCTTGTTCTTGTGTAACTATCTAGCGGATCAAAATCCCTAGAACTTAATCTCAAATTGCGTTTAGTATTTGAATCTTTTTATTACAAAAATAGAAAAAGTTCATGTCGAATTTATTCTAGATTTGTGATAATTAATTTGAGATTAATTCCTTGTAATCGATATCATTGTTGTAACACCTTTCAAGTTTAATAATATTCTTATTTAACTTGAATTTTGTTTCACATTTTTATTCCGCATTAAATTCGATTATTCGGTATTGTTTGTATTCAACCCCCCTTCCACAAACACATTGGGACCTAACAATTGGTATCAGAGCCTTCTGATTAACGAACAAATCAAGATCCTAGACTTTTGTGATTTTTCAACCCCTTGAATTTTTATTATTCAAAAATTCATAATGACTTCGCAAAAAGTTGGAACCGTTAAAATTTCACTATTTGATAAAGAAAATTATATCATGTGGAAGAAGAGGATGCTATTATTTTTACAAGTTGCAAATCCCAAATATCTGAACTTGTTAAAGAAGGGTCTAAAAACTCCGATGGTTATTGAACCAAAGGTGATAGTAGATGATGTTGTGATTACCAAAGCTAGAACCTATCCAAAAGAGCCTGAAGATTTTACTCCTGCTGAAAAGGAAGAAGCCTCCTTGGATGCCAGCCTTCAATTAATTTTAATTGATTCCCTTGATCCCTTGATGAACAGACATGTGATGAACTGTAAAAATTCCAAATACGTGTGGGAAACTATTGAGGTGATTAATGAAGGCACAGAGGAAGTTAGGAAGAACAAGTTAGAGATCCTAACCTCTGAGTATGAACATTTTAAATCCAATCCAGGAGAAGGAATTACTGAAGTGTTTGAGAGGTACAATGCATTGATCAACAACCTGAACATAAATGGAAAATATTATTCAATCAGGGAGGTCAACAAAAAGTTCCTTTTAACACTGCCAACTCATCTTGAACATAGAATCACTGCCATTAGAGAAACTAGAGATCTGAGTGAGATTTTTTTGGATAGACTCTATGGTGTGTTAAAAACCTACGAGTTGGAGCAGATTCAGCAGAAGGAAGTCTACGGGAAAGATAGAATGGTCAGCACATCTACTGCTCTTGTAGCTGAAGGTCAACAACAACAACAATCTCAACAGTTAGAGAGAATGGTACAGTTTTCCAAGGCTGAGGAAAATGTGTTAGTAGCAGAATATGATCCTCCTACTACAAATCAATCCAGTGATGATTTTTACTCCTTGGAAGAGCTGGAGCAATTGGAAGATGAGTCAATGGCCCAAATTGTCAAGAGATTCTCCAATGTCAGATTCAAGAGAAATCCCAAGTTCAAGTACAAGTCCAACTACAACAAATTCCAGAAAGGTGGATCTTCATCCTCTAACACCAACAGTGGTGGATACAAAACAGGGATGGTTGATCGAAGCACCATTAGATGCTATAACTACAATGAGTTGGGACACTTTTCCACAGAATGTAGGAAGCCAAAGCAAGTAAGGAAGAACTCTTATGATTCCAATCAGAAGAGTAACTCTGAAAGGGCTTATCTGGAAAAGGGAAGAAGCTGGGATGATACTGATAGTGAAAATGAAGAAGAAGGGAATCTTGCTCTTATGGCTATTGATGGAAAAGCTTCATCGTCAAGAAAAGAGGTAAAATATACTGATGCTGAATTAGTTTATCATCTAGGAGGTAACTTAGATTGTGCTCGTCGTGATAATGAACTGTTAAGTCAACAGATCAAAGACCTTGAGAAAGAGGTCAATGAATTAAGACTTGTGTATATTAATCAAGACAACTTAAAAGAATAGGTATCTTTTCTAGAGAATAGAGTTAACTGTTATAGACAACTCGAAACTATTCTCAAAGACAAGATCACCGGTCTTGAGACTAAGGTTAGAGCCTAATTCAATTCTTGTTCGAAGGCTAAAGAGTTCTACAGTAAGCAAGCTGTTAATCAAACATCTGGAATAGGTTATGATTACAATGCTGCTATTGGAGAATTAGGCATAAACTCCCCTCCTCATGTATGTGCTAAAGGCAGGGAAGTACCACATGTGCTTAAGGGTGTTGATAAACCCCTCTATAAAACATCAATTGCTGAACCATTTGATGCGACCTCTTATGTTATTCAAGAAGAAATACGTGCTGAAGATCATGCTAATGAGAAGGTTATTTCCAAGCCAAGTGTGTCGAAAGTTCCAGTCAAAGTTGTGAAAGCAACTGAGACTAACTCAGACACACATGAATTGGATAACAAAAATGCATTGTCTACCATGCATAAATTGCCTGTTGTTAATCACTCTCATAAAGCATGTGGTGTTGCTAATTGTATGTCTTGTGCTTTTAATTTGATGTATGCTTATTTTAATGGTAAGCATATTTCTAGTGATAAGACTACTCCTCGTCAGCATGTGAAAAATAAGAAGCATGATAGGTCTAAGACTGCTAGTCCTTCTAAGGCTAGAAAGGAGACATTTGTGCCTAAGCCTAAACAGAAATTTGTTAAGGCTGTTTACAAGGTCAAATGTTCAGTCATTGAGAAAGTTGAGACCATTAAAATTAAAAATGTTGTTTTGCCTGACAAAGGACAATTCTACAAGTATGCCGGGCCCAACCAAGTTTGGGTTCCGAAGAAGGTCTAATCCATTTGTAGCGCAGGGCAGTAAACAGGTGGAACCGGTAGTGTGGATTCTTGACAGTGGATCGTCAAAGACATATGACCGGAGATAGAGCCCTGTAATCAAATGTGGTTGAGAAAGCTGGCCCACTGGTTACCTTTGGAGATAACAGCAAAGGTTTATCTGAGGGATATGGCTGCTTGCAAGCTGGGAATGTTATCATTGAAAATTTGTATATTGTGCTAGGTTATTATCAGGAAGCAGTATCTAACATATAGCACTAGTGACGAGACTTGAGAATATTACGACATATCAGGCACCTGCTGTACATTACACTTGGAATTGGACTCTAGTAAGATGTGTACAAGTGTACTCCTGGTTGGTGAGTCAAAAGAGGAAGTCAATGCACCACAGTTCATGGACTTTGCAGCTGCAGATCTATTGGACTATGCAATCTCTTCTTCACAGTCTCACTTCAGGTTGGTATGAACTAGTGTACTACTCAAGCAATCGTCAAAGACATGGTATGATACTCTAACTGAAGTTACAGTTTAATATGAACTAGTAGAGTCGTCATATTAATAACTCTCTTATCACTAGGCACAAATATATTGTTTTATATGTGCAGACAGTTTTAGGAGAAAATCAAACTTCTTTCTACATTAGTGATTTCTTATTTCATGTAAAATCCTTTGAAATCACTATTGTACATCATTTCTCTCAAAAGATTAAATGTATAATTTTCATTCATTATATATCTTAAGTACATTTTATCTCTCTATTGCCATATGTTCTGTGATACAGGTTCAGTCTCCAATGACTTTCTTTCATTGACAGTCATGAGGTTGAAAACCCACAACTTCTATCCCAGATTGTAAAGACAAACACAGAAACATAACCAACCAACACTCTCTTACCACCAAAATGAAGTATGAATGAGCGTGAGGGAGATAGTGCCTTAGTGCACCACATAAGAGAGGTTCTGAAGTCAACCCAGTAGCTCTGTCTCCTACATAGATGAGTAGTATTTAAACCGAGACAACTGCTAGCTCCCATACATCTTCTCAAAAAGATGTAATGGCTAAAAAGGCACAAAAATAGTTACTAGATTCATTCTCTCAACAGGGTGCGTCTATTGAAATTTGCCTGTCGGCCAGGGTATCCGATGTAGTGTCACCACTTCAAACATAAATAACTCTTGATGCACAAGAAAAGGTTACACACACAAAGGATGAGTTGACGGAAACAAGAGTTTCGACCATTTTAAGGTCAGATTCGATTGTTCAAGGTTCGTTAATGGACCAATTGCCTTTACAGGTGTCAGGAGAGGATACTGATCCAAAAGCCATATGTCAGTGGTCAGTGTCTACCTCCCCAGGCTTAAATCCCCTGGATGCATCTGCGGATAGTGGATCTGACATAGGTGCAGATCGGCAACTTGTTGACAATGATTCAGATATTACCTGATGAGTCACAAGGAAATGTCTTCACAGACATTAGAAGGGAACCTTGATCTTTATGCTAAATTCTTTGGATCATTGTTTACCTTCCCAGAATTCAAATCCGGAACCCTAAAAGGGAAACTAGCAACTTGTAGATTATGACTCAGATTCATCTGACGAGTTTAACAAGGATGGGGATTTGTGAACTCCCATTGCACCACCTGTGACCTCCTTAAGGATGGTTAAGGTGATTTTCCTTGCAGGTACAGCTGAAGTTTGGAGTTATGAGAAGAGTGATACACTTGTGAGAATGAGTGTAAACACGAGTGGAGAGAAGAGTGAAATACATGTGAGGTACACTAAACAGAATCACACACTCATAGTGAGGAAGAAAGAGAAACTACTTGTTATTTCTTTTCCAACCAAGTGAAATATGAGAACTCCTTCAGACAACGTCATACATTCCTTCTCTAAGGGGGAGATAAAAGCTTAAGAAATAGTTTGGAGGATTCCTTAACTAAGGGGGAGAAATAGCAGGGAGAAAGAAAAAGATCCTATATATGTACACTACACCACACCATTGTTGTTTGTAACTACGGATCCTATTGTACGGGAGAGGTGGTAAACACAAGGTGATTTTCTAGTAAGGAAAGAAGCTATTTTTTAAAAGGGGAGTACCATTGGTTTTTATCTGCGGATCCTATTGTACGGGAGATGTGGTAAACGAATGTGATCTTCTTTAATCAGTTGATTCTCATAGGGGGAGAAGCAAGAGAGATATGCGCTTCTCAACAGGAAATGTGGTTGTACAAAAGAAGATGAAACTACTTGAAGATATGTTCAGTCTAGAGGAATATCTATTTGGAATCTGGAAAATGTTAAATGTAATCCAGAACTTTTCTGCTATTTACTTTGCATTTCTCTTTTTTTTTTTTCTTATTTGTTAGTTGAGTTATCCTCTAGGTATTTGTTGTTATTGTCTAACAAACAAATAGGGGGAGATTGTAAGGCATATGTCATAGCCTATTTGTATATTCGAGGATTTAACTCCACTCAAATAAGAATGTAATAAGTAAATAGTGGATCTACCGTCAAAGAGATCTCACAAAGTAACATCTATCAAAGGATTCAGAAACAACGTTCATCTACAGACTTGAGGAATTAATTCACTGAAAGAAGTTCAAGAAATTGATCAAGCCTCAGTGATATAAATCAAGGTTGTGGATTTAATCAAGTGACAGAGATCTCGTCAGGGTATCTAGATAATTACAGGGATTTAATCTGAAGAAAATCAAGTATCAAAGTCAAGACATGAAGAAACGTCACAAAAGTTAGTCATTCATGAACCAGACAGTACATCGAGTGTCAACATTGAAGTGGTGGAATTGATTCATAATTTTCAGTGATTTTCAGAAGATTTTCAGAAGAATGGTTGTTGTTCAAGATTAGTATTAATTCTCTATTAATTAATTAAGTCATATAATTTAATTAAGAAAATAAATTATATCTGCAAAGATTAATTTATTGATTAATTGAATTAATTGATTAATTAATTCTGAATTAATATTAAGGATTTTCAGAATTTTAATTGGATTAAAATATGTTTTAAATCAGCAAGACAATTGAAAATGAACTAGCATGACAATCTGGATTGTCATACCGATTGTCATGCCAGGTCATTTCAGTTGTCTCACCGAAAGTTCTACTGGAAGGAGATAGTCTTGCTAGTTCAATCAGATTGTCATGCTAGTATAACAGATAGTCATACCGAAAGTCATACTAGTACAACTGATTGTTATACCGAAAGTCATACTAGTACAACTGATTGTCATACCGAAAGTTCTACTGGTTCAGCAGATTGTCTTGCTAGTTCAACCGATTGTCATTCCAGTTCAAGTGATTCTGTTGATTGAATTATAAAGATAGAAGCAGCAGCAAATATTGAAAAACACACAGAACATTACAACTGAAGTCAACCAATACAAGAACAAAAAGAAAAGTAGAGCTGCCAATATTATATCCTTCATCTGCTACTTCAAGAACATCAATTTCTAGTTATTTAAGTTAAATCCAAACCACTAGAAATCATTATCTTGTTCTTGTGTAACTATCTAGCGGATCAAAATCTCTAGAACTTAATCTCAAATTGCGTTTAGCATTTAAATCTTTTTATTGCAAAAATAGAAAAAGTTCATGTCGAATTTATTCTAGATTTGTGATGATTAATTTGAGATTAATTCCTTGTAATCGATATCGTTGTTGTAACACCTTTCAAGTTTAATAATATTCTTATTTAACTTGAATTTTGTTTCACATTTTTATTCCGCATTAAATTCGATTATTCGGTATTGTTTGTATTCAACCCCCTTCTACAAACACATTGGGACCTAACAAAGACAGTATGGATCATGGGGGAGCATCCAGTTCTAGAGAAAACCTTCCATCTGCAAGGAAGTGGACTAAATCACATACACCTGACTTAATTATTGGAAATCCTGATGCAGGTGTCAGAACTAGAACAGCTACTTCAAATGAATGTCTCTATAATTCTTTTCTTTCTCAGACTGAACCAAAGAAAATGGAAGAAGCTCTTCAAGATGCTGATTGGGTGCAAGCAATGCAGGAAGAGTGAAATGAATTTGAAAGAAACAAAGTCTGGACCTGAGTGCCAAGACCAAAGAACAGATCTGTTGTTGGTACAAAGTGGGTGTTCAGAAACAAGACTGATAGTGATGGCATAATTACAAGAAATAAAGCAAGGCTAGTTGCAAAAGGATATTCTCAACAGGAGGGAATTGATTATGATGAAACATTTGCACCAGTTGCTAGATTGGAAGCCATAAGGATATTTTTGGCTTATGCTGCTCACAAAAAGTTTACTGTCTTTCAAATGGATGTGAAAAGTGCTTTTCTCAATGGAGAATTGGAAGAGGAAGTATATGTTGAACAACCTCCAGGTTTTATAGATTCTAAATTTCCAAATCATGTCTACAGGCTTGATAAAGCACTTTATGGCCTTAAGCAAGCTCCAAGAGCATGGTATGAGACTTTAGCTCAGTTTCTTCTGGAAAGTGGATTTAACAGAGGAACTATTGACAAAACACTGTTCTACCTCAACCATGGAAAGGACTTACTTTTGGTACAGATATTTGTTGATGATATCATTTTTGGTTCTACAAATGACAGACTTTGCAAGAAGTTTGCCAAATTGATGCAGTCAAGATATCAAATGAGTATGATAGGGGAACTTAGCTATTTTCTAGGCCTTCAAGTCAAGCAGAATGAAGAAGGTACCTTTATTTGTCAATCCAAGTATACCAGAAATTTGCTGAAGAAATTTGGAATGCAAGATTGTTCAAGTGCATCCACTCCCATGGCCACTGCAACAAAAATGGATAAGGATACTGGTATATCAGTAGATATTACTGATTACAGAGGTATGATTGGCTCACTACTCTATCTAACTGCTAGTAGACTTGATATCATGTATACTACCTGTCTTTGTGCAAGATTTCAAGAAGATCCAAGAGAACCTCACTTAACAGCTGTGAAAAGAATTTTCAAGTATCTTAAGGGAACAGCTGATCTAGGATTATGGTATCCTAGAGAATCAAACTTTAAACTAATAGGTTACTCAGATGCAGATTTTGCAGGATGCAAAATTTACAGGAAAAGCATAAGTGGAAGCTGCCAATTTCTTGGAGGCAGATTGGTTTCTTGGTTTAGCAAGAAACAAAAGTCAATTTCCACATCAACTGCAGAAGCAGAGTACATTGCTGCAGGAAGCTATTGTGCACAGATTCTTTGGATGAAGAATCAGCTACTGGATTATGGTTTAACATATTTTAAAATCCCTATTTACTGTGATAATCAAAGTGCTATTGCTATGACAGGTAATCCAGTTCAACACTCAATGACCAAGCACATCAGCATTAGGTACCACTTCATAAGGGAACATGTGGATGAAGGTACAGTGGAATTACACTTTGTTCCAACAGACCAACAACTAGCAGATATCTTCACAAAACCACTGTGTGAATGTACATTTACAAGATTGGTAAATGAACTTGGAATGGTTTCAGGTTCTTTCTCTAAATCTGCTTAGTTTTTGTTCTGATGTATCAGATTTTATGATCAGTATTTACATATATTACTATCTTTGTATATTATGTGCTTAAATTGAGAATTACTTAACTGCTGATTATTGTCTGATGTATATTTTTAAACTCTGATAGCGATATGAATGTTTCTGTGACTATTCAATCCAATGAGGATAACTATGATAGATGCTGACCTAGTAGTCTTTAATATACTAAAGATCCCATGTTTGAAGTAATTGTTTATGTGGAAAACTTTTAACACAAGCAAATTCTAATATTGAGCTTAGTTGAAGTTTACTTTGTGTATCTTATTACTAAGTCAAAAACTGGAATAGTGCTTCTTATCTGTTAAGTTCTGATGTAAGTAAAACTGATGGATGTACTAAGTGCTGATAAACCTCACTTATCAAAAGAAAAAGAAAAAGAAAAGGGAATAAAAATCAGGTATCCCTTTGAGATCTAGAGTAAAAATATGGAAGGGAAGACCCAAGTGTATTGCTGGTATTAAGTAATATGCATTAGAAAAGCAAATAAATATTTTCTTGGAGACTTTTCACACTCTATGATTACTGGAGAAATACTCTAATCAAAGCATAAATTATGATAAGTAGTTGTGACTCATTTACACTGAGAAGCCACTGTACAATGGAATTTCAAAAGATGCATAAAATGAGCACAAAATAGTTGAGGTGGATTCATGCATGAACTCATTCTAAAGTAGACTTCAGAATCATGACAGATTTTGAGCAAAGTTCTTAGTCATGCCTTATTTCTAAGATGTACTGAAGTGAATCAGACTTTAATCTTTATCTGATATTTAGCTTACTGCACACACATACACTCCATATGAATAATGAAAATTACTGTGGTAATAAATATTGTTTTAGATGAACGTTTAAGTGTCAGTTGCATAAATTCTGAGGACAAGTAATGATGGAAGTTCTGATGATTAAGTTCTGAAGAAACGAAATCAAAATTTGTGTGAAGAATTACAGAAATAGGCATTCACTTTTCGAGTTAAGGAATCATGTTTTGATGACTGTTAAGTTCTGATATAAGTATAAGTTCTGATATTAAATTATGATTCCTTACTTGACTTATTTGTAGTTAAAATCTGAAACAGTCTTATTTTAAATCAGAATATGTTTGGGTGCGATATTAACAGTCAACATAATTTGGGTTAGTGGTACTAGTCTATGCACAATAATTTTTACTTGTTTCGTGTGCGCATTAAATCCTATTTTAAGCTTCCAATGGCTGTTATTATTCTCATCAGTCTAGGGAGATGAGGTAGAATTATTTCTACCTGTAACCATTCAATTTTCCTTGCGTCTCTTGGTATTCTATTGGATATATAAACCAACACCTCATTCCAGCCAACACATCTCTCATTTACTCTCAAACTCATTTTTTTTTCATCAAAAACATGGTTCGTTTCAACTTAGTTCTGAACTATGACACTTTTAAAATAGAGTTGAGCTATACTGAGTGGCAGCAGGAGTGGCATGTCACTACCATTCCTGATGAAATCTGGGACTCAGTTCCCCAAGAGGTTCTCACAGACCTCTTGTTCTTCTATATGAACTATCATCGCCATCTTGAGCGTCTGGAAGAAGAAAGGAGAGAAGCTCTCCGACAGCAGAAGCGAATTATTCGTCTTGCTGTTCTCTTTGTTGAGAGTAGGAAGAAGAAATAATTGCAGCTATCTGTTTCTTTTCACCATCAGCTTTGTATGGCTTCTTAGCTTAGGACTAAAGCTGTTGATGTTAGGATTTGTAGCTTAGGACAATATTTTAATTTTCAGCATGTAATTTAAATTTCATGAAATGTATTTGCTCAATATATTAATGAAATTTTATATTTATGCAAGATTCTGTCTCTAAGTCGTTTGATATTCTGATAACATTTTAAATCCTGATACTAACCATATTCTGATGACCTTTTTAGCCCTGATACAAATCAAGTTCTGATTCTGACGTGGCAGTATTTGTTTACTTGGTTTATTACTGGTCATTCTCTCATTGGTCATAATTTTACAGAATATTAGTAAAGCAGTAATAAAAATTTATTAAGTGGGAACAGTTTTAAAATTTAAAATAAAACTGAACGTCCTTGATTAATGGGATTACTTGGTAAGTGGAACGGTTTTTCCTTGAAAAACTGTATGTGATAAGTAATGATTACTGATTTCCCGTGCCCATTAATTATCTTTTACTGCTGCATGTCTGACAGGTGTCTCAACGGTTGTTTTCTTACCGTGAATAAGTAAAAGAGAGAAAAGATTGTAAAATCTTTTATTTACTTTCATATTTTATCTCTCTCTTTTTACTTTTATTCTCTTTCATCTACTGACGATTTTTCATACAGACGTTTTATCAAACACCTTACAGGAAATTTTCTTTCTCACGAATTTCTCATGGAACCCAAGGACATAATTTTTGATGAAGCTACGTTTGTTCCTAATAACTTCTCTGATATTCTTAGAAAGTCAGAAGCCCCATCTGAACTTCACTTCATTCAGGACTTTCTTGCTAGTTCTGATATTGGGTATGCTCTGACCGAACCTGAAGTAGTCTCTGATACTCAAGTACTGGAGTTATGGAGAAGCGGTGTATATGATGATGGTGGTGCTCAAGGGTCCCCAAGTATTATTTTTTCATCAGGGGAAGATGAGTATATTGTGACTTTGTCTACGGTTCGACAGGCACTGCAGCTACCTGAGAACTGTGTTTATTCTACTGTTGAAGATCCAGTTCTTCAAAACATGATGACCAGTTTGGGATATGAGAGGACATTGGCAAAGCTGGGCCAATTGAAGAGATCTTTCATAAGGAGGGAATGATGTTTCTTCTTTGATTGCATAACCAAGGCTTTTGCAAACAAATGTTCCAATTTTGATGCAATTCCCATATTCAGCCAATAAATCGGGTATGCTCTCATAAATCGAACTGATTTTGACTATGCAAGTATTGTCCTAGGTTTTATTGGGGATATAATGAATGAAGATAGATCTACTATTTATTTTGCTAGATCCTGTCAGCTTATTTATAGTTTCCGTTGTGATATTAAGCCCTGAAATGCTAATGAATTAATTACATCATTCAGAATAGCTAAAAGAGCTTTTACTGACTTATTATCTACTGATAATAAAAAGGCTGTGTTAAGACCCCTCTTAATTCCTTTATCTGTTAAACAAGCCTTAATAACCTATGATCCTGTTAAGTACACTGCACTATATCCTGATGTCCAACCATCTGAATCTCATCCATCAGCACCTACCACCTCTACTCAACCACCTCAAACTTCTCATCCTCAACCTTCAGATCCTACTGTGCAGCCTTCATCTTCCAAACCTAAGAGGACTAAGAAAGTACCTCAGACACAACAGAAGAGAAGGAGATTCATTCTGCGAGATGAATCAGATGTTGAGGAACAGGTTCCCATATCATAACCTGTTGCAAGAGAAGCTGAGAAGGTCTCTTCTCAGAAGGATGTTGATATTGGGAGTTCTAGGCCTCTAAAAAGGCTTAGAGAGCATAATTCTGATTATACAGCTCCTACAGCATCGTCAAAAGCTAAAAGATTCAAAACATTGGAAAAAAGGCCTGAAGATTCTGGTAAAAGAATGGAAGCAGCAGCTAAGGAAGGGGGTCAGGAATCTCTGATCTCACAAGACCCTGTTGAAGCTCACAATTCTCCTAGTGCTGATCCAGACCTTCATGCAACTCATCAATCTCCAGTTCATGCTGAAAACCAGGGGCCAAGTGATGAAATTGACATCCATAACTTGAAAGTGCCTCAGGTTTTGTATCTAGAAGCTCCACCAACTCAAGTCACTCCACCAACAACACCAATTCCTGATGCTGATTTTAATCCAGAATTACCTACAACACCTTCTCTGCATCTAGATACTGAAGATCAGATTTTAGGTGAGCATCAGAATATGGCTATTGATCAGAACATAGTTGGAGATCAGCACTTAGAGGATGATGTTCAAGCCTCCATAGCCTCTCATACTTTTCTTTTATCAGAGGATGCTGAAGATGTTGACTCTGTAAGTTCTGATGCTGCAAATGTTTATGATACTCGTAATGTTGCTATAAATTTAGATGCTGATGCAGCTGGTCCTTCTGGACATGCACCTCTACAAGCCCTTCAAAAGCTGAGATAGTCAAAAAGTTTGTTACAGGGAAAACACCAATACCTTGGAGTGAAACTCCTAGAGGATAAGAGTGGACTAAGGAGTGGAACATAGTTACCTTTGTTCCTACTGAAAAGATTCTTGCTGATCACTTGGCAAAAGCTGATGAGATGTTAGTTAATGATGATTTCAAAACACAGCTAAGAGTTACTGCACTTAGTACAAGGCACCTTCAAGGTCAACAATCTGTAACTCAGGCCAAGGTGGACAAGATTCAAGAAACCTTAATTCCGCAAGATACGGTTGTCAAGTTGGACAAGAAAAGGTTTTTCAAACATTCCTTTGACAAAATTACAAACATTGAGAAAACCTAAGAGAAGCAACAGTCTCAAATTGATGAAATTTTGAAAAATCAAGCTTCTCAGCAATCTCAACTCAATGAGATCCAATCCTCAGTGGAATTGCTTCTCTCTCTACTTTTACCTGCTGATGCCAAAAAGGGGGAGAAAGTAATTAAGTCCAAATGCAAACCTTTTAAGACACTGAAGAAAAAGGATGATGGTAATGACCCGGGAAACTCTGGAATGGGTGGAGGTCATGGTCAAGGTAAAGATCATTCATCAAGTAGAACTGGAACTACAAGTTATAGAACAAAATCTGATACTGGGAGAAGAATAACTTCTGATACTGGTAAAAGGATAAGTTCTGATGAACTTTTGGAACTTGATAAAGAAATTTTAAGACAGTTATTTCTGAAAGAAAATCCAAGAATGGACTTTGAGAGTCTAAAGAAAGAGGAAGCTAGACTTAAGTTAGAAAAAGTCAACTCCAAATCTGAAGCTTCTGTTGTTGAAAAGAAACTTCCTACGGCTAAAGGCATTGTGATAAAAGAAAGGACAAATCCTGTGGCAACCAAAGCCAAATCACAACTACAGATAGATCCAAGGTCCAAAGGCAAAGAAAAAGTTGGTGAACCTGTAAAGGTTTATGTGCCTCCTATGGATGAAGAAATTTCTGATGAAGATGCTAATCTTACTCTGACTTCAAGAAAGATTTCTAAGACAACCTCTGACATGGCTCAAGTTGTTCAGAGTCAAGATATAGTTAGTTCTGATATAACTATGAAGCAAGCAACCTCTGACATAGCTCAAGTTGGCTTGATATCAGAAGATAAGTCAAAGGAAACCTCTATCATGTTAAATCCTTAAAGTTACTCCTACTAGGATTCACTAAAGCCAAACCGACTTAACCTTTGAAGACTGCAGCAAGAGGTTTTAAAACAAGAGTGATTACTGAGAAGGAAGCAAGAGATAAATCTGGATTGGGTAGTGCTGATGAAAGAAGAGTACAAAACACAACCAATGATCCAACTTCCTTAAGTGAACCAGGTGTTGGAGCAACTCCTGAAAGATTGAATCAACTTGAATCTGTATAAATGGTTTACCATACCTTCTTGAAAGAACATATCTTGTTATATTTCATGACAGATGGAAGGGTTTACCATATAAGGGAAAATGTTATACCACTGAAGTATTTTGAGGAAATAGAACATGTTTTATTCTTACTTCAAGTGAAGGACAGATTAACAGAAAGTGATGCAAATTATTTGAAGACTCAAATTCAGAGACAGAAGAAGCTCTATTCTGTAAAGTTTGACAGCACATACTGTCTCAAGTACAGAGATCACAAGGGTGACATTGTTGATATGAGGCCTAATACTGCAAAGATCAGAACATATCTTGGTATTAAGGGACTTGAATTCAATCTAGATTCTGACAAAGCTTATGTCATCAGACTAGATCAGGAGTTGAGAAAAGCAAAAATTAATGATCTCAGATATGCTATCTTCCAAACTGGTGAAGATACTGCAGAGCTTAAAGATGCTAAAAGGAGGATGATTGATGAACTCAGATATGCTGAGAGATGTTTGTTAAAAAATTATCTCAGAACAACTCTTGACATCGAAGAGATCAGAAAGTAAAGTCAAGTCAAGATCTACAACTGCTCAAATTTTGATATGTATACAGACTGAAGTGGTTATCAGAAGTTAAAGTTGGTAAAGCTTTAAGGACTGTAAGTTGTAGTTATTTAGTCAAATTCTCATGCATTTGTACTTAATGTTTTTGACATCATCAAATATCTGTTAAACTTGTATATTATGCTAATTTATAAGTTGGGGGAGATTGCTAGATATATTTGATAATGTCATGTCTAATATGATTTGTGTTTAGTTTTCAGATCTTACTTAAACCGGATAAATCAGTACTTAACTGGAAATCATCACTTATACTGAAGACAGAACTTAAGTTAACAATACTTAAGGTTCAGAGATATTTATCAGGAGATAATATCAAGACTTAAGGAAACTTTCAGATAAGGAAGGCGGCTGATTGAAAGGAAAGAAGATCAAGACAAACGCAAGAAGAGATATGCATGAAGAAGGAATTCTATGAAGAATAGAATACTTGGAAGAAAAGATAACTGATTGATATATTTTAGGAAGCAGAATTATATTCCATATCAATTAGCTATTATCTTGTAAATGTGTAGTATATAAACACAGACATAGGGTTTACACTATAAGTGTTATCATAATCGAGATTATTATTCATTGTAACCCTAGCAGCTCTCGTGATATTTTGTTCATCACTGAGAGAGGACAATTCTACATTGTAACAGAGTTTAATAAAGTTTGTTTTCTGTTACTTGTGTTCTTTGAATTCGATTTGATTGTGTTATACACTGTATTCAACCCCCCTTCTACAGTGTGTGTGACCTAACAGGATTATTAGTGTATATCTCAGTCAGAGTGATTGTGGTAGTGAGTTTTTGCAGGTCAATTCTTTGTGTTTCTCTGAAATTCGAAGCTTGTATTCGAATTCCTTGTTGATGCTACAGGAACTTGTGCGATTTTATGAATTGATAATCGAATAAATTATTCGGTTTGAAAATAATGGTGAAGCTCTGACTGGAGACCCGTACGGGTACCGTCGGAGTTATGCCGTCGTCGGAAATGAACTCGTTGAGCCGACGGATTATTGGCAATGATGATTCTTGAGCCAAATAACGATTTATAAATTATTCTGTAATTTTCGAAATAAATAAATAAATGTAGTAGTTAAATATCTGGTTGCGAGGTTGGTTGGATTACGTGGTTGGTTTGGACTGAATTAATTGGTTGTGAATTGATGTCGATTGTATTCGACGGGTAGTCCGATAAACAAAGGAGATGCTGCCCGATTTTGGGAGCGTATCCTGAAAAATATCGGAACTACCAGTCGAATGTAAATAGTTATATAATTATAAATAAATATTTTTTAAAATATAACTAACAACTTGTTTCCTAAACTGGTGAGTATATGCATTTTACGAAAATGAACATCGAAGTCGAGTTTTGAATATGTGAACCCTGATTGCTGTATGTATTATAATAGTACATATAATTACGAGTCGGGATATGTTATCGTATGGGTAGTTGTTAGCGAGGATATGTCAAGCATACCTAGACGTGTAACATAGAGTATTTCGACCCTGTAGGTTCTAGTCGGGAAACCGAAAGTGGATGTTGGGCTAAGGATAACCTAGTGGATAGTCGACGACCTCAGTAGGGTTTCAACCGAAGAACCTGAGTGTTAAAGTTGAAGCCAATGTGATCTAGTAAGGCGATAAAGCCGAGCATCTAAGTCAGTCCAAGGTCAATCAGTGATAGTTGTAAAGCTCTGCAAGGCAAGTACCCCTGACTATACTCTTGTGGTTCAGTATATATGAGTAACTGTTGTTTTATTCTCGTAATGGAACGGAAACATTTTAAGTTACGTATCCCCTGTATTTGGAAATGTTGTTTAAAATTATGTTTTAGGGAAAAGTAACTTCTGAAAGCACCTATCTCTAAACGTGATTAAAATGAAAGGAAGTTTTTGAATAGTGTGCTGTGACAAAATGGTTTTAAAAAAAAGAGATAGGTGATAGTGATTTTGAAAACTGGATAAAGAGAATATTTTGATCCACCTATGTCGTGGAATGTTTTGATCCACCTATGTCGTGGAACTTTGGAAAGAGGTAAAAAGGGAATTCAGTTGATCTATTGGAATTTAGTAGACGTAAGTGGCTAATTCGGTTGGGCATTCTATTTAACCGATTAGTCCATCGTGGGGGAAACGTTAGATAGTCTTTTCCTAAGTTTCGGAATACATTCTTTATTCTGGATAGCCGTTAGTCGCTGTCTGGTGAGGATAGACTGATCAGCTATCTTCACCCGTTGAACATCTAATAGATTTGATTGATTCAGTTTTGAAATTGTTTAACAGATCAACTTGTTTGAGACAGATGCTTTGAAAATGAAATAGCATGCTAAGATTTAACTCTAGTATTTATACACAGCACACGACTGATGTTATTGTTTTACAGAGCATGCTAGTTTTGAATATCCAGTTTATGAATATTTTCCATGTGTTGCAAACGAGCTATAATCTCTGTTCCTGTCACTGTTTTATCATAAACTATTTTACTTGTTATTCATATAGTGGTACTGCTGAGAAATTGATTGCTCACCCTCGTAGAATATTTTATATATGTATTGCAGATGCCTAGGAGATTCTCCCGCGGTAGTCAGGGCAGAGTTTCAGTGCCTTCCGAATCAGGCTCCTCTAAGGTAGTTGTGTTGGACCAAAGATGGTTTGTTGAGTTAATGTATTAAGATAGTATGGTTCATATTATTTGTAGTAGGTTGGTTTTGTAACAGATATAACCTAAGTCATACTTAAACCTGGAAAAGGTCTTGGTAAAGGGGTCGTAGTTATGTATTATTAATGATTTGAATTTTATTATGTGGTTATTATTGTTGTTGGTGACGTCAACTCCTGACCCCGGGGTTGAGGCCATCACAGTTGGTATCAGAGCTACAGGTTTGAGTTCCTGATTTAGGTTAGGAATAGAGTTAAAAGAGTACAGGAAGGTTTATATATAGATATGAGTCAACAACTCAATCAAAGGAGCGAGACTATGAGTTTAGTCATGGGTTTTGGAGACATAACCCTGACGTCTATTGAGGATTGACTGAAACTGCCCTAGTTTATAGTACGTCTCCTTCGTATATGTGTTATTGGTAATATCTGATAGAGATTTCTAGTTTTCCTCTCGAGAAAAATGAGTCTAATCGCGAGAATTCAGCTTTTGCGCGGATCCTTGGTGTGTCAGCTATAGAGACACCCATATTATCCCTAAATATAGCATTTTCGATGTCAAGGGATGTTGATGGACCGAGTGTGTGACCTCGATGAGTTCGGACAATATGATAATAGTCGGTGGCTGCTATGACAGCCAAGTTCCGTGAAGTACGGGGATCAGTAATGTTGTTATATCTTAAATCTTATACACATTTCTTGAGACATATTTTGTTTTCCATAATAAATGCCTATTTCCCAATAAGTTGCTTATTTGTCTGCAAGGAAGTCAAGTTCGAAGTAAGCAACTTAAGATTCTGTTGATTCCATTATGAATCAGATTTCTCTGTCCCTATTTGTAAATTTTCTATTCAAACATTGTCTCTTCTCTCGGTGATTCTATCGGTTGATTTGGGCAAATAATGCATATGAGTTGACCATTTGTCTGTGTGACAAAAGGGTCTGGTGGGACGCCACCACAGTATGTGTTGTGAGCTATGTGATACTAAGATTGGCCATCTTATGTACTTGTATGGTTGCTCTCAATTATACCTACATCTTCTTCACCGTTTCTTCTTATTCGATTCCCTTGAGTTGGAAATCTCATTTGATATTCTGTGATAATGAATTTCTACAATTAGATGGTACTCGTTATTGAGAGCAAATAAGAGTGATTGTTGGGAAGAACAAGAGTTCTATATCAGGATATTATTTAAGAATAATGGTAACCGCGAGAGTTTAGGAGCTAATGATTTAGTTATAGCCTCAGGAAAAGTAAATCAGTGGTTGATGAATCGCTTGTGGGTGATAAGAAATCATCTTTAGAGGTATGGTTGGTTTAAATTTGGACTATGGTGCCTAGAAGAGTCCAGCGTTCCTTAAGCCGACTGGTTTTACCAGTTTGATCTATGTAATTGGTGGTTGATATAGCCATCCAAGTCTCGTAGTATATTAGATTAGTGTTGATGTCGTAATAGAGTAGTGACGGGAAGTTAGTCAGTTGTTGTTGTACCAAGGAGCTATGCTACGGTGATTAGTTTCTTTATATTTCAGTTTTTTGTATTGTTATTGATTCTGCTACTGTCATTGTTACTATTGTTGCTAGTGCCACTAATCTAGATTTCTTTTGTAAATGGACCCTAATATTAAAGACATGGATACTGTGATTGGGCAACATTCTGTTGATACAAGTGCACCATTTAAACGGTGATATCTTCTGTCAAATATTTTTGTTATGTTTTGAATAAACTCATTTATATATTTCAGGAAGATGCCACCCAAGCAAGCTACCCAGTCTAAAGAAAATAGTAGTAGTTTTGCGGAGGGTCCAGCTATAAATGAAATTCTAGACTTGTTGCGCCAGCAGCAGCAACAACAGTTGCAGCTAATCCAACAGGTTCAGCAGCAGCAACTACTGTTGTAGCAACAACAGTGGGGAGTGAACCAAAGTACTAATTTCAAATATTTTCAGAGTATTAAACCTCCTGAGTTTAAAGGTGAACCTAATCTAGTAGCTGCCGGAGCATGGTTAAAAGAGATGGAGAAAGCTTTCAATCTTTTTCAAGTAAGTGAGAATCTTAAGACGAATTATGCAAGCTACTTCTTAAAGAATGAAGCGGATTACTGGTGGGAGTCAACCAGAGTGTTAGAAGGAGATGGCCCTGTTCCATGGGCTAGGTTTACCGTGTTGTTTTTGGAAAAGTATTTTCCTGACTATGTGAGGAATCAAATGGATATTGAGTTCCTAGAATTGAAGAAAGGTGATAGAAGTGTAGTTGAGTATGAGGCTAAGTTCACAGGGTTGGCAAGGTTTATACTAGACTATGTGCACTCTGAAGCTCAAAGGGCAAGAAGGTTTCAACAAGGATTGAAGCCTAAGATTCGCAGCAGAGTTGTGGCGTTGCAACTCAAGACGTATCCTTCCGTAGTTCAGGCCGCCTTAGTAATTGAGTTTAATCAGAAGTTAGCCACTAAAGAAAATAAGATAAGAAGCGAAAGATAGATGATGTGGAAGGAGCATCAGGTCAAGAAGAATTTAGCCAGAAGTCTCAGGAAAAGGTTAGAAGGGATAAGAATAAAGAATTCAGAGGATAAAGCATTTATTTAAACAGGCTTAATAACACCTCAGTCAGTTCTAACCAAGCCAAATCGGTCAAATCGCCTATAACAGAATGTAAGCAATGTGGTAAAAGGCATGATGGAAGGTGTAAGGCAAATACTGAATGTTTCAGGTATGGGCAGAAAGGACACTACACGTCAGAATGTAAGGTGGAAAATCCAGGAGTCACCTGTTACAACTGTGACAAGGTGGGGCATGTTGCCAAGAACTGTAGAAGTGCTTCCCGAGATAGCATGGGAGGTAGTACATCAAAGGGTCGGACATCCAGTACAGCCAAGGCTAAGACTTATAATATTAGTAAAAGATCATCTGCTCAAGACCCTGATAAGGAACTAGGGCAATGATTGATTATCGGAAGAAGCAAATAATAATATCTACGGAAGCTAATATAAGGATAAGTATCCAAGGGCACAAGTGAGAATATAAGGCGTAATTAGCGTATGTAAGGGATATTAAAAAGGAAGCACCTAAGTTAGAAGAGATCCAAATAGCAAGTAAAGTCCCAAAGATTTTACCGGATGGCTTACTAGGATTACGTCGAAGAATGGGATATAATCTTTCATTTGTTACTGTACAGAGTCGGGCTAGTGTCAAAAGCCCCGAATCGTATGGCCAGTAGGAATCAATAACTAGTTAAGGAAACTTCAGGATTATGGGAGGAAAGAATAATGAGGCAAGGTTTATTCCGTGTTGTGCACTGATGTGGTTTATAGGAAAGAAGAATGGATGAGTGGAGTTACGTGTGGATTATCAGAAGTTGGAAAAGTTGATGAATAGGAATAAGTAACCCCTGCCTAGAATTGATTAGTTATATAACTCAATGAAAGGAACGTGTTGGTTCTTAAAGGTTTACCCAGAGCAGACTTCCGTCAGTTGGAGGTTAAGTCTGGGGTCATATTAACGACCCTATTTAGAACGAGATGGGGACATTGCGAGTTTCGGGTAATGTTGTTTGGATTAGCAAATTCATCAGTTGCTTTTAAAGGTTTAATGAACATAATGTATAAAGAGTACTTGGATGGTGTAATTGTATTTATTGATAACATCTTCATCATTCAAGGACTAAGAAATCATTCAAGGACTAAGAAATGCCAAGTTGAACACCTAAAGAAATACCCGCGAAGGGTTGAAAAGTAGCGATTGTATACTAAACTTTAAAAGTATGAAATTCTGGTCGAAAATTGATTATGAGCCACGGTTGTTTGAGTAACCACCAACCAAGCAAGGTCCATTTAGGGACAGATGTCTCGAGTAGAAGAGAAGGATTGAATGTGATTAAGATTACTGAAGAATTAATAAAAGAATTGGAAAGAGTGAAAGTTGGAGTTCGAATGCTTGAAAGTGATAAGAAGCAAATATATGAGACTACTTTCCAGCCTTAACGGATGAAAATGAGTAAGAGGTGTTCGAATGTTTGGAAACTAAGTTGAAAATGAGTACTACCCAATCATCCTTAGACGAAGGGTCAAAGTGAGAAGATGATTCAGACAATATAAGATACGTGGAGAGTATATATGTTGGGTTTAAAAAGGGAACTGAGGTAATCATCTATCATTGATTGAGTTTTCTATGCTAATAGTTATCATGTTAGTAGAGGAATGCTACTTTGCGAAGCCTTGTATAGACATAAGTGTGTGTTATGGATAAAAAACTAAGGTTATTATTTGCTGTATTTATTACTAAGATTCGGAAGCTCAAGGCCTTTAATGGCTGCTCTCGTGTTTCGTGGCTCGATCTGCCTTTACGAGATGCCTACGTATCTCTGTGAATTAGAGAATCAAGCCAAAAAACGTAGTTCTGATCTGTGGGGTGAGGCCCCTTATATAGATGTTGGGAGTCCTTGAATTGGACTTGGTATAGGAGACTTGGTGGGCAAGTCTCATAATTAGAATGGACTTTGGAGTCCTAGATAGTAGGAAACTGATTCCTTATCCTTTTAGGTCCCCTTGAGGCTAATCTCTAAGGATTTATATCCTTATCGGGACTCTTCTCAACATCTGATTTTTCCCTTATTAATTAATTATGAAATTAATTAATAATCAGGGCTTTTGGGCCTTTTTTATTCCATCAGGCCTGATCTGGTCCATCAGGCTTAACCTTTCTGGTCTGAGTATCATATATCTTTTTATTGGGCCTAGCAGCCCACAGCTTGTACAATTAATGCAGTATTTAATTATATAATTATAATTTATTTATCCCTATCATTAGCCTCCCAACTTTTGGGAAACATTGATTAGGTTTCGCAGAAGTTAAGTCTATTCGTTCCCTTACAGGGTTTCGTTTTTCCGTAAAGTGTGGAGCGACCTACACATTTACAATGAGTTTTTCCTTTTATTCAGGAATTATCTTAATTTCCAGGAATTTTTCCCCTATTTCCGGGATTTTTCCCTAATTTTCTGGATTTTTCCTAATTTTCTGGGATTTTCCCTAATTTTCTGGGATTTTTCCCTAATTTTCTGGGATTTTCCCTAATTTTCTGGGATTTTCCCCTAATTTTCTGGGATTTTCCCTAATTTTCAAATTTCCAGCCCTTTTTCGACCAAGATCCTAGTCGAAATTTTGACCTGAATCCTAGTCGAAAATAGGGGTCAGCCTTGCCATCCTGGTCGAAGGAATTCGACTAGGATCCACGACCTGGAATTCGACCAGGATCCTAGTCGAAATTTTGACCTGGATCTAGGACCTGGAATTCGACCAGGATCCTAGTCGAAAATAGGGGTCAGCCTTGCCATCCTGGTCGAAGGAATTCGACTAGGATCCACGACCTGGAATTCGACCAGGATCCTAGTCGAAATTTCGACCTGGATTTAGGTCGAAAATTCCATCTTTCTTTAGCTTCTTGTCATGAGCCTATCGACTAGGATTTCGACTAGGATTCCAGTTGATATTTCGACCTGAATCCTGTTCGAAAATTCTTTGGTTTTCTTGCTTCATGGTCGAAGGATTTCGACTAGGATCCACGACCTGGAATTCGACCAGGATCCTAGTCGAACTTCGACCTGGGTTTTTAATCCCCATTTTTTGAAAGATGCTTGGTTTATTCGACCTCATTCCTGGTCGAAGCTTCGACCTCAATTCAGTCTCGTTATTCCTGCTATTTTCGGGTGTCTGCTCGAAAGATTTCGGGCAGGATTCACGACCTGGAATTCGACCTGGATTCTTGTCTTTTTTACCCGTTATTTTCGGGTGTCTGCTCGAAAGATTTCGGGCAGGATTCACGACCTGGATTCTGGTCTTCCACTAGCCTTCTTTTTTTAGCTTTAATTTAGGGTATTGTATTTTTCAAATCCTAATTGGATTTGGGCCTGGCCTTTTTTGTTGGGCCTTATTAAATTTTACTGAGCCTCTATTATTGGGCTTTTCCAAATCTTATTGGGCCTCTTTTATTGGGCCTTTTCAAATCTTATTGGGCCTTTTCAAATCTTATTGGGCCTCTTTTATTGATCTGGGCTTAATGCACCCTGTTTAGAATGCTCTAGATTTCCTAGGAATATTCTGGAATATTCTTTTTTCTGGACTTTTTCCTATGGGCTTTTGTTCTCAATGGGCTTTTCGTCCCTTCAACTTCCTTCTCCTCTTATATAAAGGAATGAGGAAAGGCTATTACTCCTCACTTTCTCATTTCTTAGTTTTCTTCTTTATCTTCCTACTAAGATTCTCAGAGGAATAACAGCAAGTCGGAGCTCAAAGCCTTTTTCAGGAGCGCTTCTTCAGGTAAGATTCCTCCATTTGCTTTTCGTGTCTATTTTTCTATTGTGTGCCATTTTAAGATAGCCTATTTACGTGCCCCTTACTTTTTTCAGATGGCTGACAAAAGAATGACTCGCTTGGCCAAGATGAACGTGGCTAGAAAGTCCAACGATTTTCCTATTCGATCGAGGTATACTTCCTTAATCGACATGATCAACACTCGAGGGGACGAGTATCCGTCTGATGTGCATCTGGACGCGCACGATCATATTAGTGCTTTACGGGATCCCAAGGAGCTGGAAAAGTTGAGCAGCTGCTTCAAAATCAAGGAGCCTTTTAAGCTGGTTCTTGCGGGTCCGGCCGACAGGGCCTGTCAGTGGAAGAAGGATGCACTATGCGTCTATAGGGATACTCTAAGGGCAGGTATTAGACTCCCTTTTCATCCATTCATTCCTTTGCTACTGGCTGATGTGGGCATCAGCCCTTGCCAACTTCCCCCTAATTCCTGGAGGTTGATTCTGTGCTATCTGTCGCAATACGCCAAGCACAACGTCCCCACATCTGTTGCTGTCTTCAGGAAGATTTTTCAGTTCAAAAACAGCCCTGATAAAAGTCCGGGTTGGGTTTCTATCAACCAGCGCCCCACTATCCCCCATATCGTGAATGGGAAGTCCATCCCTGACAACAACTTGGGGTGGAAGAAAGATTTTTTGTTTGTTATTTGGGAAGGTGGAGACTAGGGCTCCCTGTTTCGATCATCCGTTAGGCTGGCCGTGGACGGGAGCCCAAATGACATAACTTTGTCTGAGGAGGAGGCTAGAGGTTTCAACCTCCTTACGCAAGACAACGGTACTTCCCATTCTTGGGACCTTATCCGGGAGACCGTCCTGGTAGAACGCGGCCTTTCGTCCGTTAATAAGAAAAGTAAGTTCCCTTTCTTACCTCTTTTATTTCCTGCACTTTTATTTCATTAGTTTTCAACTGACTTTGTTTGTTGCAGTGGCTGAGAAGATTGAGGAGGCTACCAAGCCGAAGGACCTGGAGACAACCAGGATGAAGAGGGTCGGGAAGATCTTTAAAGACCCTCGACTGGGTGACCGCTTCCCCGAGTTCCTTCTTCAGGCAACGGGGCCAGATGAGGAAGGCCCCAGCCAAGTTCTGCGCACCAAGCAGAGGCCAGGGGCCTATTTTCAACCTGCTTGGGGGATCCGAGGCAAGGACTCAATTGTGGGCAGCACGGCGCTGTCCAAGGAATGGTCTAAGCATTCCATCTCCCCGGTGGATTATCAAGATTTTGTCCTTCAACAGGACTTAGAGGGGAATGAGCTATTTAGAGCCCAGGCTCTGGCGACGGTACGTCCTTTACTTATGCCCTTCGTATTTATCTTCCCATGTTTCTTTTCTAAACTTTCGCTATTTCTCTTGCAGGCTAACGCCCATTTCCAAGGGGCCATTCACCAAGCTAAGGCTTGGAAGGTTGGCCTGGAAGATGCCAACAAGAAGTTGGAGGAGGCCAACCAAAAAATAGAGGCCCTTGAAGCTCAACTGGCCTCTTCCACTTCTGATCTGGAGACGGCCCGGGCCGAAAATGTCATTCTGAAGGCGCAGAAGGACAAAGCCTTTGATGGCTGGATGGACACCCAAGAATTCAAGGACTTGATGGTGGAGCATGATGCCCTTCTTCATCCGGTTAGCTATAAAGAGGGCTGGGATGCTGCTGTGGAGGCCATCCAGGATGAGTTTCCAGAGGTCCTTGAGCAGTCCCCCTTTCCTTGCCCTGTGCGGGTTCCAGAGCTTGGAGGTGTTACTGAGAAGCTTGCTGTTATGATCAAGGATGGAGAGGAGGAAGATTCTTCCGAAGAGGAGTTTGAGCCTGTCGCTAAGAAGGTCAGGGTGGAAGAGCCTCCAAAAGCAGCGCCTCAACAGCCAGCATCTCCTGTAGAGGGAACTTCTACAGGGACTTCGGAGGGGACAACCGAGACGTCCGAAGGAACGACTGAGACTTCCGAGGAGACTTCGGATAGTGGTTCTGACGAATCTCAGCCTTCCAAGGCCTAACTTTTTGTATATCTTCTTTTTGAACTTTATTCATATCTAAACTTGTCACCCTTCGGGGTTATATTTCACATGTTACTTTTCTTCTTTCTGTTTTAACTTTACAATCTTAATACGCATTTGAACTTTAAACATCCTTAGATAGAAATAATTTCAAACTCTTTAATATGAAGTCTGGTTTTCCAAAACCTTACACAGCATGGGTTCGACCCTAATCAACAATAACTAGACAGTGTAAACTCTACTGGAATATAAAATCCTACGCAAGCAAAGCTTCAAGGTGCTTTTAAACCTACTTGTCACAATGACAAGTGAGAATCGTACTTCGCCTATCTTACACATAGTAAACCTTCAGGTTTTGTGCGTGCCAGGTCCTCGGGACTTCAAAACCTTCCATAGTTTCCAGCTTGTAGGTTCCTCTACTCTGAATGCTCTTGACTCTGTACGGCCCTTCCCAATTCGGGGCAAGCTTTCCTTTCTGTCCGACACCAGAAGCCTCAATTTTTCTCAAGACTAGATCACCTTGTTTGAAAAATCTTTCTTTAACCCTTAGGTTGTAATAGAATGAAGCCTTTTTCTGATATTCTACTATCTTTGCATGCGCCTCATCTCGCACTTCATCAATTAGATCCAGGGCTAACCTCTGCCCTTTCCTCATTTTCTACAGCATTGAAAGCCTGAATCCTTGGAGAGGAATGTGATATCTCTACGGGAACTACTACTTCTGCCCCATATGCCAACATGAAAGGAGTTGCTCCTGTCGTGACTCTACAGGTAGTCCTATAGGCCCATAATATGGGAAGTATCTCATCCACCCAATTATTTCTTGACTTCTCGATCCTCTTCTTTAGTCCATCCAGGATTATCCGATTTGCTACCTCTGCTTGCCCATTGGCTTGCGGGTGAGCCACAGAGGTGAATCGTAACTCAATTTCATTTTCTTCACAATACTTCTTGAATTCCTCATTGTTGAATTATGTTCCATTGTCAGTGACAAGGATACGGGGAATTCCATATCGGCACATAATATTTTCCCACAGGAATTGTGCAACCTGCTTAGTTGTGATTTTGGCCAAGGGTTTGGCTTCGATCCACTTGGTGAAATAATCAATGGCTACAATCAGAAATTTCCCTTGTGCCGTGGCCATAGGAAAAGGCCCTAGAATATCCATCCCCCACATGGCAAAGGGAATAGGCGAGTTGATAGAGGTCAGCATCTCGGGGGGTTGTCTAACAACTGGTGCATGCTTCTGACAGCGATCACACTTCTTCACATATTCTTTGGCATCAGCCATCATTTCTGGCCAATAGAAGCCTAAATGGGTTATCTTATGAGCCAAGGCCCTGCCCCCCAAGTGTTGCCCACAAATACCTTCATGCACTTCCTCAAGAGCCAAGCGTGCCTCGTCGGGCCTGAGACACCTCAAGTAAGGAACCACGAAAGATCTCTTATACAGAATTCCATCTATCAAGGAGTACCTTAGTGCTCGAATAGTTAACTTCCGTGCCTCAGTTGCATCGCTTGGCAACCAACCGGTCTGAATGTGAGCCTTGATGGGATCAATCCATGACATCCCCAAGCCTATGGGAGCCACAAGCTTAACATCTATGCTTCGTGTCTTCAAAACACGGAAGTACACACTTCCTGAACTTTCTTCAATCTCAGATGAAGCAAACTTTGATAGCGCATCTGCTTTAGCATTTTCTTCCCTTGGAATGTGTTCAACATGGCATTCATTAAATTGGGTCATCACAGCCCTTACTAGGCGAACATACTTAGCCATCGTATCATCCCTTGCCTCAAATTCTCCCTTTACCTGGGATATGATCAGCTTCGAGTCTCCACGGACCTTTAAGTTTTTGACTCTAAGTGTCCCAGCTAGACCAAGGCCAGCAATCAGGGCTTCATACTCTGCCTCATTGTTTGTGGTTGGGAAGTCTAGCTTCATAGCATACTCAATTAAGAATCCATCAGGGCTTTGCAAAACCAACCCTATTCCACTGGAATTTGTTTTTGATGCTCCATCAAAATAGAGAACCCAATATTCTTTCTCCTTGTCTCCATTGTCGACTCTCTTGTCTTGAGGTATGGTATTTTCCTGCCCCCCGACTTCTTGGTTGGGTATGGTACATTCCACCACGAAGTCAGCTAGTGCCTGGGCTTTTATAGCCGTACGTGGCTTATACTTGAGGTCAAACTCTCCCAACTCTATTGCCCACTTAATCAGTCTCCCACTTGCCTTGGGACTGTGAATGATATTTCTCAGTGGCTGATTTGTTAGTACTTCAATCTGGTGAGCTTGAAAATAAGGACGCAGCTTTCTTGAAGCCATTACCAAGGCTAAAGCGAATTTCTCAATAGTTGAATAATTCAACTCAGCACCATGCAAAATTTTGCTGACATAGTATACGGGTTTCTGGACTTTCAGTTCTTCCTTAACCAACACCGCGCTCAAGGCGCTCTCTGAAATAGCCAAGTACAAGAATAAAATTTCACTCAGAACTGGCTTGGCCAACAACGGGGCCTGGGCCATATACTTCTTTAACTCTTCAAATGCCTTTTGGTTTTCCTCACTCCATACAAAGTCTTTGATGCTCTTTAGCGATTTGAAGAATGACAAACACTTGTCCCCCGACTTAGAGATGAATCGTCCTAGCGCAGCGACCCTTCCTGTAAGCTTCTGAACATCCTTAACAGTTTTTGGTGGTTCCATGTCCAGGATCGCCTTTATCTTATCCGGGTTAGCCTCAATTCCCCTCTTTGAGACCATCAGTCCCAAGAATTTTCCAGATCCTACTCCGAAAGCACACTTCTAGGATTCAACAGCATCTTGTGGTACCTCAGGACCTCAAAAGCTTCCCTTAAATGGGCTATATGATCAGTCTTTACTAGACTCTTGACTAACATGTCATCAACATAGACTTCCATAGTCTTACCAATAAGATCCTTAAAAATTCTATTCACCAACCTTTGATAGGTGGCTCCTGCATTCTTGAGACCAAACGCCATAACAAGATAACAATAAACATTAAAGTCAGTGATAAATGATACCTTTGGAATGTCATCCTTATGCATTTTGATCTGGTTGTATCCGCTAAATCCATCCATGAAACTCAGCATCTCATGTCCAGCAGTGGCATCAATCAAAGTATCAATTCTAGGCAGCGGAAAATAGTCTTTAGGGCATGCATCATTTAGATCAGTGAAGTCTATACACATCCTCCACTTTCCATTAGCCTTCTTCACCATTACAGGGTTTGCTAACCACTCCGGAAATTGAATCTCCTCAATGAAACCAGCCTCTAAGAACTTTTCTACTTCCTGTTTTATAGCCTCTTGTCTTTCTGGGGCAAAATTTCTTTTCTTTTGTTTCACTGTCTTCCGGCTTGGATCCACGTTTAGCTTGTGAGTAATTAACTCCGGGTCTATGCCTGGCATATCAGCTGCTGACCATGCAAGCACATCACTATTTTCTAGCAAAAATTTCATTAACTTCCCTCTAAGGGGCTCCTCTAATGTGGCTCCAATGAAAGTCATCCTCTCAGGATTCTCGGGGTCTAAAGGAACCGAAACCAATTCTTCTGCTGGCCTTCCTCTATTCTCATCATTTTCTCGAACATCCATATCTTCAATAGGAAGAACCTGTCCCCCGACTCTATCTGACCTCAAAGAGGCCACATAACAGCTTCTAGCCATTTTTTGATCTCCTCTCCCTTCTCCAATCCCGTTTCGGGTGGGAAACTTCATGACTGAATGGTAGGAAGAGGGGACTGCCTTGAAGGCATGTATCCCTGTTCTCCCCATGATAGCATTATAAGTTGAACTAGCCTTTACCACCACGAAATCCAGCATCTGCGTTGCTTGCCTTGGTTCCGTACCTATGGTGGTTGGCAATTTGATTATCCCTTCCACAGGACATTCTATTCCAGCAAATCCATATATCGGCATGTCGGTTGGTGTCAACTGGGAGTCGTTATACCCCATTCTTAGAAAGGTGTCGTGGAGCAAGATATCCACAGAAGCACCATTATCCACAAGGACCCTCTTAACCGGGCTATTTCCTATTATCGGTGTTATGACCAGCGGGTCATCATGGGGAAACTTCACACTCTCTAGGTCAGAATCATCAAAAGCCAATGTTACTTCTATCCTGGCCCTTTTCGGGGCTTCTCCAACAATATGCATAACCTCCCTAGTATATGCCTTTCTGGAATTTTTGGACAATCCAGCAGCAGTTGGACCTCCAAAGATCGTGTTTATCACTGGCCCTCGAGGGCGTCGCGGTCCTCCAAAAATTGCATTTATAACCGGCCCTCTAGGTTGGGGATTCCGCCCCTGATCGTCTTGGTCCCTCCTACGATCTTCAAAGTTCTTCCTTCCATTATTATTTCTGTCCCCTCCATCTCCAGTATACTTGTTCAATCTTCCTTTTCGAATCAAAAACTCAATTTCATCTTTCAATTGCCTATACTCATCGGTGTCATGGCCAACATCTTTGTGAAACCTACAATACTTGCCCTTATCTAGCTTGGCGGGATCAGCCTTCGAGGGCTTAGGCCAGCGAATATCTCTGTCTTTCTCAATCTCCATCAAAATCTGACTTCTGGGAGCATTCAGCTTAGCGTATTCAGTGAACTTTTGCCCAGGTCCTCCCTTCTTGGGGGTTGAATCAGGGTTTTGTTCGGTTCTAGGATATTTGTCCTTTGCAATATATTCTAAATTAGCTTTCCGCTTCTTGCCTCCAGTGGGCTCATTACTTACTACGGTCTTCCTCATGCTTTCTTCAACCTTGATATACTTCCCTGCCCTCTCTTGGAGTTGCAACATGTTTTCAGGGGGACGTTTGGCCAAGGACATCTTGAAAAACTCATCCCTGGTTCCTTGTTGCAGTGCTATCATGGCTACCTTATCATCAAGGTCTGGGACTTTTAAAGCCTCCTTTGTAAAACGATTCAGATAATCTCTCAAGGATTCCTTAGCTCCCTGCACAAGACTCATAAGAGATGCTGAACTTTTCTCATGGACTCTTCCACTGATGAATTGCTTAATAAAAGCCTGACTTAATTCTCTGAACGATCCAATAGAATTTGGGGGCAGGCGACTGTACCATCTTTGAGCCATACCCGACAGGGTTTGAGGGAAGGCCCGACACTTTATAGCATCATTCACGGGTTACAGCAGCAGTTCATTAGAGAATGTCCTAACATGATTAGCGGGGTCTCCCGTGCCATCATAGGCTTTGATAGTGGGCATCTTGAATTTCCTCGAGATATGGGCATTCATTATCTCTTCTGTGAAGGGTGGAGTTGGATCATCAGGATCTCCAAGGGGAAGGAGATTGCTTGGATCAGTTCTTGGGACAGCAGCCCTTCTTCTTACCGGACCATCCAGGTCTATGACAGGAGGAGGATTTCTCCCCCTAGGAGGTATCTGGGGTCTGGTGGCCTGGTGAGCCTCCAAATCACGCCTCAGCCTTTGGATTTCAGCCTCATGAGCCCTGATCCTTTCCTGCACTTCTTGGGGATTCGCCCCTGGGGTGCTTTGGGGGTGTTGCCTTCCATCGGCCATTGGCTCTTTTCCAGGACGCCTCCTTCTCGGGGCCACTTCATCATCCGAAGAGTCGGAGTCTCTTTCACTGTAAGGACCAGAAAATTCCCGATCCTCAGGGATAGGACCCAAACCTCGTATATAGGGGGGCGACTGCCCTCGTGCTTCGCTTCGCCTAGCATATCCGCTTCCTCCAACCTCAGGGTGAAGGGGCATCCCATAAGGGGGGTTAGTAGTAACAATAGTTGAATATTCATACCCGACGGGTCGAGAATTCACAGGTATATGTACTTGTTGAACTTGAGGATTCGTACCTTGAATAGTCGGGGGAGTTGTTCCTTGTGGCTGAGGATGAGTTGCCCCTGTCTGGGCTTCCCCCGGTTGATGAAATCACCTGGGTTGTCTCTAATGGTGTTCCTTCCTCTAGAGCTCCAATTGTTCTCCGTGTTCTCGCCATGGTTGTTGTTGCTTCCCACAGACGGCGCCAAATGTTATGGATAAAAAACTAAGGTTATTATTTGCTGTATTTATTACTAAGATTCGGGAGCTCAAGGCCTTTAATGGCTGCTCTCGTGTTTCGTGGCTCGATCTGCCTTTACGAGATGCCTACGTATCTCTGTGAATTAGAGAATCAAGCCAAAAAATGTAGTTCTGATCTGTGGGGTGAGGCCCCTTATATAGATGTTGGGAGTCCTTGAATTGGACTTGGTATAGGAGACTTGGTGGGCAAGTCTCATAATTAGAATGGACTTTGGAGTCCTAGATAGTAGGAAACTGATTCCTTATCCTTTTAGGTCCCCTTGAGGCTAATCTCTAAGGATTTATATCCTTATCGGGACTCTTCTCAACATCTGATTTTTCCCTTATTAATTAATTACGAAATTAATTAATAATCAGGGCTTTTGGGCCTTTTTTATTCCATCAGGCCTGATCTGGTCCATCAGGCTTAACCTTTCTGGTCTGAGTATCATATATCTTTTTATTGGGCCTAGCAGCCCACAGCTTGTACAATTAATGCAGTATTTAATTATACAATCATAATTTATTTATCCCTATCAGTGTGGGTCCTCGGACTAGTGAGAGAAAGTGGGAGTAGAGATATTGTTAGGTCCTGAGTTAATTCAGCTCACCAAAGATGCAGTGGTATTGATTTAAAAAGGAATTGGAGTAACTCGGGATAAACAAAGAAAGAAGGCAGACTTGCATCAGAAATTGTGGATATAGAAATAGGATCGTTGGTATTTACAAAAGTTTCACCTTAAAAGAGATTGGTTGAGTTCGAATAGAAGGGACAAGTAAAGTCCTAAATATATGGAACCGTTCAAGGTATTGAGAAATATAGGTAAAATTGCCCATGAGTTGATGTTACCTCCGTAGTGGCAGTGTATATATAATGTGTTCATCGTGTCAATGTTAAGGCGATATGTATCTAATTTGAACCAAGTCGTTGATTAGGAGCCAATGGGCTCTCATCCAAATTTATTCAGCATGGAATTATCGATTCAAGTCCTAGATCGTTAAGAGTAGGTCCTTAGGAATGAGTTTATATCCATAGTGAGTATGCTTTGAATAAATCCCCGAGTAGAAGAGTCTACTTGGAAGTTAGAGTCAGATATGCTTGACAAATATCCTCACTTGTTTAGTTAGATCAGATTTCGAGGACTGGATCTTTTTAAGGGGGAAGGATATAATGACTCGTATATTTTCTATTAATTTAAAGTGCAATAATTGAATAATTAAATGAATAAACTATGTATATGGGTTTTGCCAGCGGGTTATTGCTTCGTTATTATGTATATGGGATTACTAGTGTATGGGATTGAATTGCGTGGTTAATTAATGGGTTGTATGATTTTGTTTCGCTGATAAAAGTGATTTTATTGCAGTTTTATTTCCATAAATATTTCGATTGTCTCTAAAATTGTTTTTATGGTTTTATAATTACAATAATTATTTTTGGCATTTTATAAAATTTAGAAATCAATATTTCATCAATTATTTAGCCCTGTATGATTTTCTGATTTCATTTATTCGTAAAATCCGTATTTAATTCCAAAATTCTTCGAAAATTATGAAACTCATATTCGTTTAATTGTTAAAAGCGGGTATAAATTGCGTTTCAGAAATTATTTTAAAATTTTAAAATTTATGTTTTTATAAACTTCGGGATATAATTGTAACATTTTAAGACTATTTACGTAATTTTCTGAATTTTTTTTAGGTGCAACTCGTTTCGTTAATTGTGAAATGCCGGTACGAGTTGCGTTTCAAAAATACTTTAAAAATTATGAAAATTTTATTTTATTAAATTTTAATTATTCCGGAAATTTTAAAGTTAGTTTGGCAATTTATAGAGTTTTATTTACCCGTAAAGTTACTCATTAAAGCGTAAACACGGGTTCAAGCGAGACTGTCAGAAAGGGGGAAATAACACGTGTTAACTGCTAGGATTTTTATATTAAAAAAAGAAAGAATAGGCAGATAAACTCAAATGATTTTATCCCCTTCCTCCTTCTCGAGCTCAAAGTTTCTTCCATAAACTCTCTAATCTCCTCCATCTCTTCTCTTTCCCTCTGTTTTCTTTCCCCTCCCCGCTTCTTTCTCCCCTTTCTTTGCTCCGATCGCCGCATTATTCCATCCTTTTTTGGTAAGCTGCCTCCGTCCTATTTTCCGGTCGGTTTTGATTGCTTCAGCTATGGGTCTTGTTGGGCTGTGTGTATACATATATACGCGTGTATATATGCGTGTATGCAGCTCAATTGTATTGTTTCTGTTGTTCGTGTTTCTCTGTTCCGATGTGTTAGGTCACACACACTGTAGAAGGAGGTTGAATACATTATATACTACAATCATATCGAATTAAGAACACAAGTATGAAACACAAAATAATCTTATTAATAAAACAGTATTACAATGGAACTATTCTCTCTCAGTGATGAACAAATATCACGAGAGCTGCTAGGGTTACAATGAATAATACTCTCGATTAAGATAACACATATAGTGTAAACCCTATGCTGTGTTTATATAGACACACAATTTGTTAGGTCACACACACTGTAGAAGGGGGTTGAATACAGTGTTTACTACAATCAAATCGAATATAAGAACTCAAGTAACAGAAAATATATTTTATTCAACACAATAAACTCTGTTATAATATGGAACTATCCTCTCTCAGTGATGAACAAATTATCACGAGAGCTGCTAGGGTTACAATGAATAATATCTTCGATAATGATAACACTTATAGTGCAAATCATATGCCTGTGTTTATATACTAAACAGTTACAAGATAATGTTCTAATTGATATGGAATATAATTCTACTTCCTAAAATATATCAACTAGTTATCTTTTCTTCCAAGTATTTTATTCTTCATAGAATTCTTTCTTCATGCATATCTCTTTCTGTCTTAGTCTCGATCTTCTTTCCTTTCAATCAGCCGCCTGCCTTATCTGAAAGTCTCTTTAAGTCCTGATATTATCTCCTGATAAATATCTTCTGATAACTTAAGTTCTGATATCTTAAGTTTTGTCTTCAGTATAAGTGCTGATTTCAAGTTAAGTACTGATTTGTCCTGTTAGTTAAGATCTGAAAACTAAACACAAATCATATTACACATGACATTATCAAATATATCTAACAATCTCCCCCAACTTGTAAATTAGCATAATATACAAGTTCAACAGATATTTGATGATGTCAAAAACATTAAGTACAAATGCATGAGAATTTGACTAGATAACTACAACTTATAGTCCTTTTAGCTTTACCATCTTAAGGTTTGATAACAGCTTCAGTCTGTATACACTTTCAGAATTTAAGCATTTGTAGATCTTTGACTTGGCTTCAATTTCTGATCTATTTGATGTCAGGAGTTGTTCTGAGATAATTCTTCAAAAGACATCTCTCAGCATATTCAAGTTCATTGACCATCCTCCTTTTAGCATTTATCAATTCAGCTGTATCTTCACCAGTTTGAAAAATAGCTGCTCTGAGATCATTTATCTTAGCTTTTCTTATCTCCTGATCTAGTCTGATCAGATATGCCTTGTCAGACTCTAAATTGAATTCCACAGCCTTATAACCCAGAAAAGTAGTTATGATCTTAGCAAAGTTAGGCTTCATTTCGACAATATCACCTTTGTGATCTCTGTACTTGGGACAGTATATGTTGTCAGACTTTACAGAATAAAGCTTCTTTTGTCTTTGAATTTGTGACTTTAAATAACCTGCAGCACTATCTGTTAATCTGTCTTTCACTTGAATTACGAATAGAACATGTTCCAGTTCCTCAAAATACTTTAGTGGTATATCATTCTGCCTAATATGGTATACCCTTCCATCTGTCATAAAATATAACGAGATATGTTCTTTCAAAAAGGTATGGTAAACCATTTGTACAGATTCAACTCGATTTAATCTTTCAGGAGTTGCTCCAACACCTGGTTCACTTAAGGAAGTTGGATCATTGGTAGTGTTATGTACTCTTCTTTCATCAGAACTACCCAATCCAGATTTATCTCTTGCTTCCTTTCATGTAACAACTCTTGCTTCAAAACCACTTGTTGCAGTCTTCAAAGGTTGAGTCTGTTTAGCTTTGGTGAATTCTGGTAGGAGTATCTTTGAAGGTTTAACATGAGCAATGTCAGAGGTTTCCTTTTCCTTAACTTCTGATATCAAGCCAACTTGAGCTATGACAGAGGTTGCTTGCTTCACTGTCATATCAGATCTTACTACATCTTGACTCTGAACAACATGAGCCATGTCAGAGGTTGTTTCAAAAATCTTCTTTTATATCAGAGTAAGACTAGCATCTTCTTCATCATCAGTTATTTCTTCATCCATGACTGGCATATAAACCTTTACACGTTCATCAACTTTTTCTTTGCCCTTGGACCTTGGATCAATTTCCACTAGTGATTTGGCTTTGGTTGCCTCATAATTTGTTCTTTCCTTTATCACAATACCCTTAGGCTTTGGAAATTTCTTTTCAACAACAGAAGCTTTAGATTTTGTCTTGATACCTTCTGCTTTGAGTCTAGCTTCTTCTTCCTTTAGACTCTCAAAGTCAATTCCTGGATTTTCTTTAAGAAATAACTCCTTTGAAATTTCTTCATCAAGTTCCAAATGTTCACCAGAACTTATCCTTTTACTAGTATCAAAACTTATTCTTCTCCTAGTATCAGAACTTGTTCCTAGACTTGTAATTCTAGCTTTACTTGATGAAAATCCATTGCCTTGACCTTGACCTCTACTCTTGTTAGAGTTTCCTTGGTCATCATTTCCATCATCCTCTCCCTTCAGTGTATGAATAGATTTGCATTTGGACTTAATCACTTTCTCCCCCTTTTTGGCATCAGCAGGTAAAAGAAGAAAGACAAGCAATTCCACTGAGGATTGGATCTCATTGAGTTAATTTTGGTGAGAAGCTTGATTCTTTAAAATTTCATCAATCTGAGTTTGTTGCTTCTCCTGAGTTTTCTCAATGTAGGCAATTATGTCAAAAGGCTGGCTTAAAAAATCTATTCTTTTCAAGTTTCACATTCATATCTTGCTAGATCAAGGTTTCCTGAATTTTGTTCACCTTGGTATGAGTTGTTGAGTGTTGATCTTGAAGGTGCCTAATACTCAATGCAGTAACTCTCAGTTGTGCCTTAAAATCATCATTTAACAGCATTTCATCAGCTTTTGCCAGATGCTCAGCAAGAATCTTTTCAGAAGGAACAAAACTAACTGTGTTCCATTCCTTAGTCCACTCATTTCCTCTAGGAGTTTCACTCCAAGGTACTGGTGCTTCCCCTGTAACAAACTTCTTGACTAAATCAGCTTTATTAACTGTTTGTTGAGGTGCATGTCCTGATGGACCAGTTGCATCAACATTTAGATTGGTAGCAGCTTCACCAGTAGTTTCCTTATTGGCAGCATCAGAACTTGCAGATCTTGCAGTATCAGCATCCTCTGATAAAATAGCAGTATGTGAGGCTATAGAGGCTTCAACATCATCCTCTAAATTCTGATCTGCAGCCAGGTTCTGATCAACATCCAAAATTGATGTTGTTGGTGGAGTGAATTGAATTGGTGGAGCTTCCAAGTACAAAACCTCAGGCACAACCAAGTTATGAATATCAATTTCAGCACTTGTACCTGGTTCTTCAGTATGTACTGGATCAACTATAGGTGACATAGGAGGTGTAGGTATTCTATTTTGAGCAGTTTCTGGTTGTGCAGAAAGAAGAGATTCAATAACAATTGGTTCTGTTGAGATCAGAGATTCCTGATCCCCTTCCTTAGCTACTTCCACTACATCCTCTGAATCTGACTCAACTATGTCCCTGTGAGCTCTTTGTTTCTTTATTTTCTTCAAAGGTGGAGATAATGTAAGAGCTTTATCATCAAAATTTAACTTTCTAAGCCTTTTGAGGGGCCTAGAACTCCCAGTTACAAAGATACTGTAACTACTTTCACAATTTTATTCAATAACAACTGTATCACAATTAATTCACAATTTCAGTAGTTCTCAAGCGAAAGATAGTCAACAGAACCAATTGTTATTGAATGGAATGTTGTTGATAGGATATGAAGTCGGAATTCCATTTCGAAAGATAGTCACAGTTTTTGTGCCATAAGAGTAATACCAACTAAAATGTGCCATTGTTTGAGAGAGATGAACAGATGTGATTTTACTGATAATTGATCAGTAATTTAAATAGGTAATGGAATACCAAGGGACGCGAGGACTGGTTAAAAATTACCAGTAAAAATAATAACCCCTCGACTCCCTAGACTGATGTGTAATAATAACAGTCAGTAAAAGATCTAAAGCCAGAGTTAATGGTCACGGGATATAATAACAATTACTGTGCGCAAGCAGGTTTTCAAGACATACACGCTAACCACTAACCTATAATGATTATGGCTGTTTTCTCTCACATAAACCAATATTCTGTAAAAAATATTATCGTTCAAGTAATGACCAAAAATAAATCAAGTAAATAAATACTGCCACATCAGCATCAGAACTTGATTATTATCAGAATTTAAAAGTCATCGGAATATGGCTCCGTAACTCGAGTGAATGGTTATTCCTGTAATTCTCACATAAATACTGATATGGTTTCATCAGAACTTAATCATCAGAACTTCCATCAGAACTTGTCCTCAGAATTTATGTAATCTGACACATAAACTGTTCATCTAAAACAACATTTATCACCACAGTAATTTTCATTATTCATATGTAGTGTATGTGTGTGCATTAAGCTAAATATCAGATAAAAAGTAAAGTTTGATTCATTTCAAAATCTGTCATTATTCTGAAGTCTACTTTAGAATGAGTTCATGCATGAGTCCACCTCAACTGTTTTGTGCTCATTTTATGCATCTTTTGAAATTCCATTTTACAGTGACTTCTCAGTGTAAGTGAGTCATGACTGCTTATCAAAATTTATGCTGCTATCAGAGTATTTCTCCAGCAATCATAGAGTGTGAAAAGTCACCAAGAAATTTTTTTTGCTTTTCTAATGCATATTACTTAATACCAGCAATGCACTTGGATCTTCCCTTCCACATTTTTACTCTAGATCTCAAAGGAGTACCTGATTTTTATTTCTTTTCTTTTCTTTTTCTTTTGATAAGTGAGGCATATCAGCACTTAGTACATCCATCAGATTTACTAACATCAGAACTTAACAGATAAGAAGCACTATTCTAGTTTTTGACTTAGTAATAAGATACACAAAGTAAACTTCAACTAAGCTCAATATCAGAATTTGCTTGTGTTAAAAGATTTCCACATAAACAATTACTTCAAACATGGGATCTTTTGTATATTAAAGACTACCAGGTCAGCATCTAGCATAGTTATCCTCATTGGATTGAATAGTCACAGAAACATTCATATCACTATCAGAGTTTAGAAATTCACATCAGACAACAATCAGCACTTAAGCAAATTTCAATTTAAGCACAGAATACACAAAGATAGTAATATCTGTAAATACTGATCATAAAGTCTGATGAATCAGAACATAAACTAAGCAGATTTAGAGAAAGAACCTGAAACCATTTCAAGTCCATTTACCAGTCTTGTAAAAGTAACTTCACATAGTGGTTTTGTGAAGATATCTGCTAGTTGTTGATCTGTTGGAACAAAATGCAATTCCACTGTATCTTCATCCACATGTTCCCTTATGAAGTGGTACCTAATGCTGATGTGCTTTGTCATTGAGTGTTGAACTGGATTACCTGTCATAGCAATAGCACTTTGATTATCACTGTAAATAGAGATTTTAGAAAATTCTAACCCATAATCCAGTAACTGATTCTTCATCCAAAGAATCTGTGCACAACAGCTTCCTACAACAATGTACTCTGCCTCTGCAGTTGATATGGAAATTGACTTCTGTTTCTTGCTAAACCAAGAAACCAATCTGCCTCCAAGAAATTGGCAGCTTCCAGTTGTGTTTTTCCTGTCAATTTTGCACCCTGCAAAATCTGCATCTGAGTAACCTATTAGCTTAAAGTCTGATTCTCTAGGATACCATAATTTCAGATCAGCTGTACCCTTAAGGTACTTGAAAATTCTTTTCACAGCTGTTAAGTGAGGTTCTCTTGGATCTGCTTGAAATCTTGCACAAAGACAGGTAGCATACATGATATCAGGTCTACTTGCAGTTTGAAAGAGTAGTGAGCCAATCATACCTCTGTAATCAGTAATATCTACTGATTTACCAGTATCCTTATCCAATTTTGTTGCAATGGCCATAGGAGTGGATGCACTTGAACAATCTTGCATTCCAAATTTCTTCAACGAATATCTGGTGTACTTAGATTGACAAAAAAAAGTTCCTTATTCATTCTGCTTGACTTGAAGGCCCAGAAAATAGTTAAGTTCTCCCATCATAATCATTTGATATCTTGACTACATCAGCTTGACAAACTTCTTACAAAGTCTGTCATTTGTAGAACCAAAAATGATATCATCAACATATATTTGCACCAAAAGTAAGTCCTTTCCATGGTTGAGATAAAATAAAGTTTTGTCAATAGTCCCTCTGTTAAATCCACTTTCCAGAAGAAACTGAGCTAAAGTCTCATACCATGCTCTTGGAGCTTGCTTAAGGCCATAAAGTGCTTTATCAAGCCTGTAGACATGATTGGGAAATTTAGGATCTATAAAGCCTGGAGGTTGTTCAACATATACCTCTTTTTCCAATTCTCCATTAAGAAAAGCACTTTTCACATCCATTTGAAAGACTTTAAACTTCTTGTGAGCAGCATAAGCCAAAAATATCCTTATGGCTTCCAATCTAGCGACTGGTGCAAATGTTTCATCATAATCAATTCCCTCATATTGAGAGTATCCTTTTGCAACCAGCCTCGCTTTATTCTTTGTAATTATGCCATCACTGTCAGTTTTATTTCTGAACACCCACTTTGTAACAACAACAGACTTGTTCTTTGGTCTTGGCACTAGGGTCCAGACTTTATTTCTTTCAAATTCATTTAACTCTTCCTGCATTGCTTGCACCCAATCAGTATCTTGAAGAGCTTCTTCCACTTTCTTTGGTTCAGTCTGAGGTAGAAAAGAATGATAGAGATCTTCATTTGATATAGTTGTTCTAGTTCTGACACCTGTATCAGGATTTCCAATAATTAAGTCAGGTGTATGTGCTTTAGTCCACTTCATTTCCTTGCAGAAGGAAGGTTATCTCTAGAACTGGATGCTCCCCCATGATCCATGCTGTCTCCATCAACATTTTCTGATGCTCCCCCTGAAATTATGCTCTCTGAGTTGGATTCTTCAGAATTTGAGTTTCCAGAAATATCAGAACATGAGTTTCCAGAATTATCAGAACTTGGCCCATCAGAACTTGAGGAGCCTGTTGTAGGTTCTGATGCTTCTTGAGATGTGGTTGTATCTTCAGTATGCTCCCCCTGCACAGGTGCATCTTCCTTTGGCGTAGTCACCACAGTTTCAATAACATCAGAGTTTAATCCATCATGATCATGATCATTGAAATCTTCAAGTCCAGTAATCTTCTTATCATCAAAAGAGACATTGATAGATTCCATGACAACCCTTGTTCCTAAATTGTAGACTCTAAAGGCTTTTGTGGAAATTGGATATCCAGCAAAAATTCCTTCATCATCTTTTAGATCAAATTTGGATAGCTGTTCGGGATGAGTCTTAAGAACAAAACACTTGCATCCAAATACATGAAAATAGTTCAGATTTGGCTTATTTTTCTTCACCATCTCATATGGTATTTTTCCATGCCTGTTGATAAGTGTTGCATTCTGAGTAAAACAAGCAGTCTGCATAGCTTCAGCCCAAAAGTAGGTTGGCAATTTTGCTTCATCAAGCATAGTTTGTATAGCTTTAATAAGAGTTCTATTCTTTCTTTCAATAACTCCATTTTGCTGTGGAGTTCCAGGAGAAAAAAATTCCTGCTTTATTCCATGGTCTTTGCAGAACTCTTCCATGATCAAATTCTTGAACTCAGTGCCATTGTCACTTCTTATGATCTTCATAGAATCTTTGACCAATTTATCCAGTTGTTTGACATGATCAATCAAGATAGATGCAGTTTCATTTTTTGTGTGCAGGAAATACACCCATGTGTATCTGGTGAACTCATCCACTATGACCATAGCATATTTCTTCTTTGCAATAGACATGACATTCACTGGACCAAATAGATCAACATGTAGTAGGTGATAAGGCTCAAGAATTGATGATTCAGTCTTGCTCTTGAATGAAGATTTTCTTTGTTTTGCCTTCTGACATGAATCACAAAGGCCATCAGGAGCAAATACTGATTTTGGCAGTCCTCTCACAAGATCTTTCTTGACTAGTTCATTTATATTGTTGAAATTTAAATGAGAGAGTTTCTTGTGCCAATTCCAGCTTTCTTCAATTGATGCTCTACTCAACAGACAGATTGCAGAATCATCAGTACTTGTTGAAAGCTTGGCTTCATAAATGTTACCATGCCTGTATCCTTTCTAAACAACTTTTCCTGTAGATTTGCTTACAACTTCACAGTGTTCTTCAAAGAAATCCACAGGATAATCTCTGTCACAGATTTGACTAACACTCAGCAGATTGTGTTTAAGTCATGAGACCAGAACTACTTTTTCAATGATGACATTCCCAAGATTGATATTGCCATATCCCAGAGTTTTTCCAATGTTGCCATCTCCATAGGAAACACCTGGGCCAGCTTTCTCCACAAAGTCTGATAGCAGGGCTTTATTTCCAGTCATATGTCCTGAACATCCACTGTCTAGAACTAGGATATTTTTCCTGTTGCCCTGCAATCACAAAGACCACTAATGATTAGTTTTAAGGACCCAGACTTGCTTGGATCTTTTGGCCTTATTAAGTTTGTTAACATTTGCAGCGGATTTAGCATCAGAATTTATGTTAACAGTTTTCTTATCAGAGTTTGCATCAGAACTTACACTAGAAGGAATAATGCTAACTTTCTTTACATAAGGTTTTATTTGATAATAATCATAGTACAAACTATGATATTCCTTAAAAGTATAAATGGAATGTCATAAACTACCACAATGAAAACAAGGATTTTGTGGCTTATATCTAACAGACTGACTCTTAACTCCTGATTTTGAAGGTAAGGAGTTTCTGTTCTTATTCTTCCTGCAAAAAGAAGCCAGATGGTTAGAGTTTCCACAGTTATGACATGTTTTTCTAGGAGCATTAAGAACAGGCTTATAATTGTTACTTTTGTTCATACCTTCCTTTCCATTCCTATTTTTCCTAGGTGGTTTTACCTTGTTTACATTTTTAACATCTTTCAACTTATGCTTAAGCTGCTTCTTAGTCATTAAGCTTATGTTAACTTCAGTTGGCTTATCCTGTTTAGGTTTGTCAGAAGTTAATTTCTCCTTAACTTCTGATTTCTCAATATCAGACTTTGCAGTTACAAACTTAACAGGATTTACCTTTGGTTTTTGTTTAACAACTACAGGCTCAGTTTCTACAGTTCCCTTACTGTTCTTATCATCTCCATAACCTAAGCCCTCTTTCCAGTTTCCACTACTAAGAATATCCTGAGTTGCTTTACCAGAGTTAGTCCAAGTCCTGATAATCTCTCTTTTCCTTTTCTAACTCAGTTTTTAGAGATTCATTCATTTTTAGCACTTCATCCCTAACATAAAAGGTATCATCTCTATCTTTCTGAGTTTGATGGAACATGACTAACTCTTTTTCTAAATAATCATTCCTCTTTTTATAAGCAAGATTTTCAGAAGTTAATCTTTCACATGTTAAAGTTTGATCTTTATAAATAATGAACATGGTTTTAAGATATCTTCTCAACTCAGTAATATCATCAGTATGAAAGGCATAAGTAGTTTGAGGTACCTTTAAGTCAGTAGTATCAGAACTGCTATCAGCATTTGCCATCAAGTCATAGTTTTCCTCATCCTCAGAATCTGAAGCATCTGACCAGCTTTTCTTTTTTGTGACAAGAGCCTTGCCTTTGTCACTCTTCCCTTTTCTGCAATCAGGAGATATGTGGCCTTTCTCACCACAGTTGTAGCATTTAACATTTGAGTAATCTCCTCTGTCAGACTTTCCTCCTTTGCCTTCAGATTTTCTGAAACCTTTGCTGGATGACCTGCAACTTCCACAAAGAGTTTGGTTGGCATATGTGATCCTTCATTAATCCTGTCGAGATATTCTGGATCTGTAGCTTCCAGAAACATTGTCATCTTCACTTTCCATATGGAATACTCAGAAGGTTTCAACATGGGAACTCTTATAGTCTCATATCGACTATGGGTTATGGTTTTTGGAGGTTCTTCAGTTTTGGTGGGCTTGGTTGGAGTTTCTTCTTCAGACATGATTGTTTTTGGATCTTAAACTATATGTGTGTTAATAGATCTGCTCTGATACCACTTGTTAGGTCACACACACTATAGAAGGGGGTTGAATACAGTGTTTACTACAATCAAATCGAATATAAGAACTCAAGTAACAGAAAATAGATTTTATTCAACACAATAAACTCTGTTATAATATGGAACTGTCCTCTCTCAGTGATGAATAAATTATCACGAAAGATGCTAGGGTTACAATGAATAATATCTTCGATAATGATAACACTTATTGTGTAAACCCTATGTCTGTGTTTATATACTACATAGTTACAAGATAATGTTCTAATTGATATGGAATATAATTCTGCTTCCTAAAATATATCAACTAGTTATCTTTTCTTCCAAGTATTCTATTCTTCATTAGATTCTTTCTTCATGCATATCTCTTTCTATCTTAGTCTCGATCTTCTTTCCTTTCAATCAGCCACCTGCCTTAACTGAAAGTCTCTTTAAGTCCTGATATTATCTTCTGATAAATATCTTCTGATAACTTAAGTTCTGATAACTTAAGTTCTGATATCTTAAGTTCTATCTTCAGTATAAGTGCCGATTTCAAGTTAAGTACTGATTTGTCCTGTTTGTTAAGATATGAAAACTAAACACAAATCATATTACACATGACATTATCAAATATATCTAACACAGTTACAAGATAATCTTCTAATCGATATTGTTGGTGAGACTACGTAGTTGTATGAACAGTTACGTGATAACTCAATACAATAACAACACTAGAACATGACAGGTTAATAATACTACGTCTATACAAGAAATCAGGAAAAATGAAGACAAGACAAATATAAAAAATCAGAAGATTAGAAGAAAGCCTGGAGTCTGTCTACAGGTCACTGAAAGAAGTTCATTAATATGATCATGCCTCAGTGAAGAATAAAGGTTAAAGACTTTCAGGGTTTCAGAAATGTTGAAGATTCAGTATACAAGTGCTACCGGAAGATTTCAGTGTATTGGCATTGATTGAAGATAGACAGTGTTTGAAGCATAGGAATCTGAAGAATTGAAGACAGGGTATAGACAGAGGTTAAAGAAGACGTCATCTAAAGTACCAGAAAGGATTCCAGTGAAAGTACAGTTGTTTATTGACAATCAGTGTCTGAAGCAATAAAGTTGAGGTAGGCTTAAAATATAATCAAGACTATAATACGAAGACCTGAATCGGGGTTAGTCGTCTGTGAACCACACCAGTTGCACCAGACGTCAACAGCTCGTAAAAGGAATCTGGGTATTATTTATAGAAGGATTGTTAAGTTGAGGAACATACTTGGATTGAACGTTTATATGTTAAAGTACGAGAAGAAGTGCGCGGGGTATACACCTCAACAGCTCAGGGGATTGCCGAAACTTAAAGTTTAATTGGTAAATTAAATAAATTAATTTAAAGGACTATAATATAATCTATTTAATAAACTTAAATTGATTTATCTTATAAACTTTAAATAAGTCTATTTTATAAATCTAAATTAGTTTATTTATATAAGTTATATTTAAAGTTAATTTTATAAATTAATTTAATTACAATTTAAACTTAAAAAGAAAAAGAAAACAAAAAAAAAGAAAAGAAAAACAAAAGAAAAGAAAAAGAAAATACAAAATGAAAAAAAAATAAAAAATAAAAGAAGAAGAAAAAAAAGAAATAATAAAAGAACAGTTAATAACGTGTACATGAGTTTTAGTTTTCAAAACTTAAGCTCATGTACATATACTGTACTAGTAGTATAGCAGGTGTCGCCATAGAGAGAAAGTCCCTCCCCTCATGTCGCCATAGGAGTTATTTGTTTTATTTTATAAATCTCAAGTACTGCACATGTGAGTACATGTCGCCACAGAGAAGTTGTCGCCACAGAAGTACTCTCATCCTCAGCCACACAATTTTATTGTGTATAAAGTCTACACTTGCAGCAGATCTGAAAGAACTGTTTATCATCTTCTCCAACAAAAAGAGAGCTGATAAAATAAGAAGCGGAGATTTACAGAGGAGTTTAAACTACTTGAATATCCGTTTAACTTCTCACCGGAGTAACGTTATAATACCTGATTTAACTCTTGTATATTCTTAGGGGCATTATAATCATTACCCGGTAATTAAATCCTAGTACAAACAAAGCTAGACTATTGTATAGGATTTGATTTATAAATCTTTGTAGTAGCTAGGAACTTTATTGTTCTTATATTGTAGCCGTTTAATTAATTACCGGAGTGTAGCAACACCCTTGAGGATTTATATACAAATATATATTTCCCCGAATATCTTGTGTTCCTCGTTTTTATCATTCCAAACACTATTTCTCTCAAGAACACGTAACCACTAACCGAGTACTAAATATTTTATCCACTAAAGATTCGAAAGAATTTTTAATTTAATGATTATCGTATTCAACCCCCCTTCTACGATAATTCGGAACCTAACAATTGGTATCAGAGCTGACTGATTGATACAAAAATGAGGATCCTGAAATTAAAGTATTTTATTTTATTAATTTTTATTTACATAAATTTATTTTGTAAATTTTATTTAGTAATTTTATTTTATAAATTTAATTTAAATAAATTTATTGTATGAACTTAATTTAAATAAATTTATTTTATAAATTTTACTAAACTAATTTATACTTAAATTTTAGTAAATAAAATTTTTAATTTAAATTATTTTTTTTGTGGTCCATTTTCTTTTGTAATTAGAAGCGCATGTGCCTGCCAATTTTTTTTTGCCGTAGTTGTTCAGTTTATTCAGGACATTTTGGCAGCTTCAGTTTTGTATATTTATTGCCAATTTAAGATGCCATTTAACTTGTACAACCAGCAAATATGATTCAAATGTATTTGGCACCTGTGGTTTGCAATGAGCACGCGCGGACAAAACAACAGAAGCGGCTTCAGCTTCGTTCAAGCGCCTGTACCTCCTAGATTGTACGCGCGCGTAAAGGAAATTTGAGCAGACATCCACGCGCAAATAAAAGGAGCAGATCGCGCGGTCAAGTGCTCCAGGCGCCGGATTGACGCGTGCAGATTGTTTTGTGCTGTGCGCGAAGGAGTGTACAAGGCAGGATAAGTCGCCACACAGATCCTCATGTACAGGTGATCCGGTTCGCAATAGAATTTCTATGGCGATTTGTATCAATACAGATGATTTCCACAGGAGGTTAACAAAAATATCCAAGTGGTAAATTGTGACAGCACATCAAGCTGGAAGTAACTGAATTTTCTAAGGCTGCACAGGAATGGTCGCAATAGAAGGAGTCGCCACAGAAAACACGGCACAAATTTGTTTTTGCTTTGTCCTCCTGATCGCCATAGACACGGTCGTCAGAGGAGGTAGCACTTAACAAATTATGCAGCCCCTTAATTAATTAGTTCTGATTTATTTATTTTTCCATAAAATTTAAAATTCTTAAATTTAAATTTTTCTTAAATAATAATTTACGTTTGATTTAATTTTTAAGAAAATTCGAAATTCTTGAAAATTATTTTTCTCGTAAATATTTGTTTTTGATTAATTTATTTTCTAAGAAAATTAAAAATTATTGGAAATTTAAATCTTTCTCAAATATTAAATTCAGGGTAATCAAGGTATTGATAGACTCAGGATTCCTCCGAGCTTTTAAAGTGAATTTTAATCTTTTGAAGAAAACGAAGACCATGTGCTATTCAGACGGAAATTTTCCGAACACGGAAATTATAGGAAATGGTTTTCTTAATCCAATGGAACTGATTTCAAGACCTACAGACGAAAATTGTGGAACCTCCTCAAAGGATTACTCCATAGGATACCACTGAGTTTTCAGACGCATGGAATGAATGAAATTTCTACGGGTACAATTTTTCTCAAAGATTTTAAGACAACTCTATGATTTCATATTATACAGTCACACAGTGGTTTGTACCAATGCTACATTTATCAGGGAATCAATGAGATCAAAAATACAGGAATTGTGGAGGTCACAGAGAATAGTATGGATAAACAAATATCTCAGTTACATGCAGTATAGTTGGAACCTCGGGACAAAATGTAAGAGTTACTGACAGTTGAATTAGAAGAAGCTCAGGTAGAAGTACTTGAGGGACTGGACGTCAGGGCAGTGTTTCACTTGTCAGGGAAGTTTAGTCGCATCAAATTCACAAGGAGTACATAAGCTATATCCAAGGATCAAGCCTATCTATTCTGAAGCAGAGATTCTTACAGACTCAGTTCAAGGGGTGATTACAAGACTGAGAATGGGACATATACAAGATTTGATAGCTACAGGTTTGACAAGCAATATGTGTCAAGTAAATATCAGGGGTTTTGCTACAACAGAACAAGAAGCTTGACAAACAAGGATGAGAAGGGATTCAGTTGAAGAGTTGAGACAAAGGTGGAATATTTTCTTAGGGAAGCAGCCAGTCAAAACTTATAGTGCACGGGAAAGAGTTGGGATGGATCAGATGATGAGAATCATGAATATCTTGCTTTCATAGCAATCTCTGAAGATGGTCCAACTCACATATCTCAGGTTTCAATTTCTTGAACCACTGTAATATTTTGTTCTCAATATTCAATGCATGATAAGATCATAGTGCTTAAATGTTTAACACTCGCACAAGCATGATAGCATCACACATAGTTAATGCTGAACTAGTTTACTAGATTATTTTTCTGGTAACTAGGATTGATGTTAACTTGTGCATGTTCCTGTAGATGATCTTAAATATGTGTTTGAATATTTATTGAACATGATTAATTGCTTTAGTGAGGTATATGTTTTTCCAGCATATAAGACCTTTGTTAATGCTTACTCTCTGTATCCTATTACATTGTGATTTATCCATTTAATCTGAATTGTTTGTTAAGATGTATTAGTTTATAATAGGATTGAGATAGCAGATGAGATTCTTCAACAGGATTCGATTAGGTAGAATTAGTGATTTATTTGTTAATTCTGTTTGTTCCATATCATGCCTATATTGCTTAATTCTTATATGTCATATTTCTGAATGAATGCCATGTATTTCCAATACAATGTTTGCTTATATTTATGCCATGAATGCATCTCTTAGTACTTGCATTAATTGTAGAAAAAGCATGATTAGGATTACAATAGGGCAAAGACTGCTAGTCCTCCTTATGTAAGGTTGGAACCATTTTTCCCCTAGCCTAGAGACAAATCTGTCAAGGGCAGTAAAATGGAGAAAATGGTCAGTCAAAGATAAGAATAAGCATGATAAGGTTGCAGCTGTTGTTATCTCTGTTTATAATAAAAATCTCAAATCCAACTGGACCCAAACTGATAAGTTGGGTACCAAGAACTGTTAATCCATTTGTGGGTGCATGACATAACAGGTTAATTGATTCATATGTATTCTTGGTAATTCATACTCAAGGCATATGATCAAAGAAAGAGCCTCACAATTAAATGTGATTGACAAAAGCTATTCCGT